>NW_022900930.1:29720987-29730123 GCF_012274545.1 Fukomys damarensis
AATTCTTAAGAAATCATGGTTGTTTAATACCATAGAAAAAAACAAAACATCTGAGGCTTTTAGTTTTTTTTGGGTACCGGGTATTGAACTCAGGTCCTTGTGCTTGCAAGGAAGGCCACCGAACTGCTGAGCTACATCCCCAGCCCAACATCTCAGGCTTTTAATGGTTTATCAAAATATTTTCAAAATGTCTCCCTTTTCCAATCTTAAGAATTGGAAATTTAATATTATGGGCTCTGTAGTAAAATAATGATTCATGAATGGTATTAATTAAGAAAAAGATCATATGCTTTTATATATCTCTCCCTTTCCTCAATGTTGGCATTTCATATATAGAAAATTTCCCCAGCACATTTAGTAATTTAAAAAACATTTTATTCTTAAAATTAATTAATTTTCCAAATTGGAAATTGCAGGATTACATTATTTGGAGGCATAGAGGGAATATTTGTTTCTAGGAATCTGCTATTTTGTTTTACTTTTGTAAAAATATGGCAGTTTTTGTGCCTGAGAACTTCTGGAAGGAACTTTTTATCTGTAGACATTTACTTACTTAAAATCAAATTTTCATTCCCTTGGCAAAACAACAACAACAACAACAACAACAACAACAAAAACAGGCCCCCAAATACTACATGATGTAGCATGAAAATTTGGTATAAGGTCAAGGTGACTAGAATAATGAATATATCAGTTTTTTTTAATTTTATTGAGTTTATTGGTACATTTTAGGGATACAGTACAGTTACATTCATTGTTGGGATCATGTACCTCTACATGGCAAGTCTTGATTCTCATTTTTTCCCCTTACCTCTGCCCTCCCTTCACCCCTCCTCCCCTCCCCATCTACAAACACTTTATTTTCATCTTTTCATTCTCTCACATTTTTTTCTTTTCCCTTTTTGTTCTTCCCCTACGTATCACACCTTCCCTACACCTTTAGCTCCTTTCCTCCCATTTCTAAATGTCAGTAATCTTATTAGAATCTTATGCATTGTTGCAGAATATTCACACCAGGGAAACTATTTGGTATTTACACATGTGGGACTTATTTATTTCACTTAGGAGTATATCTTCAATATGTATCCATTTTCCTATGAATGAATCTATTCTCTCGCTCTTTATGGCTGAGTAATATTCCATTTTATAGAAAAACCACAACTTCTTTATCCACTTTACAACGGATGGGCAAATAGGCTGTTTCCAACAATGAAATAATAGAACTGAACCAAGCTTTAAAGATCTAAATATATCAGTTTTTAAATTCAGGCAAAGAACTTAGAGCAATTAGGAACTTATGCTGTCAAATGAAAATAAAAAGAAAGTATCTTCTGTTCATCACCTTGTCAGCCACAGCTGTAGTTTTTTAAAAATTTTTACTTTAAACATTACACCAAATGCTCTTTAGTTCCTTAGAACAAGACATGACCACCTCCACAAATTATGTCAGTTTTTGATTTGAATTTTTTTTCATGAAGCAAAGGCTACTAGACTTCAAAAATAAACTGAGCATTTTTTCAAATTAAGATTTTAAAAATTATGCTGATATCCCACCTATAACTTTATATGTTTGAAACAAATAGCAGATGGTATGTGGGGAGAGTAGGGATTTTAGAATGTATCTTAAATTAAAATTCATGCAATTTATTTGATTTATTCAGCTTTTCTTCACATTAAATTATTTATAATATGAATGCATTGCTCTTATTTAAAATTGAGAATTACATTTTAAAAACGTCTTTGTATTTTGTTTATTTATCAAAATGTTTTTTTTGGGGGGGGTACAGAAAAGACCTTAAAATATTCTTAGGTCATTTTGCAATCTAACTGTGGGTCTTCAATGTTGTTCATTTGTTTTGACCCAGCTTGCCATTTTCTTAGCTAGCATATTCCTGAAAAATACAGAAGAGCTGAGTCCTTTGCTTGCTGGCCAAGAATCTATATTTAATTTGTTTAGGATAATTTTAAGTAAAGATAATGACAATATGTTCTCATGTGTGTCACCGATAAGAACAACATACTAGTATTGCCAATAAGACATCTTGACACTTTCAGAATTGTCTGTAACTAATAATAATGATTAGTATCCAAAGCTTTACTTTGAAGTGTATGACGAAGAGGTGTGTAATAGTCAGCTTTCCCATTGCTCAGAACGAGTAAATGACAC
Organism: Fukomys damarensis; assembly: GCF_012274545.1. NCBI lineage: Eukaryota > Metazoa > Chordata > Mammalia > Rodentia > Bathyergidae > Fukomys > Fukomys damarensis. The sequence continues at coordinate 29,723,155 of NW_022900930.1, forward strand.
ATGTTTTTTTCTTTTTTAACATCGTTTATTGGTACACTTTGGATGTACATAACGATCACATTCTTCATAGAGAATTTGTACCTCTGCACGACATATCTTGGCTCTTACTTTGACCTCATCCCCTTCCCTCCCCGTGACCCTTCCACCCCTCCTTACTAATACAAGCTTTGTCTCCATTTTTCCCTTCCTTCCTGTCCCTGCCCTCCCCCTGTAGTTCCCCTTCCCATGTGAACATTTCCTTCCTATTTCACAGCATCTATTATACATTTTAATCTTCATTTGAACTTTCATCTTCTCCCCTGAGACATTTTAAAGGAAGGAATGGTTGGTTTGTCTCCCAGTTTCGGTTCATATGGTTTTGTTCCAAGGTAGAAACATCATGGTGGAAAGATGTGGTAAAACAATGAGTCTCAGTTCGTGACCATCTGAAAGCAGAGCAGGGGAAGAGTGCCAGAGAGGAAGTGACCAGGGACCACATGTAGTATCCAGTATCACCCATCCATGCACCACCAGGACAGCCTGCAGTGTCATTCCCTTAGCCTCCAAGCCGATGGTGTTGACACAATTAAGAAGGTGTCTAATGATTTTAACGTACAAACCAGTACACAGCCTCCTACATTCTAAAATGTTACTTTAATTGGGCTGCCCAAGTGAATTCTATCATGAATACTAGTAACCTTAAATCTTTTAGAAATAGAAGCATGGCAAGTGCATGGCGGGCAGAATAGTGCCTTCCAGTTACACGGAATTCTGAGGCAGGCAGGACACAAATTCTAGGTTAGCCTTGGCAGCATCTAGAGCCTGTCTCAAAATAAATGATTACAGCGGATGGGAGATATAGCTGAGTCTGAAGGACTCCATTTCAACTCGAGGCACGTCCCGACTAAACATGATGATGTGTCAAATTTTTTTTCTTTCAGCTTTAATTGAGTTTATTGGTACATTTTAGAGATACAGTACAGTTACATTCATTGTTGGGATCTTGTACCTCTACATGCCAAGTCTTGATTCTCATTTTTTCCCCTTACCGATGTGTCAAACATTTAATTAATAGACTCCTTTTAAATAATAGTAGAAATGCTGAATTTCGCTTACATCACCTCTTCCTGAGGGGCCAACGTCACTGGATGAGATACCTGAATTTTTATTAAAAATGACATTGAACTTTCACAAACATGTAAATTAAAATACTTATAGTACATATTTCTTCTTTTTGATTCTCTCCTGATTGACTACTGAAAAAATAATTCAAAACCATACAAAAGTGCATGTTACTTGTTAAGAAGATTTTTTAAATAAAATGAAAATTCATGATAAAGATAATTGGAATAGTGGCTGAGCTATGAGTAGAGAGTGTTGTTCCCTTAGACAAAATGATCTGCAATCAGTTTGTAGCAGTACGTATTAGGACGCATAGAAAAAACATATATGTAAATTGAATTATTTCAATCTCAGATGCTAAATGTGAATTTAGTAACTTCTAAAGCTTCTTTTCACTGCAACTGTCTCCTTCAAAAAAATTGAAGTAGCATTTGTCTTTCTAAATAATGTGATTTCTGGAATTTGGATTGAGTTCTTATCCTGCCAGAGATAAATTATATTTGTTTACATATATTTCATATGCACAATAGTTTAATAAAGACTAATTTCCTTTATTATTATTCCAATTATAGAATGTCACATTCTGTTAACTTGCCTTTTTTTTGAGACTACTCTCTATGTAGTTCAGGATGGTCTTGAACTTTCTCAGGAGCCAAGTCTGGCCTCCAACTCATGGTGACCCTTCTACCTCGGCCTCCAGAGTACTGGGATTATGTGTGGTGCCACATAAAGCTGTTCACTTCTTTTAATATATCAAGATTTCAGCTCTCAGAAAAGAATACATAATCCTGATTTACTTTAAAATAAAGTATTTGGAATTGTACCTGACCTTAAGTCTGAGAATTTTCTCAGATTAATTTTTCATTGAATGCTTGATGTAATTATTAATAGTATTTGATTATAGAAACATTTAATATTTATGAATATTTAAGAAGGAATGATGTTTGTCCTCAAGGATTTAGGGTCTATGAATTTAGAACAACAATACTGATGATGATACTATACTGCAGTTAGTGTCATGATAAGAGTATGAACAGTGCTACAACAAAACAGAGATACTACCCCAGCTGTGTCCTGGATGGGTGAATTTAAAGCCAGCTGATAAATCAGGCATGGGTAGTTGGTGGTAGAATTCTCTGCAAAGGGAAATTTTTTTTCTCGTGTTTTTTCAGGGAAAATACGTAATGGAGGTTAAAAGCAAAGATTCCAAAACTACACTGATGGATTATATATTCTGCTTTTCCCCTTTCTTACTCTGCAGCTTTGACTGTGCTGCTGAAATTTATGATGCAGAGTAATTTTTTAATTTATTCAGCTGAAAGGAACGCAACAGGTACTAAATAACAGCTTCCACCTAGCATTTAATGTTCCCATTGCATACTCACTCAGTCTAAATGTTCCTAACCCATTTTGGAAAAAGTAATGAGTTGTATGTAAGCAGGTAGATGCCATGCCCTTGTGTCTCTGGGTTTGTACAAACAGGCTGACTCAGGTATCTCATAGCTATTAGGAACCATTGTGAATTATATTAAAGAAAGTTGAGAAGTTAGGGTCAATGTGCTTTTCATAGAATAGTTATCTTTATCTTGTCTCTTGAATCCAAATATTTGTTCTCAGGAGTCATTTGGGGGGTTTTGAGGGGACTTATAATTGCAGTGATAACTATTTTGTTTGCATTTTATCTTTCACACATTTCAGGGAAAATATGTTAATATTTTAATAAAATACATTTATATAGGTCTACAAATTATAAAATTGAAAATGTCAAAAGAGAATTGTTGACTCTTGTAAATTCTTTCTAGCTGATCTACATTTTATATTATTTAGTATTTTTTGTTAATAAGATGGTAAGTGGTAGTGTAATAAATGCATGACAAGTTAAGAGCTCTATTACAAGGGACAAATTTATAGCATATATTAAAATATAGCATAGTTGGTCAAAATAATACAGCACTAAATTATTTCTTTATAGTATAATTGATAAGTTTGTTGCCAAAATGTAGAATTAGAGCTAATTATCTTTTAGTAGAGAAAAATAATTTAATGATACTTTAAATCACATGGAGAATATATTCAGATGTGCCAAAATAATGCAAATTTTAGATACTTGTATGAACAAACATTTAGACACACAATTTTGCTTTCTATTCTTCTCATTGCTGTATTTTATTCATATTTGCTAAGACGAAAACATCAGATTCCTTTCGTAAATGTTGGGCCATTTTTGTATTTAGTACTCTTGTTTGAAATGATCTGCTGACAAATCTAAAATTTTGAAATGTGAATGTAAAACTGAAATGAGAAAGTCATATTCTAAAAAGAAATTCAAAGTTTTTGCAAAGACGTTTAGTTTTCAACAACACTGTATAAATTTCCTTTTCTGTGCCCCCTTGCCAGAATTAATCACTTTTTTGTCCATTTGATAATAGCCTTTTTACTGGGGTTAGATGATTTCTCATTACGGCTTTGATTTATCATTCCCTGATGATTAGTTATGTTAAGCATGTTCTTATATACCTCTTTTTCATTTGTATATTTCTTTCAAGAAATATCTACTCAGGTAATTTGCACATTTTTTAATCAGACTTTATTCTGCTATTGCGTTCTACATAAAATCTGGATAGATATTTGTAAATATCTTCTCCACTTTCACACATTTTCTTCTCACCCTTTTGTTTCATTTGTTTCAGAAACTTTTTAGTTAGGTATAACCCATATATTTATTTTCTCTTTTATTTGTTGTGCATTTGGGACCTTATAAAGTTCATTACCTATACCAATGACCTGAATAGTTCCCTATGTTTTCTTCTAGTAATGTAATAGTTTCAGGTCAATGTTATTTAGGTACTTAATTCATTGTAAATTGATTTTTTCTAATGTAGTGAGAAATAGCATCTAGTTTTATTTTTCTGCCTATGGATATTTAGTATCCCTAGCATCATTCAATTAATCAACTGCCCTTTATCCAATATGTTTTTTGGTGCCTCTGTCACAGATCAGTTGACTGGATGAATTGATCCATTTTGGTTCCTCTGTGCTGCTCTGTTGCCTGTGTGTCTGTCTGCATGGCAGCAGATGGCTACTGTAGCTTTATGGGATGTGTTGAAATCAGGTACTGTGATGTCTCCGGTTTTGTTCTTTTTCTTCAAGATTGCTTTGCTATTCAGCATCTTCTTCACAGGAGTTTTTGGAGTTATTTTTTTTCTATTTCTGTGATCGATATCATTCATATTTTGATAAGGGCAACTATTATGGAAAGCCGTGTAGGAATTATTCAAAAAAACAAAAGTAAAATTGCCATGATTGAACTATACCACTACTAGATTTATATCCAAGGGAAATTAAAGTCTTTATCTAGGAGATATCTGTGTCCCTATGTTTATTGCAGCAGCAGTCATCACAGTAAAAAAAAAAAAAAAATGGAATGAACTGAAGTATCCATCTGTGTATGAGTGGATAAGAAATACGATATGTCTCTCTATATTAATGAATGTTACATGTGAATATTATTGAGTTATAAAATGAAATCTTGTCATTTGTGGCAAAGTGGGTTCAAATGCAGAACATGTTGAGTGAAGTCAACCAGTCACCGAAAGATGAAAATGCCATGCATTCTCACTCATATGTAGAACTTAAAAAAATGACAGCCAGGTGTGGGGGTGCATGCCTGTGACCCCAGCACCCGGGAGGCTGAGGCAGGAAGATCACTGAGTTCAAGACCAGCCTGGGCTATATAGTGAGTTCCAGGTCAGTCTCAACTACATAGTGAGACCGTCTCAAAAATAAATAAATAAATAAAAGAAAAAGAAAAACATGATAGAGGGGAGAATATTGGGAGACTAGAAAAGAAGGGGGGTAGGAAAAGGGTCATTGGATAACAGGAATTAGGAAAAATAATTTCTACAGCACTGTAACTTGAGTATAGTTTGAAGTAATTTATAGAAGGATGTAAGATACATCAAGATGGAGCTTTGTGTTAGTCACTGATGCATCTAAAATGAATAAAAGAACTTAATAAATATTTATGGAATTTTTGAAAGAACATTAGAAACATTTTTTGGCATTTAGGGAAGATTCCTACACTCAGAGTTTTCAGAAAGCAATGTCAGTAATAGCTTGAACACCTTTAGTTGATGTAACTGTAGGCAGTTGGAAATTAGATTGAATCTTACATCTTTCCTCCCTAGAGAACATTATCACAGGCTCCTGCCAGGATGGGCGTCCTAGAGGCTCAGTGAAAATATCTGTTTCTCTAAACAAACACCTCCTTTTCTCCCCATCATATGTTAGACTTAAGTGTTCTGTCTTGTATACCAAGCACTGCTAGCAGTGAGCAAAAGAGAAAAACATCCTTGGCACATACTTTTTGCTAAATTTGCATTGTGGTGGAAGGTACAGTAAGTCACAAAGAAATAATAATTTTAAAAAGGTCATTGGAATGTTAACAAGAATGGAAGGAGGATAGTTTGGGTCTGGGGATTGTCTGTTTTACTGGAGAAATGGCAAGCCGCTGTGGGGAAACGGCCACTGCCAATGTCCGCTTCGAACAAAGGTTTGGAGAGTTTAAGGAAATGGGCTTTGTAGATATTGGGGAACTGCATTCCAGGTAGAGGAACGCCAGGTGCACAGGCAGGACGGGTTGGAGACTATCGAGGGTCAGATTGATTGAGCCGACTGAGCGAAGGGCCAGATCAGACATGGGAGAGAAGCGGAAGTTACTATTTTGCTGTTTGTCTTCTGGTTGGCGAAGACCTTGAGAATAAGATAAAGTCTTCCTTAACTAAACCAGTGTGGCCATTACATACAAGTAAATGTCTTTTTCTAAAATATTTAACTATGCACTAACATTTTTCCCTCCTGTGCATATCTTATCTGAAAATTTAGACACTTAGATAGCTTTTGCAACTAACACCTTTCTAACAAGAATTTCCTCGGTTATTAGAATATTCTTTACAAAACCATAATTTCTTGCACTTCATTTATTATTTTTGTGAAGTCTTTCTTTTTGTTTTCATTGCTGTGCTGGGATTCAAACCCAGAGTTTTGCGTAGATTAGGCAAGCACTGTATCCCTGAGCTCTATCCTGACCCTATAACATTTTTCTAAACTGTAAGATCTGTGAATGTCAAACATTTGTCATAACAAAAACAATATGCAAATTTACCCTGTAATTATATTATTTCCATGTCTATGCTAATTTTTGTTTTATTACCATAATCAGTAACTTCTTAAAAAGAAATTTTATGTCGCTGTGCCTGTCAGCATCTTTGGTATAAAAAATCTGAAGGCTATGTTTTGCTAGAAGTTTTTGCTTAGCAGTTTTAGCTATTTGGAAATCTTATTTAAGATTTTTTTTTTTTTTGAGATAGTCTCATTATGTAGTCCAGCCTGGTCTCAAACTCACAGCATTTCTCCTTTCTCAGCCTCCCAAGCACTAGGATTATGGGCCACCATGACCAACTACTTATTTGAGATTTACTTTTGTTTAAATAATGTAATGCCAATTTTATAGAGTGAAATTTATCCTTTTCATTATTAGAACATTGGAATTATTTTTTTTTTTCTTTTTAAAAAATCTTTATTAAATTTATTGGTACATATTAGGTATACGGCATAGTCACATTCATCATTGGGATCTTGTACCTAAACATGACTTATCAGGTTCATATTTTTCCCCATTCCCCAAACCCTCCCCTCATCCCTCCACCCTTCCCTATTTACAAAGACATTGTTTCCATATTTTTCCTTTTCACAAATTTTTTCTTTTCCCTTTTTACCTTTCCTCTACCCCTCCCACTTCCTCTACTCTTTCAGATTTTTATTCCTATAACATAATATCAATTATACATTTTAATCCTTATTTACACT
>NW_022900930.1:29731978-29737987 GCF_012274545.1 Fukomys damarensis
AACAAGAGAGGAAATTATAAAGATCCGAGCAGAAATCAATGCAATTGAAATTAAGAAAACGATACAAAAAATAAATGAAACAAAGAGCTGGTTTTTTGAAAGAATAAATAAAATTGACAAACCCTTAGCTAATCTTATCAAAAAAAGGAAAGAAAAGGCTCAGATCCATGCAATTAAGAATGGAATTATTTTGAAAGAGTTTTTTTTTTTTTTAAAGTCAACTTGTTTTTCTTATATTGTGCATCAGGAGAAAATCATTTTAATGACAAGATAATCATTTTAAGAAAAAAGATAAAATGGATTCCCACAGGTCAGGAATCTACCTTGGTTTAAATAAAGTTTTTCTCATAGTATTTTCTATAAGAAAAATTTTTTTAGTCTCAGGATTTCCTGGGTGACACCTGTCAGATCAAGGTTAGAAAGGGGTGGGACTGCTTTTGTTGTGTATATAGTCTATGTTTAAATGATGCTATGCATTACCTGTTTATTGTCCAGGTTTACTTGTATTTTAAAGTGTATAAGTAGTCATGTTGGTTATTTGTAATGGAGGCTCATAATTTGTATTCTGCTTTTTATTACTATTTTTTATGGAAAATGTACAACAATTTCATCAAAACATTAGTCACATTCAGAGCTTGGTTTGTGTATTTGTCCTTCTTAGGAACTTAGAACAGACCATTTTATAGAAATAATTATGAATAATAACTCCTTGTTTCCCAAATTACCCAGAATATAGGACCAAATCTCAATGTAACTATAGTTATATTTCTCTTTTTATGACCACTAAGATATTAAACTTCTAAAATCTATGCCTATTTGTTTCTAGGTATATTATTTAGCCCCTATATTCCTTCCTTAATCTGTAAGAACATAGAATTTTTTTTTGCTGGAAAAAAATATAATTCTAAATTTTAGAAATCTAAAATAGACTGAATAGAAAACTCTCAAAGGACATATATCTTGAAAACAATGTTTGAGTTTTACTGATGACACATATAAAATATAGACTAGGAAGCAATGTTCTAAACAAAGATAAGTGCTTCATGACATTTAGAAAAGAAGCATTCAATAATTGTTTCTTTGTTGACTGGATAGTATATGCGGCATGAAAATTTCTTGTCGATAAATTATCAAAGGTATAACCTGAGATGGCTTAAGGAAGAAATGCATTGCCAGCCAAATTTGAAATTACAAGTATAAAAACAAAATAAGGGTTGGTTTAGCTAAATTAAATATTATGGCCTTCATAAAATAAAGCATTGAATAAATTCTAAAGGATTTAATATAAATTGATAAACCTTGAATACTAGCAAAGACAATAATAAAACAATTCCACTGGAGGTTTGTAGATAGGGAACGATCAATTGGAAGTCATGAAGAATGCTAATTGATAGCGACTTGGTTGTGAATTACACGCACAGCTAGAGGCAAGAAACCAGGATATGCTTCTGAGCCTTAACGTCAAGTACAAATTGAAGAGTGCAAATTAGAGTGGCAGCCATGCCATGGGCAAAGAAACGTTGAATTAGGAGAAAGAAGATTTGGAAGAAATTAATAAAACAATATGACTTCAGATTGAGTATAGTATGAGAGACAGATTTAATTAAAACACATTTAAATTATTCTAATTTGGGATCATGGAAGTCAATTAGAAGGACATGATTTACAGTTAAATACTGGAAACTTTGAGTATAACAATGTTAATTTATGTATGCTATATGGGAATTTAGATACATGGTACGGAAGTTTAAATTAAAATGCCATAACTACTACGCTAATTTGTGCCAGGCTTTTAACTTTGTAAAATAAACTCATTCTTAAATGAGTAAAATGTAAAATGCCATTTTAGACATAAGTTCAATTTCTAAGCAAAATTTAGTGTCCATATTATGTACTCGGTACTCTTAGACATGATAAAGCTAAAAATTATGCAGATAAATGACTTAGTCTTTAACCTAGCTCTTTAGATTTTATCATTTTATAGTATCTCACAGATAAAATGAATTCATTAGGTTGAATAAAGTAAATAGCACGTGATGACTGCAAGAAACATTTGCTTCATGAAAGAAAACTGTATACACAAGTAGAGTCAAGCTCTCTGCTAAATAGATATTTTTCCTTGACATAGGTGAAACACCAGCAACCACAAGGGAAAATTTAGTTTATTTTTTTTAAGTTTGAGCTGTTCAAGTAACTTGACTTCTTAGTTTTTGTTTGCTTTAGACGTTTCACAAGCAGTGGGTTGTTGTTTGTTTGCTTGCTTTTTTTTTCATAAAGCAAAATCCATTTCACCATGGACTATAGCCATATAAAGTTCCTGATTGATGTAATAATTCATTTTCATTCATTATATTGCTAGTCCCTTTTAGGGATCTGACACTTAATGGATCTGGCTTATATCAGCTTTACTACTGTAATTTGTGTGGCCTTAGGCAAAGCAATTCATTTCGAAGGCTCAGTTTCCTTCGGTTATAAAATACAGCTATTAGCACCAAAATTTTTTCCTAAGATCTGGCTTTGTAGATGTGAATGTCCTCAAACTCTGAAATAAATGCAAATCCTACTATCACAATATTCCTTGGAGACCAATGACAAGTTGACAAAAAAAAAAAAAAAAAAACAAATTCACTTCAATCTACTTCTGAAATAGAAGAGACTCAAAACAGGTCAAAAATGCAGTCATTGATAGGACTTAGTACTTGTTACTAGAAAGAACTTCTAATCTCATAGTTTCTAGAAGAAGAGGACCATATCATTTATCTTTCAGATTGTGACACTTTGAGGAATGAAAATAGGAACATTGATAATTGAGCCAGAATTGTTGTGGCAAACTGAAACATGTGGCCCCTCTTGAGTTTTCCTAGAAAATGACTGTGGTACAGAGATTTGAGATTTCGGTATTACTGTACTTTTGATAATTGAAGAAGGTATCAGTAGGGGAGTAAGAAATAAATGCATTGTGAAAATAATGAGATGATGAATCATGAATTATCAAGCTAAGTAGCACCTAGGAGCCTCATTCAGCTGGGGAAACATTCAGAATCAATATAGATCACATACCTCAACACTAATGTCACCCTGAAAGAAAAGATGGTGTACTTATGTTCAATTTCTGTCACTCATTAGGGGAAGGATGTTCTTAAGTGGGCATCAGTTACCCTACACATGGCTAAGTGGCAGACAATAGATTTATGTTACTGACAACATTTTCATACACTACATGCAAAAGTTGCAGGCCTTATGCAACAGTGATTAGGCAGGGGAAGTATAATGTGGACAGAGAACCAACAGTTTTCTGCCTTGGTTTTAGTGTAATTTACGATGTGAGTCAAGGAAATTTGCTGAGAATTAGGACATCCATGGGCAGCTGATAAGAATGAGCACACAGAGGAACTACAGATAAGGCTATGAGGAAACAGTTACTTATGGGTTCTCAGCACTCTCTGTCACAACTAGAAAACTTTTAGCTGAGATCGTTGTATTTTGATCTTTATCTATGTTTGACAGAAAAGGAACTTCTTTCATGGGAAATTGTGTAATGTAAAATCAAATATTATCCATAAAAGCCAGGAAAACAGTCATTTCTTCTGAGTTGAGTTTCTCTGTTCAAATCATTATTCTTATAAAAATTGTACATTCGAAAAAAATCTTTTTCCATTCTTCAATAAAGATTTCTAAGTCTTTTTGTTTTGTTTCAGGATTTTGTTTTTATTGCTAGTCATGGATCATTTAAAATTTATTTTTAAAGGGAACAACTTCATTGTTTCTCTGATATTCACCAGAGGATGATGTAATCCATTTACAAGTGTTTATATTTTTTTATTTACAGTTTAGCAGATAACATTGATCAGCACCTGCCCATAATTTAATATTATACTTTTATGCTGACTATTAATAATAATAAAGTCCAATGAGTGATAGTTGCTTTATTATTATCCAAAGTACTTAAGGCATGAGGTGATCTGAAATAGTCTTAGATATATCCTAAACACATAGTTTTTATAATTGTCTAACATTAATAAAATTAGTAAATGAATTAGTGACATAAAGGCACTACCATAACTGGGTAGTGGGCTTTCCAATCAATTAACCAGTAGGCACAAATCTGTAGTAGACAAGGCTACGTTAGTTAAGCATTTCTCCTATGGATTATTCAATAATGTGGTAAATGAGGTCTTTAAATAAAATAAATCAGAACTTGTTCTATTTCTTATCTCTGTCACAGATTTGTCACTAAAAGTTAAGCGTATTGAATAAAAACAGATAAGACAAATTTTTTTCTGATTCATTATGATTTGGAAGTTTCCATCGAGTCTAATTAAAAGTGGAGCTGAATTTTAGTTTAAATAACCACAATTGAAAGTAACACATTATTTTTGTATTGATTCAAGATATGGGCTATCCTATATAATGAACAGCACAGAGGTGTAGATTTCCTTGACCCATTGGTGCTATCTTCTTTGTTTTTGAATTATGAGCTGTATCATATACATTTGAAAAAAAGACAATATTATGGGAACAAACATTTACTAATATTACACTATGTGAGTAATAAATAAAAATAAGCATAACACAGAAAAAACTAAAAGATAATATTGCAATAATGTATTCAGACTAATAATAAAAATAACATTTATCAAGCTCCTCTTATATGTCATATTTTTCAAAATAGTCTACATGTATCTTACCTTTAGTAGCTAGATTACAGAGCAAAAAAATAAAATTAAAATTCCTATTTCAAAACAAAACCTTAAAATACAGTCAAGTGAACTGCAAAATTATATTGCAAATTTAGGCAGATTATGTACTTTATAAATTTTCATATTGTATTCTTCTATGAATTTAAACAATAATTCAGCTATGTGTCACAGATATATTCTGTAAATAAAGCATTCCCTGAAGAATATGCCAAGTGGAAGGTCAGGTTATAAATGCTGACTTTAATTATTTTTAAGTATGACTTTCCCTAACACCTTTGCATTGTTTTTAAAGAATTCATGAATTAGAGACACTATTCGGTATTTACACAAGTGTGCCTTATTTATTTCACTTAGAAGTATATCTTCAATATGTATCCATTTGTGTGAATAATCTGCAATAATACAGAAGATCCTAATAAGATTACTGACATTTAGAAATGGAAAGAAAGGAGCTAAAGGTGTAGGGAAGGTTGGATGGGTAGGGGAAGGGTAATAAGGGAAAAGAAAAAAATGTGAGATAATGAAAAGATGAAAATAAAGTGTTTGTAGATGGGGAGGGGAGGAGGGGGTGAAGGGAGGGCAGGGGTAAGGGGAAAAAATGAAAATCAAGACTTGTCTTGTAGAGGTACAAGATCCCAACAATGAATGTAACTGTACTGTATCCCTAAAATGTACCAATAAACTCAATTAAAGCTGAAAAAAACAAAAAGAATTCATGAATCAGAATCCTTTAGAGTATAATCGCAAGTGACATAACCCTCTGGCATGTCTTGCAGTGAGGTCAGCAGCAGTGCTACAGCTTAGGCAGACAGATGAGAGAGAGCACACCCAATCTTGTGCATTTTAAATACAAAACCAGGTGGATGCTGGCCTAGCAAATGCTCTGATGGAGGAAACAATGCAAATTTAACTCTGGGAGTTTCTAACTGTAGCATTCCTATTATGGTCAGCATATATAACCTCACAAAGTGTTCTTTTTCCAGTCACATTTTATATATATATGTATGTATATATATATATATTTTTTTTTTTCTTGATTTCAACCAGGATGATCATTTCTCCTGCTTTCCCTTTTGCTCCAACTGAGGAAATGGGACATTTTGCAGAGAACATCTCACTGGAGATATTCCAGCCTTTTCATTAGACAACCTTCACTTGAGTACAAGCAGATTCAAAAAGATATTGTAGTCACTGGAGGTGTGTAGAGTGATTGTTATTTGGTGGACTAATTAGGGAAATGCATTTTATTTTACCTACTTAAATTTTTTTCATTCCTGTGAGATTCAGAAATTAAAAAAAAAAAAAAAAA
>NW_022900930.1:29738701-29826437 GCF_012274545.1 Fukomys damarensis
ATATATATGTATGTATATATATATATATTTTTTTTTTTCTTGATTTCAACCAGGATGATCATTTCTCCTGCTTTCCCTTTTGCTCCAACTGAGGAAATGGGACATTTTGCAGAGAACATCTCACTGGAGATATTCCAGCCTTTTCATTAGACAACCTTCACTTGAGTACAAGCAGATTCAAAAAGATATTGTAGTCACTGGAGGTGTGTAGAGTGATTGTTATTTGGTGGACTAATTAGGGAAATGCATTTTATTTTACCTACTTAAATTTTTTTCATTCCTGTGAGATTCAGAAATTAAAAAAAAAAAAAAAAAAGGGGGGCTTACAAAGGCCAAGAGAAAGCACAGATAACAGATTGCCTGCCAGGTAGGCAGTACTAGGAATCTCAGGCTTCACTTGTGTTTTGTGGTTTCCAAGTTCATTTGTAACTTTAAAAGAACTTCCATATTTTAAAGTAATTACTATATCCTAGTGAAATAAGATTGAACTATCTGAAAGGCTATTTTATTTAATAAGTATTGAGATAAAGAAAAAATACTGAAAGGTTTAGCTAATACTTTAAGAAGTCTTTTTAATCATTTACTACGTATACATCAAAATGGATATTATCTTATTAATATTCATGATCATAATGTCAGTGGAACTTAAAAAAATGACAGAATTTGTAAAGCCAGAACGTTTAAATATCAGATATTTGTAAAATCTATATTAGAGTTTACCATTTTATAAAATAATACAATTTATAGTATATTTGATTGAAATATTTGAAAGTATCCCTTGAACTGTGCTTTTTTTGGCATTGTTTCTTGCAGTGCTGAGAATTAAAGCCAGAGCCTTCAAACTGAGCTACATATCTATCCTTTTACTTTATTTTCTTTTTGAGGCAGGGTCCTGCTAAATTGTCCAAATAGGATTTAAACCTGTGATCCTCCTGCCTCAGCGGCTCATGTAGCGCGGATTACAGGCACTTGCCTTCTCTGTACTTTTAAATATTACATCAAACATTTGCAAACTAAGGGAATTTATGATGTAACAGATTTTCAAACTTGACTTTTTGAAAAACTGTTCAACATTCAAAATGTTGCTTAGTACTTACATACACTTCCCAGATGGGACCCGGTTGGTGAACTGGTGACAAAATGGTCCATAGTAGCCTCATCCTTATCCTCCACAAAGCTTTTCAGAAAGGTTGAACTCAGGAACCATGGGTGCCTCTTGAAGAGAGTTTATGAGTAGACTTGAAGGGAAAGCCATTATCCCATTCCCAGAAGTTGTTTCTCCCCATGTAACCATTGTCACCATGAATATGGCTGTGGAGACATCAAAACGTCTTTATTTCACTTGGAGCATAATTAGATTGACACTTTCTGGAGAAATAAAAACATTCTTTTTTCTTCCTCTGCCCAGAGTATATTGCTAATTATCTATTGAAAATTGAGACAGAAAGATGAAACCCATGTAACTTTAAAAATATTTTTAAATAATATTTTATAAACAAAAACAGATCATTCAACCCATTTGGATCATTGAACAATTAAGGAAGGTGAGGAGACTTGCCTATGACCCAAGAGCTGCTTCCAGTGGAACTTACTAGCAGCCAGGACCCAGGATCCCTTCTTACCACTTTTTTCTACCCTCCTTAAATAGCTGCTTCTCTTTAAGGTTTAAGGTTCATTATTCTAGATAATAAATATATCAGGAAGACCATTGCGGGGAACTGACAAGGTGGGGAATAAGGAACTACCTTAAGTGTTTGAACAAGCATCCACTCCTAAAGCCTGATCTCTTCTCTCAATCTACCCTCATTTTTTGCATGAACATTCATTATTCATGATTGAATGGTACATATACTATACACTACCTTTATGAGTTTTCAATATTGAAATTTCAAAAGCATTGGGGTTAACAACTAGATTCATGTTGATGTTCTGCTTATCCAATAAAAAGTTTAGTATAATTTAAATGTATCTTTATAAATGACAATGCCTAATCTGTCTTATGACTGTTTTCAAAAGCATTGAGCTTATTGGATGAACATTCAATATTTTCTCTTAAGTTACTTAAGAAATTAAATTATAATAAGAAAATAATATTTCTGAGATTCATTGATTTAAATATAGTATTCTAGCCCATTTTTTTCAGAAATACCTCTCTTGACTGTCCTTTAGCACATTAGATTGCGTTAAATACTGAGGCAAATATGCCTTCTCGTTAGCTAATCATTTTGTCAATGCATTGTTGAGATTAGAGTTCATACAGTGCTAAGAGGGAAAAATTCTGACCATGAATTTTATTGTGGTTTGTCTAAGATGAAACCTAGATAGAGCTCATTTTCCTCAGGGGCTTTTGCTTCTCAATTCTGAAATGATCATAGTAACATATACCTCCTGGATTTTTCTGATGCTGTTTCAGCTGTGAAACTCTTCTAATAGCCTCTTAAATAAAGGAAATCAATGTGAGACACACATGACATCTTTGTGTAACTAAATTGCAGTAAGGATAAATTCCATGTATAATTTCATTATTGCAATGAACCACTAAAACTATATAACCTCTGCTCCCAGAACATTATCTACAAGATTATTTATTTATTTATTTATTTATTTATTGTACCAGGGATTGAACTCGGGTCCTTGAGCTTGCAAGGCAGGCCACCGAACTGCTGAGCTAAATCCCCGGCTCTAGAACTAGTTATATTTTAATTGTAGACAAAGATTGTTACATAGTGCACATTGTACATTTTATAATTTTATAAACTGCTATATGTGATGCTATTTGAGAATAAAAATTATCAAATCACAGGAATACATTTTTTCATTTAATGAAATCATCTTTTTCTCTACTTGTTTTCTTTCATTTCCAAGGAAATTATTAAAAAGTACATTGACATTTCTTTTTGATAAAAGTATTCTTTCAGTTAACTGTCTAAATTTGATCA
This sequence comes from Fukomys damarensis, assembly GCF_012274545.1. Lineage (NCBI taxonomy): Eukaryota > Metazoa > Chordata > Mammalia > Rodentia > Bathyergidae > Fukomys > Fukomys damarensis. The sequence goes on from NW_022900930.1 coordinate 29,741,641, forward strand.
CATTTGCTTGCTGAAATCATAGTGTGTCGATAGTTTTTCATTAAAATACAGAACAATATCTGTTTTAATTTCAAGTAATGTTATTCAGGTAGTAAGCAGTCTTCTTAAGAATGATTTTGCCTAGAGTTTTCCAATAATTTTGAGGAAAGCATGCTGATAAGTTTGCATAACACCTGTAAAGGTAATAAAATCAGTCCTTCACTCCATACAACCTACAGATGCTGTTTTTAAATTATATTTTGCTTTTTTTTCAAAATAGGAAAAAAGCTAGAAAAGTTTAAATAACTTCTAGTTATTAAAAAGAAGCAGAATTACAGCATAGATCTGCTATTACTTCTTCAAGGTCTTTTCATCACACTTGAACAATAATAAAAGGACATGGTCAAATGAAAAAGTCACTACCTTTTTATATTGTAAAATAAACTTTGAAGCTTTCCTCATGTTGAGATCCAGCTTTTGATTCTATTTCTGTGATTCTAATATATTTTTCCTAATATAATTTGATTTGGCAACAAGCTGAAACTGAAGGATGGCATTTTGATAGGTGAAGTGGATTTATTCTTTCTTTATAGAAGATACCCAGGCATCAATAAGAGCCAAAAGCAATAAGAAAAAATAAAATGCAAAGATAGACAGCCTTTGTATTGTTTAGTGCTTATGTATTTGTGAGCCAAACGCCATATAAAATTCTGACCATATAATTATATGTAAAATAGTGTTCGTCATCTCAGCAGCTGATTATCAATCACATATGAACTGCAATACAGGAAAATTTTATCCAAGTCCAGAGCATATATTAGAGACGCTAGGGATTTTTGTTGTTGTTGTTGTTGTTGTTCATGAAATTTTTTGATACCTTTTAAGTATAAAATATAATGACATTCATCACTGGGAGTTTGTACCTGTATATGACAGAACTTGGTTCCTATTTTTCCCCATTCCCCTAAAAATAGGGATTTATTTTTTATTTAGTATTTTTCCTTTTGCACATATTCTATGGGCATTCTTCTAAGAGTTTGCAGCAATTTTTATTTTTACTTCACAACCAGCAGAGGTGACTGGCAAAAACTGAAAATGAGCTTTGTGTGTATTCATGAAATTCTGGGGATTAGAATCCTGAAATAAAAAGATTTATGTCAAGTGTGGGTTTTTATACATAGGCTGAGCTCTTTTAAGGATATGCCCTCTGGTGAGCAGAATACAAAAACAGCTGAAAGGCGTACACTGTTGTAACATGGTCATAGGCTGCTTTGTGGTCCTCATTCCTCTCAAAACCATTATTTTTCTGCCCATCTCCATCTAACTGTCTTATGGGGTATGATCAAAGGCAGCCAAGGACATCAAGTATTTGGAATATGGGATAAATTAGCTGAGAGTGAAAATTGCTGTAATAAAAAAACAGTGCATCTTTATTTTCCAATCATGGCACTCATTATGCCTAGCTCAAATAAAAATTAACATTTCTTCCACAATATTTATAAGATAATATGTTAGGGACTTTGAATCAAAGTTTTCCTGGCCTTTTAGAAAAAGAGCCTGTGATAGTAGCTCCGCTAATGAGAAAGAGAGGTCAGAGGTGGTGGGTAGGACTTCAGAGAATAAAAACATTATTCTGTTGATTTAAAAATGAAGTTTAATATCTGTAAAGCCTAAGAAAAGATGGTTTTCAGCAGTGATGTTTCTTCTTTGAAATACTGCTGTTTTGCTCTCTGTTTGCAAATGTTTATTAGATAATTCAGCAAGCAGCACTTTGGAACTGTGGAAGAGTTTTTTGTTTAATGAATAGTGATAATTCTTTTTCTAATGCTAACAGGCTAGTTGTTACATACTCATTTTGAATATTCTGCTAATGTTTAAGACAAGATAATATGATGACATTATCAGGAGATAATTTTTACTTGTGTACCATTTAAAATACTGTTTCAACATAAGAAATGTTACAAAATATAGCCTTAAGTTTTGCCTTATACTTTTCGATAAGTTGTAGTATCAATAAAACAGAAATTAACTATCTGCTTTTTGAAAAGAATGGTCTATTAAATTTGGAATATATGTAAATTCAAAAAAGGCCAAATTTTATTAAAAACCTATTATATTTGAGTAAAATGACACATGCAAATATCACAGTAAATTTTCATAAATTAAAGAAATAATCTTTCTATACCTACTTCATGATATATATTTTAAAGATAACTTGACTTTTTTGTTTCTAATTTTTCACAGCTTGAATCCATGTCATCTTATAGTTATTTAAATTACTAGATTGAAAATGTATATTTTTATTTTCAAGAATGTCATTAAGTTCTTAAATAATACTTTAAATATGCTCTAATTCAAATAACATTATTTATATTTGATAATACAGTAACCTATGATCCTCTCTTTGGCCTTTGACATTGATCTGTTGAACTTCTGTCGTTCATATATTTGGGGATTTTTTAAATCTGAGTGTGTGTGTGTTGGGGGGATGATTTAAAAAGTGACTCATATACTTTTTAAATTTGTCTGCTGACTAAACATAGTGGAAAATTTGAAGGCAGTGATCTCTTTTAAACATACCCTAGTTGTTTTCTAAAACGAATTTTCCAATTAATTTAAATATTAACTGAGCACAAACTATGTGTCAAACTCTTCCATGAATTGACATAAAGAAATTAACAAGACAGGAGAAGCGGGTAAAGGGAGTGCAGGGACAAGGGGAAAAAATGGGAACCAAGACCTGTCATGTAAAGGTACAAGATCCCAATGATGAATGTAACTGTACTGTATACCAAAATGTACCAATAAACTCAGTGAGAGAGAGAAAAAAAGAAATCAACAAGACAAATTTTTACCTCATGGCTTTGACAAATCAATAAACAAAGCAACAATATATATATAATATATATACAATATATATAATATATTGGATGGTGATAAGTATAATGAAAAAAAGAAAACAATCTTTGGAATGCTTGATTTCACTTAAATTGGATAAGCTTCTGAAAGATTTAAGATGGCTGAAAAGTCTACCTTTCATGCCATCCAAAATTACAGTGAACTTCTTCAAGTCTCCCACTCCTAAATCTGGACTGTCTGCATTTCCTTTGACAATACAGTGTGACTATTCCTCTTTGCTATTGGCAACTTTTTCATTCTGACTTGGAGCTCCTGCTCTATTGGAATCCATCCATTTGTAGCTCACCACATTGAGAGAGCTCTCAAATTAGCCAGTTGGAAAGGCCATGTGAACTGAAATATTACTATGAACTCTTCAGATTTTCTAGAATGCTAGCTGAGGCATCTCACATGCAGTGAAAACACTGCCTTAAACATTCACTGTAGTCTCCAGTGTTCAGATGAGTGCAGGCCATTTACTTTCTGGCTGTGGCTACCTTAGTGATCCCAAAAGGAAACTGCCCACTTGGGAGCAGTAAGCAAGACTATATGGGCAATTATACTAAATGGTTGTTGCAACATAAATGAACAGTACATTCATTATAGAAGAACAGTAGTTTTACTGGGTCTCCAAATACCTTCTGAACAAGCAAGATGTGGTCTACCAAAGGCTTGCAGGTGTTTGAAGTTTAAACCAGTCATGGTGCTCCCAGTTTTTCCTTTCCGAGGATTAGTTTTGTACATCATAAGCATCTCTCCACTTGATTATTCCCTCACTCCAGGGACTTATTTATCACAGTCAGAAGAGTATGGTTCTAATCATTAGTGAAGCAATTAACTGTTCTGCATTAGGGAAACAAGTTTAATTAATCAAACCATTCTTGCTAAGTCATGTTGACCAGTAGAGAATGTTCTATAATTAGTTATATAATTCTGAGAAAAATTTATATTTAGCTTAAATATCAATACACAGTTCTACAGGGCCGGAGATTTAGCTCAGCGGTTCGGTGGTCTGCCTTGCAAGTGCAAGGACCCGAATTCGATTCCCAGTACCACAAAAAACAAAAACAAAATAACGCAGTTCTACAATGAAAATATCTTTAAGGAAAATATAATTTTCTGACAAATTCACAATAAATAAGCTTTTACAAACATTTAAGTATTACGCTCAATAAGCATTTGAGAAACTGTGCTGCTCACAGGGAGCCCCCCTGAGCTCCCACCTGTCAGTTCAGTGAATCTTGGCACAGTTTCTGATGGATGGGAAGTGTTCACAAAATTCCCCGGTATCATTAGTTATAGACTGCACATTGCATTTAATAACTCATTCAAATTTTTTAGAGGAATGCCTTTTTAATTACTGCATTACACATCGACCCTAGCTTATAAATTAATGCTAAAGAAGCTTGGGCATTTAATATAATTTTATATAACACGGTATAGTTTCCATATGCTGCTGCATCTGTTCTTCAGAATCAAGTGAAGCACTTGATCAAAACAGATAGGGCTCTCCAGAGGAGATCCCGGGCTCTCTATTTTTGACACGATTCCTAGTGATTTTGATATGTAGCCACAGACATTGGGGGGTTTAGAAATGCCTCCCAACTCTGCTGATCTTTCTTCCTTTCAAAACTGTTCCTCTCAAAATTAAAAACTGGTTTAAGTCCAGTATTTTCACAATGACTAAAATGTTTAAGATTAAAAAAAAACCTGTCCTTTAAGTTTGTCATCTTGATAATGCCATGTCGCACTGATTATTCAAATATTTACCTTAGTGCTGTACTTTGTGTAGGCCAGGAGATATTTAAAGATATTTTGTTACTGGAGCATAGGAAGTCCATAGGAAGTCAGGACTCTAGGAGCATGAGGTCTGCCCTCTTATCCCAAAACTCAAAGCAGAAATATTAATGGTGAAAGGGAGGAAAGGAATTTGATCAGTACAGATAGAAAGGGTGTTCAGACATCTTTAACTCTGTCTTCCAAAGTTACTGACATGAGATTTCAGTTAAATAGAGGAGATTTTCAACCCCAAATGATTTTCCCATATCCCAGTACGGGGGGGGGTAGACTTAATTAAACACTCTTGGTCAAAATGTGGTCTGGTTGACCATTATTATCTCAAGACTTTTCCATAAGCTCCTGGGCAGTGTCAGTGGCTGTCGTTGTCATGGCTGGAGGTGTCAACCAATTTCTCAATAAGAGATGATTGTTGCTCCTTGAGGACAGGCTGGGTTTCTATCATGCTCTGTGTAGGAGATTAATCTCATTTTGGGTTGATCTGTGTCAAGGTGACTGTAGGTCTCATGCAGTGACTTGAGACTTTTAGGCACAACCTCAGGGAGTCTGAAAAGTGACACTATAAAAGCAGGCAATTTATTGCTCTTTCGGGTGTTGAAAACACCTTAGCTACTTTTGTCTTGGTATTCTCAGTGTTGAAGGGAGAAAACATACGTCAGGTAAAGTTAGGGCTAATCAATCTTGTTGTTATCAGTATTTAGAGAGGCACTCCTTACATGATTAACATGTCTACGTGCACAGCTGAACAGAAGTCTGACTCAAAAATTCATTATTGGGAAGAATACTCAATAAAGGGGATAGAAATAAAATGAAAATAGAGATGCCTAGCTTTATCCTGCCTTTATTACCCACCAGGCCTCTGCACATCAAAGTGAAGAGTCAGTACTTTTATCAAAACCTTCTCAGTGCTTGATATAAAATTATGAAATATTAGTATTATTAATTTTAATTATTTAAAATATAGTGTAGAATGCATCAAAATATAGATTATAATGTGATTAATTAATGGGTTTGCAATTAGAAGATGTGTTTTCTAAGCACTTGACACTGTAAAGCATCTTCACAGGTATAATTTTGTCTTTTTCTCATCCTGGTATGCTTACATTTTATAAGGATTTTTGGAATCAAAATTGATTAAGATGCAATGTATGTATGTACCGATTCCCTGAAATGAATGTAAAATTATGTATCACAAAATATACCAATTTTTTAAGGGAAGAGTTATCTACTATTATTTGGATAATTTAAAACTCCAAACCTAGTGACACTAATTCCAATTTGCTAAGGAACATGATCTTAAGATATTATAATACTAGGTGTTTTGACAGAATGTTTTTGGAAAAATTTCTGAAAGATATTAGAAGATTCTCATTTTTATTTCTTATTAATATGTAGGTTCAGCTATGGTAGAGACCTTTTTAATTAGGTCTATATGTACAATGTATAGAACTAATAAGTGCTCAAAACATTCACTAAATATTGGGCCAGGGATTTAGCTCAGCGGTTCAGTGGCCTGCCTTGCAAGCGTCAAGGACTGGAGTTCGATCCCCAGTACCACAAAAAAACAAAACATTTACCATATTGATAGTGATTCAGTATCGATGCCTTTAGTACTGGTAAGGGGTAAAGGACAAAGCCTATCAATTAAACTTAGCACAGTCACGTCTTGATTTAGCTGTTCTTTTATTTCTATCTAATAGACCCCTTTCCTCTTATAACATGAGACAAGAAAGTTAGGTTGGCTCTGCTGTGTTCAAATGTTCATTTAAAGAATTGAAGACTAAATTAGAATTGTTACAAATTTTAAGATATAGTTCTCTAAAAAAAATATTAATGTGGCTTTGAATTTAGCTGATAAAGTCCATTTCCCTTTGAAACATGGCTTTATCTAAGACATTTATTACCCATGACAGCCATGCTGGAGTATGTCTTACTTTGGAAAAATCTTGCAGTCACAAGAGTCACCAGCAAGCCTCTGGCCTCTGTGTTATCTGCATGGCTACAGGGCAGCCGTAGACAGGACTCCAAAGAGGGCCTGAACAGTGTGGGGTCCACCAATCTGGACACTCATGTGCTCCAACAGCAGGATACTCTTATTTGAATTATCGGATGGTTTGCTAGTCTTGATTTTTACAATTGATAGACCTTACTACATTTATTTGTGGATATTGACCTTTCTCTTCTGGCCTTCTAAGTTACATATATTTCTTTTCTCTAATTTCCATCTGTGTCTTCTTATTGTGCTTTGTCAGAGTATTCCTTTATCTTTTTGTCTTTTACCCTTCCATTAAAGGTGAACTTCAGCTATCGGAATTTTACTTAATAAAATTTGAATGGCTCATTTTTCATTCAGACTTTTTTTGGGGCAATTACCACCACAGTTATTCCTTCCCTGGCCATTTTATCAGGAACTGAATCCATTATCCCAGTAGTCTTCATCACGTTTCTCTATTTAGGTTTTTCTTGGCACTTCTAACGATCACAAATTGTTATTTTAGTGTCTTGTTGATTTTCTATCTCTTTCTTCTACAATCAGAGCAGGATTTATGTTGATTTTATTTCTGCAGCTCGAACAATTAACACAGTTCTTGATACCTGTGTGAGTACTCAAGTAAAGGTGGAATAAACCAATGAATGGAAAGTTTAGAATTAATAGTTCATATACCTGTTATCTAAGGCTGTGGGGAGGCTGAGGAGAAGGATCATAAATTGGAACCCAGGTTGGGCAATTTAGCAACTTAGCAACTGTCTCAAAAGAAAAATGAAAAATAGGGTTGGAGATGTATAGCTCTATAATGATGTTGGAATGGACTCCCAGTAACCACCCCTCCAAAAATGTTAGCATGACAATTTCAGTGATGTAGTAAATATACAGCATGTTATGTATACTGTTTTCTTTTTAGGAATGCAAATTTAACTTAGAAAAAATTATTGAAGTGGCAGATAAAAGGGAAAGAAATATAAAAATTTTCACCCAATAATATCAAACCATGTTACAGAATTCAAAGCAAAAAAATCTGCTTTAGCCAGCAAACTAACATAAAGCTAACAAATATTTTCTTTAATATCATGAACAAAAATCATGCTTTTTCTCATTGCATTTTGATAGAATAAAATGATGAAAAATAAATGAAAAGCTACAACTGTTGAAAAAATGGACCTCAAAATTTTCAGATAGTGATTATCAATATAAATTCAAAATAATTCACAAAATCAAAATAATCACAGAACCAACAAAATAATTTTAAATTTTGTAGATACAAAATCTATACAAAAATACAAATCAAAATCCTCACAAATTAATTTATGTAATCAGATAAAGTATTTTGAAATTTGTAAAGTAAGTATGCCGTGAATAGCCATGACAAACATAAGAAAAATGTGTGATTTTTCATAAATTGGAATTGTGATATGATATGATATGTGAGAGGTGGTGTTGGAACAAAGATACACAGATAGAGTAACGGAACTGCTTAGAACACACAGACCTCTCTAGATACTTGATAATGACTAAATTAACCTTTTCGGTACAGATAGGTAAACGTTACTAGGAAAAGTCTATCAGTGAATAAATAAACCTTCAATTTGTCCTCAGTGTCGCTGGTTACCTTCACTTCTCAATCTCTTCTACCACATCCACAATTTTGGTCGCCCTTTTTTCTTGTCGATCTTCCATGTGTTTTTAGTTCTAAGTGTGCGTTCTTTTCCCTGTTTTTATTTTGGTGAGGTTTGAGAAGGTAAGCATAGTCAAAGGCTTGTGCTTATTTCACAATATGCAGAAAGAGGTAAATCTTTTATATATCTCATAGAGAAGATAAATATACATCTTTTTTTTAAAGACAGCATATGCCAGGAGTTTCTATTTTCTCTGAAATATTTATTTAATTTATAACCTTAATAAGTACTGGGGAAATGCTAATGTTCAAAAGACAACAAAAGAAAAGCATAATTTTCAAAGGAAAAGCATAATTCTTTCAATACTTATTTTCATCTAAAAGCTAATGGCATAGTGTTTTTTTCATTTAAGGTAGCATATAATAACAGAAATGGACATAAGAAACTTTTCTTTGTGCATATGTGATTACAGCATGAAAATTCTCTGTTAATATATGAACCTCAGCTTTATTTGAGAGTTAATGGCCCTCTCCTCATAATATCCAGTATTGAAAATTTCTGCTGTGCATTGTAATCTTTATTGTCTTAGAGAGGTATTGTTAAGAAACATTTTCTCCAGGCCCAACACTCCACTTACTATACCTTCATTAATATTTGTTTAATAGAACGTTTTTTCACTTTCGGCTCAGTAAAAGCACGGTGATGGGCGCCCGCAGAATGCATGCATAGCCTTGAAGGGTGATTGCTGAGAACGAATCCTGGCCTGGGGCTCTGTTGCCATGGTGACGTTTCTGCTCTGCCAAGGCTGTTTCTCACTGTGGGTAGAAAGAGGCTCCCCTGCCAGCAGCTATGTAGGATTCTGGCCGCTGGAGAGAACACTGAAATGATGCGCTGCTTCACCATATGGGAGCTCTGAGAGATTTCTTTGAAATGTAATAGGCAACTGAACTCCGCCTCATGGGAAGAGAGGGGGTGATTATGATTAGCCGATTGCAAGTGCAATATGTGCCTGATGAGATTCTTAAAGCTTTTCGGAATAAATGTTTTGCTGAGGTTCTGATCTTAATTAGAAATGTTCTAGTCTGACCTCACCTTAATAGTGGAACTTGAATTGTTAATAAAAAGATAACAGTTCTGAGAGCTTTAAATGGCAGAATTTAAAAAGGAAATAAAAGAAATATTTCCACTTCGTCTGGAGACCTTATAATCATTTTGAAATGTATACTACTGCGGAGCTATCAATTTGAGTTTAACTCTAATACTGGAATTTATCTTGCAGCTTTCTAAATGTGAAAGCTACTATGCAACTAAAATTGCAATTAGTGCTCCAGTACTGTGACTTCCTAGCTCTCCTCAAGAGTACCCAGTGTAGCATGGAGGCTCGTGTGGGTTATCCAAAGCACTGTGGAGAACATGGCAACTAAGAGCAAACAGCTCAGAATTAGTTATCAAAGTATTCGGAGATCCTCAGTGGCAATTTTTGTGACCAGTCATGAGCTTATAATTTTGTCTGTTTATAAGTTAGCCTCTTTCTGTTTTCATCCTTATGTTCTAGGTCATAGCAAATGTTATTCCTCAGCATTTGCTGTTCAGTGTCCTTTCTTGTAGACATCTATTCTGAGGGTTTTGTTGAACATGTTGTTCTGGGTTTGATACCTCAGATTGTCTGAAGTAAAAATCTTTCAAAGCCGTATCCAATGCCTTGAGCATAGCAAAGAGAGTAATCACCCAGTAATGGGATTAGCCTTGAGGCTGATAGGTACACTTGTTGAAATTAGAGGGAGCTCTTCTTTGGGTTTGTATCAACTTTATCTCTCTGCTTTCTTCAATTTTAAAATAATTACTGACATGGGAATTTTAGAACATTAAAAGAGAGTAGTCCATGGATTTGTATGCCACTCTGTTCATCTCCACCAGAAACTGTATTCAATGACATTAAGATACTGCACACACTGGCCTCGGCCATCTGCGAGAGAGGTTTCTTCCTCCTAGATGAAGCTTCAAGCTGTTCTAATCTCTCTCCTTCCTCAGATTTTATGTGACTGTGTGCGTCTGGGGAGGAATGTTCAGGAAATGATTTGCTTTCACAAGCAACGGCTATGGAAATGGAGAGGTATTCAGAATCATTTTTTTTTCCTCTCTCTCTCTCTTCCTCTAAAGCAGATGAGATGGGCTGTAATTCTCAAAAAAGCCAGCCTAATGAGCAATAGGAAAAATAGAAGATGAGCTCAATCTTGGAACATAAAGTTACTTCACACAGGAACTTTGCAATTAACTTATGCCTCAAATGTTGTTACATAGATATAAGAAATCATCATTTGAAAACCCCAAATGCTCCAAAAATGTGAAACTTTTGAACCCCAATATAAAACCACAAATAGGAAATCATATATCTGATCTCCTGTGGTAGGTTGTAGTCAAAACACAGACACTCTGAAAATATTTAATTAGTATATAAAAAATATTCTAGGGATTTAGCAGTTATTCTATGTCAAGCAGTGATTTATATATTAAATTATTTAATCTTCACCCAAGCCATTGGAGGGACATTCTCTTATTTTCATTTTTTACAGATGATATTAAAATAATAAATTTTCTACACATCACATACTGATAAGTGCAAGATTCTTTCTTGTCTGCTCTCTTATTTCTATTGTGCCCATGTCTTGATTTTTGAAAGCCATTGAAACTAATTTATTTGAAAACCAATTTTTCAGATCATCTCTTTGTTGAAATATTTTCTTTCTTAGACTTTTTATTCTTAGCTAGCTGGACATTCCACAGTACTAGTATTGATGTCATCTATGATGTCATGAGGGTGCTGGCCATCCACATTGCAGTCCACAGAGTGGGCATACCCCAGGATCTCTTTAATAGTTCTGGAAAGTTCTCTGGCTAAAGACTGGAGCCACAATCTATCAATCAATGCAGACTATCTTGTCAAAAGTGTTATTTCCACTGTGTTTAATGTTTTTGGTATAAATACCTTTTGCATGATAGGTCACTACATAAAGAATATATGTAAGGAACAGAACTCAAAATTAATTTACTCATGACATGCAATGAATTCAAATACTGTCTGTTTTATTATTTCACTTTTCAAATTTCTGTGTTAAGTTTACAATCCTCTAACAGGTTTCCACTCAGTGAATATAGCCACTAAAAGTTAAAAAAAAAAACAGCTGGGTATGATGGTGCATGTCTGTAGTTCCAGAACTTGGGAGGCTGAGGCAAGATGATTACTGTGAGTTCAAAGCCAGCTTGGGCTACATAGTGAGTCCAAGGCCAGTCTGAACTACATAGTGAGAGCCTGCCTTAAAAAGAAAAGAGTTAAAAAACAGATAAAATTGAAATACAAGCATGTGAAATTTGAGAACAATAAATACTAGGTTGAATGATACTTGCATGCATGGTGACGTTGATCACTGGAAGTCTATGTTGGAATGGAAGAGCTTTTATGGGTTTAGAGGGATTAAGGAGGAAGCCATCTATGGTAGTAAGCATTTTCCTGTCTTTGAAGAATGGATTGTAATGAAGGAACTTATTCTTTATACATTCCAGGAGACATGATTTATATGGTTGACCTAGGACTTGATTTATATGGTTGACCTGATGTATCAAGGCAAATATAATTTCCCACAGTGCTCAAGTTGGAAATTTTATTTAATTTTCACCTCTTTCTATTGCTTTTCTACAGGGTGTTTTGAATGCTGTATTAAATGCCTGGGAGGGATTCCTTACGCTTCTCTCATCGCCACCATCCTGCTCTATGCGGGTGTTGCCCTGTTCTGTGGCTGTGGTCATGAAGCACTCTCTGGGACGGTCAACATTCTACAGACCTACTTCGAAATGGCAAGAACTGCTGGAGATACCCTGGACGTTTTCACCATGTAAGAATTCCAGCTTTGTATGTTACGTAGAGTGGGTGTGCTGTTTGCATCCGTATGTGTCAAATAAATAGGTGTCTACAGTTAAATGAGGGGATGGAGTATGTCAAAAATATTCTCAGGGTATACCTGATTCAGAAGTGCTAAATTAATATGAAATATAATATTAAGATGAAAATAAAATAAATTTTCTAGAAATATAGCTCAAACAGTTTGGAAGCAAAAATTTGTTGTTCAAATTCTAGAAACTTATTGTTTAATATTAAAGAGAATAAGGATTTAGGTTTGATGACAGAATTTATTTCCAAGCAAGTATTGATTCAGATAATCTACTGAGTTGTTTCATATCATCAAGGAGAAAAATAATTTTATTTATTGTAGGATTTTATTTTTTTGTTGGTTGGCATGTGTGTGTGTGTGCCCACATGTGTGCTATAATTCCAATTACTATTTGTTCCAAGAGCCATTTGCTTTTTTTTTAATTAGCTTTTTATACCCCTAAAATTTCTTGCATTTTTTCATGTTGTTTGATACTATGGGTCTGTGATAATTTTCATGACCATTATTTTGTCATTCTAAATAAATTCAAGCATTCCTAACTTACATTTACTTTTTCTAAATAAGATGATTTTAGACTTACAAATCAGAGTGGTTATCTGGAGTGGCTATCTCGTAAAGTAGCTTTACTTTTTTATTTATATCATTGCATTTGAAAGAAGTTGAGCACAATTCATAATTTTGATTTACACAGGACAGTTGTTGTAGTGTAATTAAAACCTAAAACCCTAATTTAAGACAAAATTTGGTCAGCTGGGACAACATTCTAGGTAAAAGACAACTGTTACATAACTACAGTATCAAAATATTATCACATTATTTCATTATAACCTGTCAACTATAACCAGGATGTTTGAAAAAGATATTTATTGTAAACTTTATCATTTTGTTCACTACAATTGGTAAATTCTTTGAAAATGAAAAGGGAATAGAGGTTGCACATTTCTATTAGGTAATAAAGCATGAATTCTCTACCTCAAGGCCTAGAGAGCAGGTATCTCCATAGAAAATGCATAGCAGAATTTTTATGATTAAGAAAGTTAAAATGTTCATGTTTATCTTGAATATATTGTAACACAAAACATTGGGAAATACTGATTGGAAAATAAAAATATATTATGCCTAAAATGTTGAAGACTAGGAAAAAATATAACTACCACTTCTATAAATAGTGGATAGAGGAGGAGGAAGATAGATCAGTCAAGAAGTGAAGTTATTGCAAAAATATATCAGTAACTCTTACATATCAAGGTAGGGCTTCACCATTCGAAAAAAAATACACACATAATAAGTTAAAAGTTGTACGTTTTCCATTATAAATTTATTTTACAAATTAACTCTAAAATTAGCATTGTCCATTCAATTCAATCCTTTGTGCCTATGTTAGAAAAGAATGAATTTTCATTAAATTAAATGCAAACATACACATAAAACTAACATCCAATAGCTATCAATGCTTTCAGATCAAATAACATAATTGTATTCTTCATTTTATAAGTAGCATTCATCATTTGGAATATAAACTATTATAAAATGTACTGAATTACTGAAAGTTAGTTTGTAAAGAGTTTTATAAAAATGATAGCATGGCTGTATTTTAATGTGATAAAACTGACATTTTCTTTTTAGTTACATCTTTGTCTACCCTGGACAGAATATGTTCTCACTGTTGATTATTTTAAGCTACCACAGATGTCCTTAACATTTACGGATTGTCCATATTTAGATTACATCCAAATTACTAAATTGAATTATAGTGCGTGAAGTTTGTAAGGAATCATAAGGCTACTGCATGGCATGCTTGTGTATATCTATTGCCAATTAATTATAAATATATAGTTGATATTTAGATAATAAATCTTAGTATACCACAAAGCTCTAGTAAAGCTCTGATATTAGTGTATAGAATTTAGAAGAGAGATAAGAGATCATATGCCTTATTTGGTAGTTATACTTTTGGTAAAATAAATTTTACTTTTGATATAAGAAATTAAATATTAAACAAATAATGCATTTTGGATGGAGATAGTAACATTTTGATTGAAAGAATCAATGCCAAAATAATGCAGGTCCTACAGAGCCACCAAATATGTTAAGACTCTCTACTGATGAATAGTTCATGAAAACACAGATGGAAGATACCTGCTTCAAAGTTATCAATGAGATTAATGTCAATCAATACATTCAAAACTTACATGAATATCTAGAGGAGGTAGAAATTGCCTATGCAGCATTGCCTGTGAGGGATGGAAAAAGTGGAGTAACAGAGTATATTAAATAAGGAAATACATGACATAGGAGAGCACATGATGTTTACAGGTGACACATCTTGCTTGGAAATAAACTTGAAAAAGATCACGCAAGAGAATAATTATGAAAAAAGGGACTTTGAGAATTCTACAATTTTACAGGGGTTCTTGGGTTTTCTGTCCATACTTTCATGCTTAATTTTGCAAAATGAAGCCTCCTACATGAAGCACTCCTACTTAGAAAAGATATTAGCTCATTAAGTGGATGAGTAAACTAAGAGACAAAAATTATTCCCAAGACCTGAGGACTTTCACCTGTTGTCTTCAAGCTCTGAGGATTACTCTTTTTTATCCTCAGAGACCACACAATTTCTCCGTCTCCTCTTCCCTTTCATTTTGTTGTGTCTCTTGCATTCCTCTCTCTCTCCCTTTCCCACTTTCTCTACACACAGGTGTTCCAATGTGGTCAATATCTCCAAGTCTAAAGGGCAGGCACTCTGAAATATGACTGGTCTGTGGAAATCATCTTCTTTCAGCATGCAGAGTGTACTTATCAAAAACAAGTTTGCAAATAATCTAAATATTTATTCATCCATGTTTCAGATATATTTCAATGCTATGTGCTGTCTTAGATATCTTTGTCATTGCTGAGACAAAAATATATGACACCCAAAGTAAAAGAGGGAAATGTTTATTTAGCTCATAGTTTGTAGAGGTTTCAGTCCATAATCTACTGGTGTCAAGGCAGGTTGACACACTATAGGGGGACAATAAGTTGATGACAGAGGAAAATAGCAAGAATAGCAAGGGGAAGACAAGCCTCTTTCTGTCCCTTTTATTTTATCCATACTACCAGGATCAGAGCGGTGCCAAACCATGTTAGAAATAACATGTCCTAAATCCCAGCATCACACATTCTAGATTCTGACATCTCTGAAAAAGCCATATGACTGCATGAGGCTTTGGGGGAACATCCAGGCCTGAAACATAGCACTGTCAGCTCCGACTGATGGGAGGTGTTCTGAAATCTGAAATCATAATATTCTTATGTCAGATTCCATCTGATGTGTGGAGGCATTGAGAGAGAGAGAGAGAGAGAGAGAGAGAGAGAGAGAGTGAAGACTTTGTGGCCTATTAATAAAATTTTAGTATTTATCTCTTCCCATCCACTTATTTTCCCAGAAAGTTTTTGTCGTTTAATCTACCAGTTTAGTTGATGAAATCAAGTCATCTGTTAGCTCCAGTCCTGTGATGTATTAAGCAGTGGAGCTTAATACCTTGCTTCCATCAGAGGATCTCACTGCACTCCAGCCACACTTAACGTGTGTTTAGCACACTCAGGCTCACTCAACACGGAGAATAGCTCGTTGCTGTCACAGTCTGCTCCACTGGCAGAAGAAATTTTTCATGTGTCTCATTAATCAGATTTTCTTATCTAAGAGACTGTGGCAAGGCCTTAAGTGTCACCTCCCACTTAGTGGGAGGGTAGGTATTTTACTTCCAAAAAGCAAATTCATACAGAACAATGAAATATGGAAACTAGTTCAAAAAGTAAATATCAAAAAGTTATCCAAACTAATTTTGCTAAGTGACTTCGTTTCTTGAATACCTTTTTTTGAATTCCAGGAAAAAAATCAGCCTTACTCATGAATATAATCACCTATGGTTTATTCAACAGGAATTATAATTGAGCTTCATAAATTACAGTGATTTGAGTGTGTGTGTATATATATATAAAACTTCTTTAAAAACTAAGTTCATTAGATAATGGGCTTTTTTAGTTTCAACCCAAAAGTGAGATTAAAAAAAGAGTAACAGGTTTTACTCCCTCCCTAACTTTATGTGTGTGTAAATCTCTAAAATTTTATAGTTCATATCTATTCCTTGGAAGGTGGGACGAAGTAGAAAACACTTATCAGTAGATTGATGAATGAGAGGGAGAAGAGAAAATAATCATGAATCAATAGTTGGATAAAATAAATGTTTTTAGGCTTATGAAAGTGCGATATGGTTACTGACCTAGGTTTCTGACAATCATGAATATGCAAGTCTTCTACTTACAGTAATGTTTGAAGATCACATAAATTACTATAGATGTGAGATTGTTGCTTAGTTTTAGAGAGGCAAATATTGTTTAAGTCATAGCTAGAATTTATGGTTAAAATGCCATACTGAACTCCTGAACTCCGAAATGATAATCAAATAGTGTACGCTTGATTAAACAATATTTCAACCAGGACAATCTTCAAATGAGCACCCAAAAAATAAAACAAAAACTAAACACTAATACAAAATATTAATAGCAACAACGGAGATGCCTAAATCATGGATAATTAAAAAAGGAAGACAATATATTCTGGATCTGTTCCATGTTGACACTGCCCCTTTTAGATAATTTAACTTGGACACAAATTACATAATATCTCTCAGTCCTTCATAAGTAAAAGGAAAATTATTGCTGCCTATATTCTCAGTCTTTGATGATGATAAAGTTAGTTAATTTAAAGGAAAAAAAAATCACATTACTGGCACATAGGAAGCACTACACATTTATTTATGATGAGGATATGAACGATGAAGGTGGTAATGATAGTTATGACAATGATAGTGTAATCCTTGAGATTGTATAACAATTTTAATGCCAAGGATTATACTTCCTAACACCTGATTATCCATATACACACTCTACCTTCTCATAATACTTTTATTGCATTACTGTTTTATATATTTCAGTGGAGGTAAACCCATGAGTAAGTTTTAGACTACATCATAAATTAAAGATCTAACCTCTGTTCTCTTTTCTAACACTCACAAATGCAAGACTATAGTAACTTCAGGGACAACATTTATAAATAGGAACATGATCATTTCATTCAAGTAATATCTTGGAGGTTACTAGGTAGAAGGAAACTAGATCTGTTGTATATGTTGAAAAGAAGAGCAGCATGGGCCAAAGGATTCCAATTTATATGGAAATAGTTTTGGGAATATTTTAAAGAAACTTGTAAAATTCAGAATCGAGTACATGGATTGCCTTGAAATGAAAAGATTTGCCTGTCATTGAAGGTGTTTAGATAAGGCTGGTAATGAACTTCCAGTTTTACAATGCTTACAATCTGTACCACTTTCAGTCTTGTTTGTTTAAGAAGAACTATCTCAGAAAGGGTGCCCATGTAAGCAATTTAGTTATTACAAATACTGAATATGCAAATGTTTTAAATTCCTAGAATTTATTACAGTTCTATACTATTACTCTTCTCAAAAGAATATCTTCTAGGCTATTTTTGTTTCTTTTCATAGTATCTTTCACTGACCAAAAAAATATGGGAGTATACTATTTTCCAATCATTGTGCTAGTATTCAGAGATGCATAACCCAAGTCAAATTCTATATCCTCAAATGGGACATATCAAAGATATGTGAACAAAGTGTCAATCATATCAGACTAAGCAGATACAAGTCAGAGCATGGAGGCTTGACCCTTGCAAGAGAGTTCTAGGATATGTCAGACCAACCAAATAGAGAATGAACAGAAGGCTACTATTGGTACTCTATGTCACTGACAGCAATGTAGCAGAAGGTATGAGAAAGGACAGAATAGAGGGGTAAAAATGAAGTCCAAGGGCTTGTACCTACATGTACTTATACAGGAGAGTACTTAAAAGCACTTATAAAATTATGTCCTTAATAATTTTGTTAAACACTTTCAAATAGGTTAAAAGTTAAAATGTAATGGTAAACTAATTTATAAAAGTTAGAAAAAATATAAATTAAGTTTTTATTTATTGTTGGAAGAAAATTATACAGGCAGTATTGGAAATATTAAAAGGGAAAGATTTGGTATGATAAAATTAAATTTTGCAAAAAATCTTATAGAACTGTTATGATGTGTATATACAAACAGTAAAAATGCATATAGTTTATTTAATAATAGTCCCTAATTTTAGTAAACAAGTAATAAATTGACAGTATTCTAATGAAAAAAGGCAAAATATGAAAACAGGTATATCAATAAAAATACAAAAACATTGCTAGATTATAATTATACTCTCATCCTCACTAAAAAATAAGAAAAACAATATAACATGATAACATTTTTTTTACTGGTCAATTTATTAGTTGTTATACATGGTATTAAGAAAGAGAGAATAGGCCTTCTCGCTCTTTATCAATGATGTTTAACTTTTTCAAATTTTCTGTATATCATTTTGATGCACATGCTGGAAAATTTTCTAGGAATTCATCCAAGGAAAACAGGCTACATTGTGAGCAAAGATTATCTAGAAGCATTACCATTCACTTCGCAATACTGAAGCATCAACTTCCTATTGCTACTGTAAAACAATAAAACTACAGATGAAACTTGAGGCTTTTTTTGCCTAGTGAAATAAGCCAGCCATCAAAAATAAAATGTTTGCCTGAGTCCATCTGTATGAGATATTTAACACAGTCACAGAAAGTGAAACGGTGGCTGCTAGGGGCTGGGTTAGGGTGGGTGGGAGATTAGAGAACTTTTTAGTCCATAGGTATAGGGCTTCAGACAAGTAAACTGAAAAACACTGTGGATCTGACATAGAACATTTCTTATGGTTAGAAATAATGTAAGGAACACTTAAGATTCTGTTAAAAGGGTAAATCTTATGAGCTTTTCGCCATAATAAAAATGCAACATGAACTTTCTGTATCACTCCTGAGAAAAATCCAAAAAAGCGTCAATATAATCTCTAAAGTTGCTGATGCTGGATTCCTTTCTGAAGTCCAATAGAAATCAAACAAAAGTATCAACTGCAATTTATCTATACCCTAGTCTGGTAAATCTGTTCATCTAGTTAGTAATATAATGAATTAAATACTTAATAAGAATTAATTATTTTCCAACTCTAAAAAGAGATAGTACTCTAGTATTATTTTAAAATCATTGCATTTTAATAAACAATTTGTAATATACAAGTGCATTAGGCAGCATAAGAACTAATTTTGAGCAAAATTTCCATTCAGATAAATAAATATATTAGTATATTATATATATACATTCATATATATATATATGATTTACCTTCTTAAAAGATATATATAACATGCATATATATATGCACTGCTTTAAAAATCGCCGTATAATTGGTGCCTCATGACTCATCCTAGTGTGCTGGGAGTATAGGGCAGTGGTAGAGTTCTTATTTTGGATGCATGAGAAGATTCTGGGTTTACTCTCAGGCACTGTAAAAAAAAAAGAACGAAATGGAAAACAAAAAAGAAAGAAAACAAAAAGAAATATATTCAGAAGTCGGGAGGCAAGGGGTCAATAAATGGTGCTAGACTGCTTTGAAAGACTAGCACAGCCTCTGACCCTTGTCTCTTCCAAGTTCTGGTAGTTGCAAGCTTTCTTTGCCTGAGGTCATAACTCTGTAATCCATACCTCCATCATTAGAGCACTTCCTTATTTTCTGTGTGGGTCTCTCAAAACTCACTGTGCCTGTTTCCCATAATCATGCACGCAATTACATTGAAGACTTTTTGGATAATCCAGGATTAGCTTTAGCTCTCAAGATCCTCAACTGTGACAGTTAATGTTGTTGGTCAACTCAATTGGCTTAGATATGACTGGGAAACTTCTGAGTGTACCTGTGTGCCATGAGGACGTGAATCTGGTCTTTTCCTCTCTGGGTTTTCCCATGCTCCTTGCTATTTGAATGACACGAGTTGAGCATCTTTTCTCCACCAACTCTTCTACCTTGATGTTTTTTTCTTCCTTGGAGCCAGCAGACCATAGACTGAAAACCCCCAAACTATGGGCTAAAATAAACT
Source organism: Fukomys damarensis (assembly GCF_012274545.1). Classification (NCBI taxonomy): domain Eukaryota; kingdom Metazoa; phylum Chordata; class Mammalia; order Rodentia; family Bathyergidae; genus Fukomys; species Fukomys damarensis. The sequence goes on from NW_022900930.1 coordinate 29,761,928, forward strand.
TCTCTTCTTTTAAATTGTATCAGGTATTTAATTCTAGCAATGGGAAAGCTGACCAATACATTAATTTAATCGCTATATATGCAATATTAAGGTAATATTCACTCACTTGCCTTATCAGGTAATATTCATAATGTGCAGAATAATGAATTCATTATATCTGTGGTGGGGACACTTTTTAAAACTGATCACATTAACCAAGAGTGCTTTTGCTCGTGCAACAATTGTTCATAAAACCTTTTTGCAAAAGTGAAAATGCTAGCAACTTTCAGAGGTGTATGAACACTCTTCAGGCACTTTTAATCTCCTGATTATTTGTTACAGCTGGAAATAAGCAGCAACTTTGAACTTTGTAGGAGAGCTTAAAGGAAAGCATATTTCTAGGCTCAAAGGAGGGATTAAACCCATTTTCATAATACCTGCAAGAAATATACACAAACTGAAGCTTTTAATAATTATTTTTGTTTCCCTTCAGAAGTTGTATTAGAAAGACTGTTGATTGCTCATAAACTCTTGGGAAAATAGGAATAGATGTAATAGACCTACAGACCTATAGGGGATTGCAGTAGGCCTAACATCAGTGGGTCAAACAGAGTTTTTTAAATAAATCATGTTGGGAGAATTGTACAGTAACTTTGGAAAAATAAGGTTAGGTACGACTTGTATATCACACAAAGAGTAAACACAAAAGTGGTCAGAATTCTAAATGTAATAAAATGCAATCAAAATAGTAGAAGAAAGTAAAAAAGAAGAAAGTATGAAAGAATTCCTGAATAAATTGGGTTCGGTAAAGGGTCCCAAATGTAATAAAAGAAAAAAAAACTCATAAATTTTGACAACACAAAAATTTCTTCCCTTTCCTTTTTTAAAATTGCATGGGAAAATGCAGTCAATAATGCTAGTGCAAAATATAATCACAGGTAAATGCATCACAGGTAAAAGTACACAGCAATATTGATAATTTAAAAAAATTTAAAGGAAGAAGCATCATACACCATCTTACAGAAAAGTGGACAAAACTTTTTGTAGGGGATTCTCAAAAGACATATACATATATTGTCTATATAGAGGCAGTAATAATATTACAATATGCATGGTTCCATTCATGCTAAGATAGAAATTATCAAAATGCATGACAATACACTTGGTTGAGGATATGGAGAAGCGGACATTTTCATGTGTTTCTGATTGAAATACAAAATCCTATAAAGTTACACAGAGGAATTGTGATTATTTAACATATGCCTTCAATTTTTAATGAATTAATCTTTTTATCCTAAAGATACATCTTCAACTATTTGAAATTGCAAATACACAAGGCTATTCATTACTTCAATATGTATACATACAGGATACTGACAACAGCCTAGTAATAAAGTTTAGATAAATAAATCATGGCATTTATAGACATATACCTGTTTAACCATGCAAAATTAGGAAAAATAAATAACATCTAAATTATAAAGAAATATGTAAAATTGTCAGTTTCAGTAACATGATCTTAATATAAAAGAATAGGAAAACAGATCAACGAACTCTTAAATCTAATGTAAAATTGTAAAACTGCAGAATAAAAACCAACCTACAAAAAATTGGCAGCATTACTTTTCATCAATAGTAAATTAGCTGAAACACACGAATCAAGAAACCAATCCTACTTACAATATGAAAAAATATAGGAATACATTTAATCAAAGAGGTGAAAGATATTTACAATGAAAATTGCACTAAATATTAGTGAAAGATATTAAAGAAGATAAAAAATGAAAAGATATCCTAGCTTATGGAAACTAGAAATGTAAACGTCATTAAAATGTCTATATACTAAAAATTATAACAGATTCAGTGGAATCCCTACCAAAATGCCAGTGACATTATTTTGCAGAAATACAAAATTATAATCATAAAATTTATGTGGAACCACAAAAACCCCTCAATAGTCAAAGCAATTTTGTACAAAAAGAATAAAGTTGGGGGCATTGCTCTTCCCAACTTTAAAATATATTATCAAAATCCAGCAACCAAAACAGCATGATTTGGTATAAAAAAAAGATACACAGGCTAATGAATCAAAATAGGAATCCCATAAATAAATCCATACACTGATAGCCATTTAATTTTTTAAAAAGACATTAAGAACATAAATTGTGGACAATTTCATCTTTCTTCAGTAAATGATGCTGAGGAAACTACATATCCTGACTTAAAGATAAATTCAGTACTGTGACATATACTAACACTTTTAGAATACTCACCAGCCTTCCCATAAATTTTAAATATCTTCAGAATAAAAATTTTCCTTAATTTTGGTAGACCTATGAGAAAATACAAGTTTCATGAAAACAAAGATACTTTATCATTTACACACTCCACCTAGAATATTCAACAACACTCAATGTTAAAAAGTGAAATGAAAAGAAAGCAGTTATTAGTGTGTGTTCATGAAAAATTACAGAAGTGCCAATAAATGACAAAAATGTCTATAGCTTGTAGAAGCTCTCAGTATGTATGTGCATATCTAGCTCTACGCCAACCCTGGTCTGACAACCTCGTGTCAGAAATACATAGCTTTCATCACTAAAATCAACTCCCAATCTCAAAGCTATTAATCATATTGATATGATGCCAAATATGGTTTATCTTTTTGAATTAATAAAATTAACATCAAACTATTATAAAAAGTAAAGGACAACAGCTTCTTGTCTTAACTATAATTTTCTTAGAAAATAATGTAGACTTAATGCCTTCAGATGTATTTAATCATCTATCCCATTATTTCTTTCACAAAGAATTTGTTGGTCAAATTTAACATGTCAGTTATTTAAATGAATTTTCGTATAACTGTGCCTTATTTCTTCCAGCTTTTATTTTATATGAGTTCGAAGATGCATCAGTTTAATTTGGATAGCTTTCAATTTGCTTAAATTGTATAGCTCAAATGACAGGATTTACTCTAGCTTTTTAAATAACAGTACTTTATAAAGACTATTACGTGTGAAGAATGAACACATTTTTGCTGTGAAAATTCCATTTGATTGGGTAATTAATTTTTAGGCTGCCTGAAACATAAATTTACTCTGAAATTTAACAATGTTTTCCCACCACTTGGGGGAAGCAGTGTAAATGATGTATTTCTTAGGTTAAATGTTTTATATCATAGTGTTGATGTTACCTCCACATCTGCATGTCACTAGCTGTCTGTTACCTTCACATTGCTGGGACACCTGTCACTTACAAGTTAAAGAAGAAAAGTTTATTTCAGCTCACAGTGTGTAGAGGTTGCAGTCCTAAGTTGGCTGGCTCCAAGGCAGGGCAGCATAGTCCATGAACAATTGCAGGAAACAGCAGGAAGCAAGCAGCAAGCGGCAAGCAGAAAGCCTGCCTTGTTTCTGTCCCTTTCTGTTCTATACAGCTTCGATGCTTCCATTATCCACACCCAGAGCTGTACTAAACCAATTTAGTTATCACACAGCCTTACTCCCAGGGTCATGCATCATAACCCAGCATTACACATGATCCAGCCACCTCTCAAAGCGCCGCCTGTGAGTGGGTGGCGCATTGGTGGGACATCTAGCTACAAGGCATAAACACTGTACTTTTTACAACCCTGACTACACTGAACGGAAAATGTTCAATGGTCATGGTAATGTATAATAAATCCTAGTGGTGAATTTACTTAAAGACCGCAACTGTAGTTATGAATAGTCTTAAAAGATATTATTTAGTATTTAGGAATGGAATGTTTTCTGATCATAAATATTCAAATAGAATCTCACTTCACAAGTCTGTTAATTATTCTTGATAATTACAAGAGATATTAATTACCTAGCTAGAGGGATATAGAACAAGACTATCTCTCTATCAATCATCTATCTTCTTATCTCCATCGAACACCTATGTATCGTTTCTGAGTGTGAAAACTTTCATATTTTCTATGTAAATGTCTTGGTTTATACACATGAATTTTTATTTCCATAGGGCAGTGATTTGTGAGAAAAGGAACATTGTCTTTCCATGCCTTTATGGAATTATGCTTCCGTTGGTTTCAGGTCCACATATATAAAATATCCATTAGCGATTCCGCCCAAAAGCCATTATTCTCAAAATTATACTTTACCTGTAAAATCATATTCTCTTCATTACTGACAGCAGATGCTAGTGATGTTTCTGATGAGGTGGGAAATAATGCACACTTAAAATGAACTATAATGACAAAAATATGGAATTTATGTCAGTTATGAATAATTACTACATCACTAACCAGAAGCTTTTCTTTTTAGTTTTAAAACTAAGTGTTATGCATATAAATCACTTGTTTTGCCTCATAGTGACATTAATGATGATTATTCTGCTTGTTGATAGATGTAGCAAACTCATTTGGAAGCATGTTTCACCTTATTTAAGATTCCCTTGATCTGAACCAGGAAAGGAGGAAGCTGAAAAGGAAGATGGAGAAAGACCTCAAATTCTTTCTTAAAAATGCAGAACAAAATGTATATATGAACGTTAGAAATATAAAATAAAATGATTTAAGATACTTCCTGTGTTATGAAAATCAATACGCTATAATTTTTATTTCAAAAGAACTCTGAGCACTTGAGAATCAATTTCTGCAGACCATCAATAAAAAGTTATTGAGATAAATTATTTTGTCTTCCCCCGCCCCAGGATTGACATCTTTAAGTATGTGATCTACGGCATTGCAGCTGCATTCTTTGTGTATGGCATTTTGCTGATGGTGGAAGGTTTCTTCACAACTGGTGCCATCAAAGATCTCTATGGGGATTTCAAAATCACCACTTGTGGAAGATGTGTTAGCGCCTGGGTATGTTATATCCCTACATTCAGTGTTTACTGTGGGTTTATTTCAGTTGCACAGAAGTATTACATTAATCTGTCAAAAATTGAAGTACTCCTCAAAGTGATATTCCATTCTGTAATGACTGTCTTAACCTTGTGAATATTGTTTCTAAAATAAGATTATTCCTTGTTCTGTTTCAAATTCTAAAGTTGTGTGAAGTATGTTTTGTTTCTAGGGACAAAAAAAAAAAAATCTATTTGTTGGTTTGTGAACCAACCATTTATTTCAAAAGGTTTAAGTGTTCCTATATAAAATAACAAAAATCTATCACAACTTTATGGGCAATGCATGTATCTGAAAGAAATTTCTCCATCTCTCACTATAAAATTGGAACCAATTATATATGTAATTTCTGTGTATTACTGACTTAATTATATTGATGCTGGCCTTCAAACTTCATTGATATGCTACTTAGTAGTAAATGAAATTCATAGTCACACTCATGTTAATGCAATACAAACAAAGCATGTATATGTACAAATGCATATGTATGGTGAAAATTACATAATATGGTTGAAAGTACTTCATATATTTTATGCAGAATAATTTTCGTATAATAAAACATTGGCCCCCTCCATTCTTTTTTTTTTTTTTTTTTTTTTTTTTTTTTTGCGACAGGGTCTCACTATGTAGTTCAGACTGTTCTGGAACTCAACGTGTAGCCCAGGCTGGTCTTGAACTCTCAGTGATCCTCCTGCCTCAGCCTCCCAAGTTCTGAGATTACAGGCATTTGCCACGCTTGGTGGCCCTTCCATTCTTGACTGACATAATTTTCTTTTTTTTAATGTTATATGAGAACATATGCTAATTCAGTATATAATTTCTATGAGGTATGATTGAATAATATGGTGCTTCAAATGAAAAATTTTATTACAGTGAAAGACCCATTGCCATCAAGACACTTTCACTCTTACTGCATTATTCTTGACATTTTGTGAGGCAATACTTTTGTTTGTTCCCTTGCGTCTGTTTCGATGTCCTGCATCAGTTCTGTATGTTGACATTTCATGGTCATTTTGACTTTGGGGAAGAGCCAGAAGTTGTATGCTGTGGGGTCATCTGAATAAGTTGGATGAGGACACACTGCAACATTTTTATGAGCCTTGCTTTCCACTCAACAGCAGTTTCACCACATTTAGTCACACCTCATAAAGACATTTGTGAAAGAGGACTTCCAGAACTGCCTTGGAAAGAGGCAAGAACAATAGAATAAATGTGTTTGTAATGAGGGAAAATATCTTGAAGTAGTTTGACAATGTCTTTTACTGTAAATACATTTTATAGGTTTAAGCAATAGCCATATATTTTGATCACACTTCATATTAAATAAATTGTATTTAGTAATGACATAAATGACTTCAGTCTCATAGCAAAGTTCAAAATTCCTGTTGACAAACTTGTTTTTTTATCTGCTGTAACAAATTCTGTGATGCTCCTATGTATCTATAGGTATTGATAGTAATCTGATAAGATCTTTTGTCTAAGTTGTGGATACTTGTACTCTTTTTGAGAATAATTTCTTTAGGACTCATCTGTTATATTTTGAGAAAAAACATATTGTGCTTAAGCAAATACATAAATTTGAGAAAAGCCAAAATTTCAATATCGTAACTGAAGGGCTTTAAACTGGGCCTACATAAATTTTTTAGATCAGTAATGTCAAAATATAGATTCTAGAGGAAATTTAGATGCATAGTTATCTTGGATTTATGAATAAATGAATATTAGTGGGCCAGTTCTGAGTGATACCTAGGGAATTTTGTAGTAAAGTGGATTTTCTAGTAAGGTAAAATTTGATTTTAGAATAATTTTTAATATTTCTGAATTAATTTCATAATGAATATTTAAATAATAGGCATAGTATTTTTGTAACGTTGCTTGTGAACCTTAGAAATCCATTTAACTTCTGTGGATCACGGTTTTGTCATTGACAAAATCAAAGTCATCCCTAAAGCTCAAAGTCCGTGATGACAGAGAAGTTAAATAGTAAATGAGGGATCTGTAAACACTTTTCACTAACAGAGAATGCTCTTTCACCAGGACCACTGCAGTTAATTGTGCTCTGTCAGACTTGTAAAACTGGTTCACAGCAGAAATAATCACAGAAGAAAATATATATCTATGTATAGATAGTTATTAGCCTCAAATTCAAATATCTATTTTTCTACTGGTACTGGGGATTGAACCAAGCATCTTCAATGAGTATTTTTAAAGCACAACTTGTCTCACATTTTTTTATTGAAGAGTTGTAATTATGTCACAATCCCAACCAACAGACAAAAGAGTAGCAGCAGCGGCCCTGGCTCCTCCAAGTGGCTAGGCGGTAAGAAGTAGGCTCCTCAAGATATCCCCACCCGCTCTCCCACCACCTGTGAGTGGGCACACTGCAGAGGCAGTGTGAGCGAGCAAGGCCTCTGAGTCGTGCTGAGTGAATCCCAACATGGACATGATGGAAGGGACCAGCTCTTGGGCTGCATGAGCACATGGGGGGGGCCTGCAGTGGGTACCTTGCTCAGTCCTGGCACAGCAGCATGCGGACCTGCCCTCTACCCTGAGAGTGCTTGGCACTGTGGCTCCATGGAATCAGAGGGAAATTAGAAAAGATCCATCTTCTGCTTACTTGTGCTATCTCTTTACCTTTCTTCCCTGTTTCCATTTTTACCTTTTTTCAATTTGTGGATAAATTGCTTCTTCTAGTTTTCATTAAGTTCATCTGTTAACCCATTTTACCTGTCTTTCTCACTTTAAAAATGTCTATGTTTTGAAGTTGTACCACTGCATTTCTACTTAGAACATTGAATAATACTGTGGGATGTAATAAGTTGCTTTCATGGTGCAACTATCTGCAAAGCTCCCTGAATTAATACTGAGACATTTATAATTCTATCCCTGTTTTATTATGCTGCATAAAAAATAAAATGCTTATTAATTGGAGCTACATCAACACAAGTGCAATTAATGTTATTTCTTTATTTCTTTTCATTTTTGAGTCAGGGTCTTGCTATGTAGTTCAGTCTGGCCTTGAATTCACCATATGGCCTGGGCTGGCCTCAAACTCCAGGTGATCCTCTTCCCTCATCTGCCTCCTGAATGCTGGGATAATAAGCATGCACCAGGATGCTTGTCTTACAATGAACTTTAAAGCAGAATTATATCATTGAGCACAGGATGCTCATCGATATTCCCTTTCCTTCATGAATACTTTTGGAAACGCAACTTGATCTGCATTATGCATTTCCATTTCCATGTCAAGGCCAATTCATTTCAAAACTGTAGCGCTGCCGAATTCAGAATGTGAGGCCCATGCAACAGAATGACAATATCAACGTTGGCAGTGAAAAATTATACTAGACACTTTATTAAAACATCACATGAAGTTATTACACTATTTTAACAAATACATTTATGATAAATATCAAATGGCATCAGGTAAAGGATATCAAACAATGCTATTGAACCTTTTAAGAATGAACTTATTAATTTTAGTATAGTCATGTATTCCCTTTAGCTATTTTTCCCTTATTGAAATGTAAACCAAAAATATTGGCTTAATTGCCATTTGTGAGGCACTTACTATGTCGTATTTGGGAAATGAGATATTTGTTTTATTCTTACATATTACTGTTGTGATATTATGAATATCAGAATTTATCTATATTGTTCTGATATTTACATTTTAATCCTAATACTGGTAATGTCATATGGGCTTGGGACCCAACATGTTGACCTCATTTATGTGAAGACCTTATGTCCACGTGAGGTCACATTCTGAGACACTAGGTGTCTCAATAGCACTTTATACACCAACACCATTTCATACCTATTTTTAAAGCAATGAAATGATTTTTTGTTACCTTGCACACCGATAAACAAATATATTCTACATTTTGACATTTAAAGACCTTTCCTGTAAACCTCAGATGTTTATAGATTTTGAACATTGCATATTAGACTAGTACGTGTACAATATATTTTATAGAATTACTTTGAAATCTATTCAGCATATCATAATGCAACTTGTGTGAAAGCTTGAAGTGAAAGTTTAGGCTCATCAAGATAATAGAAAAGACATGTTTGTTCGGTGTTTATATGTAGCACTCACTATCTGCATTTTACAGAATATTAGGGCATTTAGTTCTTCAAACAGCTATGTGAAGTACATGCTAATATTAAACTTATTTAACAATTGAGGAAGCTGGGTCCTAGAAAGATGAGTGAGTTGCCCTGGTAGAAAGGGTATAGTGGAACCACATTTGAATTCACGCCTCTGGCTAAAGCCCACGTGATAAGCATCGTGTCAGAATTCATATCATGGTTTTGTGGGTGTTTTGGGTTTTGTTTTTTTGTAGGTTTTTGGTTAATTTAATAGGACAAACCTTTTTATGATGGTTTTTGGTAACTCACCAGACACTTGTTTTGCATCTCAGTGTGATCAAGCTTTGGTAATCGGGAAGCTCCTTCACTGCAGATGCCCTCACTTTTATATTTGCTTTCACCCATAACCATAAATTGCCACCCTTTTCCAGTAGGAGGATGTTTTGCAGCATATGAAAAACTCTGTAGTCAAAGACACTTTGACCAGTATCCATGTCTACGTAGAGGCTTCATCAAGGAACTCATCATTATAGACCAGGGGTCCCCAATCCTTACCTCCACAGAGGAAGATGAACAGAAGCCAAGTGAGAAAAGCTTTTCTGTGTGTACAGTCAGGCTGCATTGCTCACATTAACACCTAAGCTCCAAGTCCTGTCAGATCATCAGGGATTATCAGATTATGGCAGGAACACAAACTCGACTGAACTGCACACACACTAAGGAATCTAGGCTGCCCGATCTGGTAAATCATCCAGTACCATCCCCACCTTCCTGTCCCTGGAAAAATTGTCTTTCACAAAACTGGTTCCTGGTACCAAAATGGCAGGGTGGAGCTAGTACTCTCAACTGTCCTTAAAGTTTAGTGACTTAAGATAAAAACATGCGCGCGCACGCGTGCACACACACACACACACACACACACACACAACCAAAAGAAAAAAAAACAGTTTTAAACCATGACCACCAACGCAGAGTATTTAAAATAAGGATTTGTCTTTCCTTTGGATACTTCAAATACAACATGGGAAAGGCAGCATGATATTTTTTTTCAGATTAGAACACTAAACTTTAACATTGGTTTCTCAGTAAGAGTAGAGAAATGGAGGATAAGGAATGTAGGCTGTTTCAGAAAGAGTGGTAATATTTAAAAATAATGTTTCAAAACCATTACATTGTGGAAGAAGGGACTAGGAGTTTATCTAAAATAGATCTCGCATATGGTTCACAGCTGAATCCACTAAATACTAGGCCAGCAGACTAAGTGTAACATTGAGAATTAACCATGCTGGCACGCAAATTGCAAGAAAGAAATAAAAATTCTCACTCTTTTCAACTACTAATGGTGAAATCTGAAAGAAAATTCTGAGTGGTCTCATAAAACGGCACTGACAAAAAATGGGGAAATTTGCTAGAATTAACAAGCTTCAGTGTTAGATTTTTAAATAACAGACATTTACAAGAGCTAGAAATACAAAATTGGTAAAACAAAGCTTGAATTCTATCTTTCAAATCACCATCAGTTCTGACTGAAACCCAAATTTACTTTATTAAATAATGTAAAATGTTGAAGAACCACTTTGTTTTGTTTTATGTTTAATTTTATTTTATTGATTATCAAATCAAGATATATGCCAAGCTTTTTTAAAGAAAAAATTTTATATTCAGTAGCATTTTAATTATAATTAGATAAATCAATCACATAATTCTGAACATAATATTTAATCATTTATACTTATTTAAATTTTCATAATGTTAAAAATATTCATAATGCTAACATAATTTTTAAAATATAAGTGCTTTAATTAAAATTGTTCAGATTTACATAAATGTGAAGATATATAGTTTTTCCATATTTACCATATCTAGTCCCCCCCTTAATATGATACATTTGCCATAATTAATGAGCCAGTATTAGAGTTATTATCAACTGGAGGATAAACTTTATTTAGATCTTTTTTAGTTTTACTAAATATTCTTTTTCTGTGACAGTAATTTATACATCATTACTCCTCTTTCCTTAGGCTGCACTGACTTTCTGAGACAAATTTGTTTTTGATGAGCTTGACAGTTTTGAGAAGAACTAGCTAGATATTTTGTAAATGCATCTGAGTTGTCATTGTATTTTGTTTTTCTTGTGATCTTTTGAGTTATAAAGATCAAGATTATAGAAATAGTGTCTTAAATTAAGTGTGTCTCAAGCACTTGTATAAAAAAGACATCATATAACACATTATTTGATTTAGTTTTCCTAAACAAATAAGTTTTATTAATAATATCTACACTGAATATAATCAGTAGAGCTGTTATAGAATGAATGGAGTTTCTTCAAAGCATTAAAAATAAGATTATCATATGACCTAGAAATCTCTTTTGTGCATTTACCTAAAATAGTTGAAATCAGTATATCTAAGAAATGTCTGCAGTCACTTCTTGGCCTTTGGACTAAGACCAAGTGACAAAATGTCTGTATTTCCATGTTCATTGCCAGACAAACTCTTCACACTAGCCAAGTTGTACAATCAATCTAAGCCTCCATCCACAGGGAATGAATACATAAAAAAGTATGCATTGGAATGCTACATGAAATACTATTCCTTCTTTAAAAAAACATTTTGTCATTTGCTACAATGTAGAGCTGGCGAACATTACGCTAAGTGCAATAAGACACACACGAAAGCAAATGCTATATATTCTCCCATATGTGATGCATCTAACATTGCTGAACTCATAGAAGCAGGGAGTAAAATGAAAGTCACACAGGCTTCAGTTCATTTGAATAAGTACTAGGGAGCGTAGATGCTGGATCATATGGCAAAAGTGTATTTAGTTTTGTAAAAACTGTCCCAACTCTTGCAAAGTGGCTGCACCACCAAGGACTGAGAGTCTTGGCATTGAAATTAGTTTTACATTTTAGAAGGATAGTTCTGATAACAAGTAAGAGCTGGATTGAAGAAGAAGAAGACTTAAATCAGGGAGAAATTCATAAGTTTTACTCCATCTCTTATGTTGTTAATACTTACTGGCATATGCATATATCCACCATATTTCTTCCACTTGCTTGAACGGTAAATTTTTGGCAAACAATCTATATTTTAAGTAGATCTTGTCATTTTCAATTCAGTTTAATATGATTCTTTTTTTTCTCACAGCCATTTTGAGAGGCCTATTTCTAAAGGACCCCGATAGATTTGACATGGGTCTGCCTTATATTTTTTCATTCTCTTCCTACTTGTTAGCTAAATGAGCTTCATGTGACAAAGGAAGCAAGCCCCTAGCTGGGAAATCTGTGTGAGTTGCTGTGTAGGTAAGTGGGTGTGCCCCTAACAGCATCCCGTTTCCCCGATTCCTCGGGGTATTCTGCAGCGAGGTGGAATAAACCCGAGACAGTATTTAGAAATCTTTAGTCGCTTACTAAGATATATCTTAATAGTACTCAATGTGTCTGTCATTGTTTTCCTTTATGTCAACTTCTAATAGAAGCTTTTAAAGGCAGTTTCATTTCATTTCTTTTCTTTTTTCTTTCTTTATCAATTTTTCTTACTTTCAATTTGAGGAAGCGAAAGCAATATAAATAGTTCTCACTTGAATGGGAGAAAGCATTAATCTAAATTCTATCATGATTACAAGATACCTAAGACTATATAACTTTATAAAGAAAAGAATTTTATTTAGTTTAGATTTTAGAGTTTTACAGGCTGAAAAAGAAACAGCATACCATCAGCTCCTTGGATCCATCGCGTTAGAATAGAGGCATGTTAGGAAAGGAAGTGATCACATGGTAAGGCATAGAGCCAGAGCATTAGGCTGGCTCTTTTACAAAAAGTCTCTCCAAAACTAACTTAAGGTCTCACAGAACTACCTTAATCATTTTATGAGGCAATAACCCCATGACCTTCCAGTAGCCCACTCCTCTTTAAGGTCCCAGGATCTTAACAATACTGCATGAAAGACCAAGCCTTCAAAGCACGAACTATTTTATACCAGGAAGTTTGAGTAGTTTCAGTTCCTTCTTTCATTAATAAGTCTCCTTAAATTATAGCAATGGTTTGTTTTATATATTTTTAAAAGTTGTGGCTGAATTATGTATTACCATACCTTCTTTTCCTGGCAATCATTTTCTTTGTGTTGGCATCACATTTCTAAGAAAATGTTTCTAAGGCAAGAGGACTTCTAGTGTTTGTATTTCTAAAAAAATTATAGTTGGCCCCACTTCTACAAGTTTATGGGTTACAGTATGATGTTGAATACATAAGTACATTGTACAATGATGAAATCAGGCTCATTACCATATCGGTCACCTCAAACATTTATTATTTATTCATGGTGAATATTCAAGGTCATCTTTTCTAGCTATCGTTAAATATATAATGCATTACTCTTAGTTATAGTTACTTTATAATGCAATAAAACTTGAGAATTTTTCTATTTATCTTATTGTAACTTTTTACCTGTTTCTCAACCTCTCCCCAACTCCTACCCAATTAAAGCTTTTTTTGCATATACCTCATGGTCATTTGAACATCTTCTCTTAAAAATTATCTATTCATGCCCTGTATGTATTTTTAAAAGTTAATTTTATTGGTACATTTTAGATATACATAATAACATTCATTATAAGGACTCTGTGCTTGTACCTAACATATCTTAATTCTTCTTTTCTTCCCATCCCACTCCCTCCTTGAGGCCGTCTTCCCCTTCTTATCTACAAAAGCTTTGTGTTCATTTTTCCTTTTATTCTGTCTTTTTCTTCTTTTTCCTTCCTTTCTTTCCCCTCATCCCCTCCCTAATTCCCATTTTTTAATTGGAACATTTAAAAATGTTTTGTTTTGCTATCGAGTTGAGCTTCTTATATATTCTGGATATCAATCACTTAGCATATGCATAATTTGCAAATATTTTCTGTAGATTTCCTCTTCCCTCTGCTCACTGTTTCCATTGCTATGCAGAAGCTTTTTAGTTGGATGTAATCCTATTCATCTACTCCTACTTTTGTTTGTGCTGTTAGTCTTTTCCCAAAACTTCTTGAACAGACCAATACATTGAGGCTTATCTCTAATGTTCTCTTCTTTTACAGGTTCCAGACTTACATTTAAATTTAATCCATTTTTAGTTGATTTTCCTAGAGCGATAATGATTTAATTTTATTTTTCTGCATGTAGAATCCAATTTTCCCAGCGCCTCTACTGAAAAGACAGTTCTTGGCACTTTTGTCAAAAGTCTTGGCTGTAAATGTGTGGATTTCTTTATGTCTTTTTATGGCTTCTGCTTTCCTTTCTTTTTTAGTACTAATATTTCATCTATTATCTGGATGTACCATAGCTTATACACCTACTGAAGTACATCTTGAAAGCTTTCAAATTGGACAATTGTGAATAAAGTTGTTATAAACAAAATGAATCATTTTAAGAAATATTTTCTGATTACAACTTCTTGTACAGGTAATTTGGGCCATAATATGTATAGCGATGAGGATGATAAAATTGCATATTTTCAAGTAATTCACATAATGACAGTAATTTTTGCATTAAGCGATACCTACATAATTTATAGAGCGGACTTTAATACTTTTGCTATGCTACTTTGCATTTGGAATAATAACATATTTATTTGATTTATTTTTATTTATTTATTGTCACCTAGAGACAATTTTACCTTCTGCACATCTTGAGATTTTTTTTCCATAACAAACAACTAGTGGGTAGAAGACGGTGTTGTTTCCAAAAGTCCTCATAGCAAAAGTCCTCATAGCAAAAATTATCTGGTTTCAAATTTTGGTAGTGCCAAATTGGATAAATCCTGATTGAGATATTTAGCTCAAGTACAGTAGCCTACTTATCCATAAAAGTGACTCTTTCAATGAAATTAGCATATATTTGTGGCACATGATCTGTTTATCATTTTCATTTTTAAGACTAAGCTCTAGAGTTTAATGATGAAGGTCAAAGAAGCCTTCACATCAGGTATACTCATGAAATTTTCTACTTCACTAAAGTAGATGCTCATAACATTGGGTACCCATTAGAATCACCTGCAGAAATTTTCAAGACAGATATAATTGGCACACTAAAGGCCTAAGCAACTCTTTCTCTTTCACATTATTACTCAGATGATCCTTATGTGTTGCCTAGGTTGAAAACCACTATAAGAAGGTGCACTTTCTCAATTCAATGTCTACTTGATCATAGGATCTTTAAACTTTCAGCTATTTTTACATTTGATGAAATCTGAAGAGGTTTCCTTTTGTTGTTGAACTGGAAATGCCATAGGATTGAAACTTATTAAACCCACCCCAAGATGAGAAATATCATTAAAAGTATACTGTGGTGCCGTATAGGGTTCTAAGCTTCTGTAAACTATTTTCATACCAATTCCTTGAAGCAGTTAATGAAAAGAGTATCTTATAAACAGTGACCTGTGTCCAATTTTGATATCTTTATTTCTTTCTTAAAAGGGGACTTTCAATATATGAATAGGTTTCATTTTGTTCAACTCACTGAAGTTTAAATCTTTCTTATACCTGAAATTAATTTCATCAGAACACTTCCTTTAATAAGTAACATATTTTCTTCAGCAGTTGGGCCATTTCCAGACTCAGAGACTTTTAGAATTTGACTTTTGTAACTGAATTCTTTTCTTCACTGCTACTAACTTCCTTCCAATGTGTGATTTTTACATCTATTGACCCACATCTGCTAAAATCTCCACAGAAAATATATAGTTGAAGAAAATTGTATTTCCTTAGACATTAAATCTAAATTCACAGGTATTTGTATTTAAACTTAATTTCCTTTTATAAATCATTTCACGTTAACTGCAATACAGTCTCAGGAGCTACGTAAACAAGAAGCAATAATAAATAGCCTTGTCACAGAATATGAAAATCTTATCTCTTGCTATTCTGTTTTAATTTCTCTATAAATTTTACCAATGATAGAATATTTGGGTTTACATTAAAGCAATATACATGTTTCTTAATTTACTTTCAAGCTATAAAAATTCATACAAATTTTTAGTTTAATGCTAATATATGGTAAGTCAGTCTTCCATGAATTTATATTAAGTAATAAGAAATATAGGAACTTGAAGGTTTTTGTTTTAACAATCACTTGCATGTTCTGGTGAAATGTTGATAAAAATAGGGATATGATGATGGAATCTTATAGACATTGGTTAAATCCTTGACATCTCTTCCTACTGTTTTATAACAATTTTACTATCAAAGATCAATCAATTAATATAATTCAAAATAAGGAAATTCTACTCAATATTTTTCCTTGTGAGTCAGGAGGAAATAGTTTTATAATAGTATTTTATGTAATATTAATTAATATGTATTTTAATATTCCTAAAAAATTAAGAAAGCCAAGAGGCTGCTTTATAACTTTGACAGTATCATGCTTCCTTCCTGGAACTACCACACATTAAAAGTCCAGTGCCTACGCAAAGTAATAAACATCCAGTGACACATAAAACAGTTTCCTTCTTGTCTACATATAACCTTTCAAAGTACAAAATAGTTCGTGCTAAGGGAAACAACCTCTTCACATTGTGCTTTCTGTAGATCATGTTCACTGCTAAGTGAATGTATAAAGAATCTTCACTTTTGTTTACATTCATATCTAGATGAGAGACGTTTTCTAACTTCTAGTTTCCAAATGATGAAGTGGCTAAGAGGGGTTAAATCATGTCATAAAATTCTGGCCAGGTCATCTGATTTCCTGCAATATTTTTATAATTTCTTCCTAGTTATTTTTTCCCCCACTGTGCTCCCCAAACAAATATTAAAGTTCAACTTCAGAAGTATTTTCTCTAAAATAGAGATTAGTGACTCTGTAGGTAATGTTTATGTACAAAGTGCTTTTGAAATCAGAAAAAGGTTTTATAAACTCAAGTTTTCTAATCAAGCGTAGTTTATTAATTTATTGATATTCAGATGGCAAAATACGTATCTGTAATATGACCAGTAATACAAAGCCAGGATAGATTTATAATTACAAGATATTTCACTTATTGCATTTAAAGAGTTTCTAAGTAGGACTATGCATGACTAATTTGAACAATTTCCAACTTTAGAAAATATCTGATTATAAAATAAAATAGAAAATAGAAAAATATAATTATATTTTTTGGCGTTTTAATTTAGATACTTTCATGACTATGAACATCTCCCTGAAATATAACTAGTTTGCAGTCAAAATTCAGAAGCAAAATCTGTTTTAATTTTCTTTGGCACAAACCTTACACATTTACTCCAAAGAAAATATTTTCTCACTGCAGTGATTTATTCTGTAACAACCAGCTTTATTAATTTGCTAAAACATTAGCACTTACAGAAGAAAGAAAAAATAAGTGAGTACTCTGGTTTCAAAAATCATACTTTCTTTTCTTGTGAAGTAGAGGCATCAACAGGGTTCAGAGTGTTACGACTGATTTTAAATCTGAACCTACTGACTCAGGAGTCTCATTGCATGATAAACAGCACCTTTGGAAGAATCTATTTAAAAATTCCCCATGGTATAAAAAAGAACAAGATAGAGAGGCTAGGCCCAAAATATGTTGATTACTATCCCATGGACTTCATAATTTTTTCTACTACAAAGTTGTGTTTTAGGAAGCCGTATTATGTCATTGTTCTTCAGACATTACGCCTGAGATCTATAATTGCAGGAACTTAAAATGTTAATAAAAGAAACATTTTCTCCCAAAGGAGTTCTGTTAACTGAATTTCTTCACATGTGGCATGGTTTCCAAGAATTTTGAAGCTTTTTTGTCTGGAGAGAGAGCATACATTGAATTAATTTTCTAGATACAAGAGTTCCTCGTTTTTAAATTTCTCCCAACATGAAATTAAATCTATCAAAAATGAAAACACCTGAAGGGAGGGCTGGGGGATGGGAAAAAATAAGAACTAAGTCATGTGAAGTACAAGATCCCAATGATGAATGTAATTATATTGTATACCTAAAATGTGCCAATAAACTTTCATCAAAGTCCCCAAAAAAATGAAAACACCCAATATTTTGCTAATGCCTTTTGTGTATCAGGTTTCTAGGTTAAATTATTTTTTTAATGTATTATTTTGTTAAATCCTCACTGGAACATGTGAGGTCCATTTAGAGTTTTTTTTCTATTTTGTAAAGGCAAGAGTAGAGACCCAAAGAACAGCCTACACTCAACCAGTTTAAAAGCTTGTGCCTTTAATCAATATAAGAACTTTTGCGAAATAATTGTACATTTAGGCAAGGGACACACTGTCACATCAAAGCTTTTAAAATAAGTAAACAGAACTTTATCTTTATATGTTACAATCACATGGTAAAATGTGGGAGTTTTTTGCATCATAGAACATAGGTATTGTCACTTGTAGCATACTTACCCATACATTGAAACTTAGCAGATCTTTCTCACCTTGACTGGGTGCAGAAGAAATGATATTATAGCATATGGAAGGCTTTGAGAAAAGAGTAATTCTGAGCTGGCTTCCAAATTGCTCAGTGAGTTTCAGCTATAAATGTGCTTCATTTTCTTCATTCTGGGAGAAATAAAGTACATACAACAAAAATTGTCTTCTTGCACAGGCAAGCAAAATGCTTACTACATGCAGTATGTTTTAATCCTCAATGTTGGGCCAGGGATTTATCTCAGTGGTTCCGCTGCCTGCCTTGCAAGTGTAAGGTCCCAAGTTCAATCCCCAGTACCAAAAACCAAAACTTATTAATACTCAATGGTGTATGTATTTCCACATATTTTTATACTTTTGAACAGTAAAACAAGGAGGAATGTTACTAATACAAATTTCTTCACGGCATCTTTATTTATTTATAATTTTTTTCAGCAAAATTCTCCATTTTCTAGAATCCCCAGCTACTATTTTCTAAACTTTAAATAAATGTGACTTTTAAAGTTCATAAATGAAGCGGTCATTCATGCAGGTACAAGATGTGATTTTTCATGTTGATCTATTCACATAACCCACTGTTTCTCAATTTTTTGTCCTGCAGTCCCTAAGAGTGTTGTGAAAATCAATTCTGTACTAAAAAAGTCTTATGGACAGTATTGAGCTTTGCTGATGGATTGACACTTCCTGCCCAGCGGATGACGCTCTCTCCCTTTTTGCTCCGTGCAGTTTATTCTGCTGACGTACCTCTTCATGCTGGCCTGGCTGGGAGTCACAGCTTTTACTTCCCTTCCCGTGTACATGTACTTCAACGTGTGGACCATCTGCCGGAACACTACCCTGGTGGAGGGGGCCAATCTCTGCCTGGACCTTCGTCAGTTTGGTAGGTATCGATATTGAAT
The DNA here is from genome assembly GCF_012274545.1 of Fukomys damarensis. Classification (NCBI taxonomy): domain Eukaryota; kingdom Metazoa; phylum Chordata; class Mammalia; order Rodentia; family Bathyergidae; genus Fukomys; species Fukomys damarensis. The sequence goes on from NW_022900930.1 coordinate 29,781,180, forward strand.
CTCTGAGCAGAAAACACCACCTCATATTGTTTTAGTTAAATATCAGCATTCATTTTATTTTTTTTGTGTGTTTGTTTTGGTTGTTTTGTTTTGTTTTGCTTTGCTTTTCGAGACAGGGTCTTGCTAGGTAGTGCAGGCCAGCCTCGAACTCACTGTGCAGCTGAGGCTGGCCTGGAACTCCTTCAGTGATCCTCCTCTCTCAGCCTCCTGAGTGCTGAGATTACAGGCATGCACCACCATGCCTGGATCTCTAACATATTCTACATAGCCTTGGAACCATCATTACCTCCACCACAGAGATAAATTTATCAGACTACTTGTTGTTAAGATCCTGCTTTTTAGATTTAAATAAGAATCGAGAGTGAAAAAAAGTTGGTCTCAGAACATACATTTATTTATTTATTTATTTATTTATTTATTTATTTATTTATTTATTTATTTATTTATTTGGTATTGGCGATGGAACTCAGGTCCTTGCATTTGTGAGGCAGGCGATGGAACCACTGAGCTAAATCCCTGGCCCAAAAACATACATTTATGAACAGGCTGTCAAATTGTGCTTTCTGGTGCTAGCAAGTTACAATTGTGGTTTCCCTACCGTGATTTCTATACTCTTTCAAATGAAATCTGATGTCTGCATTCTATTCTTATTCTCCCATATAAGCAGCAGAAACTGTAAAGTCTATTATGAGGATCACCTGAGAAAGATATATTTAATTGTCATCTAAAATACAGTAATGTGTAGCTAGGAAATTTAGCTTTTAAAGATAATGAAGTCAAAGAATGCTACATAAATTCCCATATCTCCTTGGGTATTGTTATTTAGGGCTACAACCTCATGCAACAATAATCCTTCCCCATATAGACAGGGGTTCACTATGCATAGACTCAATTCTACATACTCTGTCTATGTTAAATTGTTTAATTCTCACAACTGGAGCAATACTGATCCTTCATAGATGCTAAACTGAGGCACAGAGAGGCTAAGAAGTTCTTCAGGTTTACACAGCTGTTACTGACAGGCTGAAAATCTGAATCCAGGAAGTCCTTCCTTAGTCTGTGCTCTTACTCTTAAGCCAGTTGCTTTTGCTATTGAAATAAGTCTGAAATAGAAGTGTGGAAAATTAGAGTCTGATCTCAATTAAACTGCTTGAGATTCTATTTTCTCATTTGTAAAAATATAAGAGCTACAGAATTCATAAAAGTTTTGCAAATCCACAAATGGGTTTGCTTTTTCACTGAACAGATACTAAAAGCCAGCTTCCTAACATCTGCATGCTATCTAAGCAGTGTGCCTCTGATGAAGTTTCTTCATACTCTTGCCCATCAGCCTAAGATTGTTTTTGCTTAATTCAGATGGAAATCATGAATCAGCAAAGTACAACACTGCTAGCAGAATTGGTGTGAGGGACACCAAGTAGTACTGAGTACCAACAGCTGACTTAGTCAACTGTAGGTCACGGCTGCTTCTGCCTGTCACTGCCCAAAGCTGGCTTATGCCGAACACCATAGGTAAACTGTACTGGGTGCTGTTCTCTTCCACTAGTCTCTGTTGGCTGCTGGTCCCTGGAACTCTTTAATATCAACAGCTCTTTATTCAGAAAGGAACACTTTGCCCACACTACTGAGGTTAACCCCCACCCCCAAAGGCTTATAGGACTTTTGGAATTCACATTACCCTGGAAATAAATTATGAGCAGTTTTACAGGAATACTAAAATGAGCCTTTATTTTAATAGACCCTGTCCTGTAGCACAATGAGATCAGTACCCAGGACTACTCCTAGACTAAGATCCAAGGAATGGTTGGGGAATGCTTTTAATGTAGCAGTCAGGCCTGTTTCAATGAGGGCAGGACTGAAAGCTCGCTATTTATGTCAAGTATGCAAAGAAGGGGTTCAGATCCCTCCCTTCCTGATCTTAGCCACTCCAGACCGCCCCTATCCCTCCATCAGCACGGCATCAGCGTGGCATCTCCTGACTGGATGAGAGCTGAGGAGATACCTCAGGCTGACTGTCTGGCTGCACTCATGTTGGAGTGCAGAATGATGGTTTAATTGCCAGGGAGGACACTGATAGATAGCATGGGAGACACTGAAACAAGCTGTCCTAGTCCATTGAAAGGTGGAGGAAGGAAGAAAGAAAGGAGAGAGAGAGAGAGAGAGAGAGAGAGAGAGAGAGAGAGAGATGTGCTGGCTGCTAGTCAAGCCACATCCACATTTCAACTGGCACCAAAAAATTGAGAAAGCCTTGCAATTCTTATCTTTCTCAATACTGCAGAAAGGTAGAGATATTTCTATACAGACCATCTGTGTGAGGCTGTGCACCCATTCTGCAGCACAGCTCTTCTCAGGCCAACTAACGGTGTATACTAAAGCAGTGGACCACCCGCAAGCTGTCATGTAACGTCCTCAGACTCCCTGCAGTCTGATCCAAATGAAATGCAGAATGATGTGCTTTGCACATAACTTTCTTGCCAGGAGGATTCCCACTACAGGGTTTCACTCCTGGAATCAATCGCCTTATAAACATAGGCAACAGTCACCGCAGATCTGCCGCTGGAGGTCACTGCAGAACGGTTGCTTATAACACCTGGTCCTGACATCATGTTCTCTTGTTCAGTGTCTTCATTCGATTGTGCTTATCCTAAAATTGGAGATGACATAACTTGCCTCTGGGGGTTGACAGATAAAATGCAGGAGTACAACTAAATTTAAGCTTCAAATTAGCAAGCAATATTTTTTCAATGATAGTCCCAATATAGTATTGTATGGAACATATTTGTATGAAGTTACTTGTTCTTTGTCTGAAATTCAAATTCAGCTGAGGGATAGATAGGTTCATTTTATTGTTAAATGTGTTAATAGGGGAAGAGATGAGGGCTGGGATCTCTTGCACGTGAGTGTCATATTCTCAAAGTACACCATAAGTTAGCATGCTTCTGATTGGATATGCTTTACTTCTCATGAAGTAGGTTATTACAAAGTCTTTGGTCCTATCAAAATAAATTTTTAGACTGAAAATATTGGGAAACTCCAGCAAAATACTTTAAAACTTTTCCTCAAGTTTGATTTCTAAAGCACAGGGAAAATAATCTTCTAGAAAAGGTGAGTAGATCCTCTTTTTAATATTTCTTAAGTAATGTTTTTCAAAAGCCTTTGTTTTCAGTATATTCTGATACTTTTACTATGCATATTAAACTAAACAATGTATTGAGGCGTGTACTATGCCATATGTGCTTCCAAGTGACAGGCATAGGCTCGTCCTAGAGTTACAGAACTTTATAAGTGACTTCATTACTCACTCCCTGACTCTTTGGTCTAAAAGAAATGAGTTCTAAGAGCTGGAATAATTTTTCAGGGATATAGCTAACTAGCTGGGATGGAAAGGTGAGTGTTCAGAATCTTTATGCAACTCTTTTCTGTACAAATTTCTTTAAATAAAGTTTTAAAATAAAAGAAATAGAACCAAGATATATCACATAAAGGTACAAATTCCTAATGATGAATGGCATCATATTGTATACTTAAAATATACCAATAAACTTAATGAATAAAAATACATATTATGAAAAGACACATGAAATATTTGCTTAATATGCTTTTTGATATTTTTAAACAATTAGGAAAAGAAAGATTTCAAATTACAATTTTAATTAAGCTGTTACTATATTTTATGGGCAGAATAATGGCCCTCAAGACAATACACACCCTAACTCCTAGACCTTAGAATACGGGAAGTTACAAAAAGGAATTAACCTTACAAATAGAACTGATATTTTTATTATGATTTACTGAATATTTTTATTATGATTTTTTATTTTCCCACTATACAATGTGATGATATTGGATATATTATGGTTTACCTTAGTACATTTATATAATGAAAAGTTAAAATCATTCCCACAATATCTTCTAGATCCAATATTTAAACTGTACTCCATTAAAACAAAGTTTTGATGAAAGTCTCTCGGGATCAGTCATGTAGAGAAAGTGCTCCAAAGTAGGTGGGGCTTGCTTTACGCTTTGGGCCAACTTCTCTCATCTACAACCCATCTTTAAACTCAGGGAGCTTGTTTTGAATCTGATTTCTCTATAATCCTCCTCAAAAGGATTTTATTCTCCTTATTATAACAATTATTTAACAAACATCTGTCATTAAGAAGCACTGAAATTTTGAAAGAAAAATATAACCTTCGCAAAATACAAATTTTGAAAAACACAGGCTATGGTCATGGTTCATGATGCTTATTCTACAGAAGACAAAGACTTGGAATAAGCAATTCTTTTGTCTTCCCTCCATTTCGTTCAAATGGACTTTTTATGTTTCAACAGAAACCAAATACACGTAGTGTGAATAAGAAATTCTTTATATGTTTACCTATATGTGATTACTATTTACTGAGTTATATTCATAAAAATATCCGATGTTGCTGGATTTAAACAAATAGAAAAGGGCTTAAGAACTAAGGAATGTACCAATAAACTCAATTAAAAAAAAGAATTAAGATATGTTAAATACATGTACCTACACTTTAAAATGAGTTAAACAGTATGTACTGTAAATATATACTACAAAAATTTAAAGAAAGTAGACCATGAATCTTAATCAAAGAAGTGCAATAAAATTGTTTGCAGTTGGTACAGAAAACAAAAAAAAAAAGAGAGAGAAAAACAGAAAAAAAAAAGAACTAAGGAATGACTAAGGAATGTGAGCAGTCTCCACAGGCTATAAGGGAAAGAATTAAGATGTTAAATACATGTACCTACACTTTAAAATGAGTTAAACAGTATGTACTGTAAATATATACTACAAAAATTTAAAGAAAGTAGACCATGAATCTTAATCAAAGAAGTGCAATAAAATTGTTTGCAGTTGGTACAGAAAACAAAAAAAAAAAGAGAGAGAAAAACAGAAAAAAAAAAGAACTAAGGAATGACTAAGGAATGTGAGCAGTCTCCACAGGCTATAAGGGATATTCTAGTTATTCTAGTCATAAATAAGTCATAATTTTTAAAAATACAAACAGTTATATTTCACAATAGGGAGTCAATTTCCGGTCAGGAAGGGAAGAGCACCATAAAAATCTATTCATTCTGCTTCCCCCTGTCACAGTTCCCTCAGTGAGAATGTTCATCTCTAGCCACGATGCTTCATTTGTCCGATAAACTGAAAAGTTGTCAGTACCTCACTGGTAAAAGCAATAGTGACTACACAGGCATAATGTGTGCAACTTTCTCTGAAGCTTTTCATATCGCAGGCACAACAAATTCTTACAGTACTGGAAATATACTGTTACAGTTTACCAGGGCTGTAGACTACAAGAGAGTCCAGGGAAAGCCTGAGCCACAGCTCTAAGGCATGTGGCGCTCACTGCTCTCTCTCCTCTCTTCCCTTGCTTCCAGGTGTTGATGCTTCTCTTGTCCAATTATTTCTCATTTCTTGCCATTTCTCCTATTGCTTTTAAAGAAAGAGCAAATGCTGATGCATTTATGGTAACTAATTTTTTTATATGGAGAGTAAATAGATACATTAAATCATAGGTTAGAAAAAATTACTTAAATCTGAATAATTTACTAAAATTTTGGTTAGGCTAATTTGGCCATTCAAAGATAGATACACATTAATGACTATAATCAGGTTTTTGGATTTGCACTCAAATTCATGTTCAGTGAAGTTCATGAAGAAAGAAAGGAAAAAAAAGAGGAAGTGAAGGAGGGAGAGAAAGAAAGAAGGAAGGAAAAAAAAAAAGAAGGCAGGCCTGGAATGTGGGAAAGTAGCCAAGTTAGCATCCATAGGAAGAGTGAAATGGAAACTTTCAATTCTCCCAGATAATAGCTTTGTTGCCAATGTTAGCAGCAGAAGAAATACCTCTTTAGGCAATATGCCTTTACCGACTAATGGAAGCATTGTGTGAATGGAACTTAGATTCTGACTTCAGCAGAGTAAAGGACATAGCTATTAAAATAATTATGATGCCTACATCATCACGATTATGGTCCAAACCACTGAAGAAACTACAAATGAATCTGAAAATTCTGGTGGCTAGATTCAGTTGAATTCAGGAAGGTAGGGACAAGGGGGAAAAAAATGAGAACCAAGACCTGTCATGGAAAGGTACAAGGTCACAGTAATGAGTGTAACTGTACTGTACACCTAGAATGTACCAATAAACTCAATTAAAAATATTTTAAATTGCTTGAGGGATGGTTTTGCATCTTGTAATCAGAAAATATGCACAATTGTTATTCACAGTAAAAGCTAAAGAAGAATTTGTCCATTATAACCTAACATAAAAAGGAACTTGCTGAGATTAGGTCAGCCAAATATATATTTTTTTAATCTCTAGAATCTTAAAAGCATTCATAATGTAACTTGTAATCTTATACATGTTGTAGGGATTGTGACAATTGGAGAGGAAAAGAAAATTTGCACTGTCTCTGAGAACTTCCTGAGGATGTGTGAATCTACTGAGGTGAGTGTCCTTGAACTCTTCAGTCTTGTCAGAATTGTAGCATTCATTTTGTATTTACAGAACATAATATAATTAAAATTATGCTGAGTTTCCCTTTTTTACTTTTAGAGATAATTTCCTCTGCAGGGGTGCTATGGAGGGGGTGTGTAGAACAAATAAGAAGGTGACTTTTCCATATTTCAGTGCAATTTATGAATATTTTAGATGACCCATTTTAATGATGGATAATTATAGACAGCACAGCTTTATATTGCTACAGTGTTCCAGAAAATCACCATTATCAATCTCAATTGCATCCTCATAGTGAGATTATAAAGACAATGCAGTTGGAAGGCTACTTGCAGGAGAAAATATATTGCCATTATGTCTTTTGAGCAAACACATGATTTTTCCAAAGCTCACATTTGTCAGCAATGTACAGTAAGAGTTCTCTTCTTTGGGTAACTGACACGTTTTGGTTCCTTGTGGTTTTCCTTGCAGCTAAACATGACCTTCCACTTGTTTATTGTGGCACTTGCTGGAGCTGGAGCAGCAGTTATTGCTATGGTAAGAATTCACAGTTCAGTGCTTGGCTTTGCAATTTATGTTAAAAGCTCCTTGCTTATAGAGATGGCCATTTATCTGTCACACCTGAAGCTCATAGGAAATACATTTATTTTTTGAAAAAATTGGGGAATGGACAAATGCAAAGGTTCAAAAACAAGGCTCAACTTAAATAGGCATCATTACAAATATACATAATGTTTGATAAAATTTCAGTGATTATGACATTTAATATGATAGTTAAGAAAAATAATAATCATATTTTAATAATCATATTTTCTCAGAAATTGAAAGGAAAGGTTTGGACATGTAAAAACACATTCATTCATTTGGCAAATATTTTGACTACCTACTACTTAGTAAGCACTTTCCACTGCACTTGATATTTCAACAAGAAAATATCACATAAATTATAGTACAGGGTAAGCCTTATCTTATTCACTTTTGTGTACCATGATTAAACTTTCACTCAGTAAGTGCCATATTTTCTCTAAGAATATTTTGCTTAATATTCTCACTATCCATTGACTACCTGAATATACCACAATAGTTACTACTATATTTGACTTTGTATTGTTTATAATACATCTGTATTTTTTGTAATAACTCTGCCTCTTGCCTTTCAATATACTCTTGTCATTATCGAAATATTTATTGTTCTATCTTCTAAATTTTGGTAAAAACATAGCTACCCTTTAAAGCTCACAGAAAATAGATAATTGACAACTTAGCCCTCTTTTCTGTTCATCTGTCAAATCTATCCTGTGGAAAATCACTGTATTTTGAAAGGTGAGAGGGAAGAATTGGAAGATAAACAAACACATGGTCTCACCGCTGACTCAATTCAAATCAGAACAAGAACGCCATTATTTGAGCAACTTTTTTGCTCAAGACAAGTTAGGAGTTTGCTTTTTGAACACGGCACATTTCTGATTATTTTGAATGTATTGTAAATATAATAACCCATATGCATAGTATTTTCTGTCTTGTAGTTTGAAATGTCATCTAAAGAAAATAGCAAAATTCACTGCATGGAAAATTATCTTGATAAATAAATGCACAGATACATTTTGCAGTTTCATGATCCCAGTTCATGTTGCATAGTGAGGCAGTACAATCTCCTATTAATTCATGTTACTTATGCACGAAATTTTTATGACAATATTTCTGATTATGGATTATTAAACAGATAACGTGAACATGACATATATTACCTTAAAGTTGGGTTAAATGTGGGCAGAATGTAGCAGAAACATTACCTAAAGATTAGAAATGATCTAGGATTACTTTAGAGTCAAAAAAGAAGAAAAGCTAGACACTAATAATTGATTGAATAAGGAATATAAAGTATCTTATTACCATAGAAATATTGGTTTCTTTTAAAATATGCACATTTTTCTTATAATGTATGATTTGAATATTACTCTCCTAATAGCAAGATGCAATGAAGACAGTGAAAAGACTTTCAGTGTAAATTTTTTTTTTTTGTCTTTGCTTAGGTCCACTACCTTATGGTTCTCTCTGCCAACTGGGCCTATGTGAAAGATGCCTGCCGGATGCAGAAATATGAAGACATCAAGTCAAAGGAGGAGCAAGAGCTTCATGACATCCATTCCACTCGCTCCAAAGAGCGGCTCAATGCATACACATAAATAAAATATTCTCTTCTTTCTGCCATTTGAATGCATTGGTGTTTAACTAAGGTCCATCCAACCATTCAACCTTTGAAAACAAAATGAAAGTGCTTCTCATCAATGATAACGTGGGGTGACATATGAATCACCTGAATACAATTATTTGTTCAGCACTTAATTTCCTAATTTGTTAAATTGGTATCAGATCTCTTCTACAAGCTCCTATTCACTCTTTTTAAACATTTCTCAAACTTATTTAATAATTCTGTAGATCAAGATACTAACATTATCAATTGCAGATTTGTTTGATTTTTAACCACTTCTCATGTGTTGCACATAACACTTTTTGCATTATTTCTTATGTTTTGAAAAGAAAACAGCTTTTTATACTTTTTAGTTTTGATTTTGGTAACTAGTTTAACTACAGGTAACCTTCAAAGGGACCACTGTACATTCAGAACAGACAGAGTTGACATCACGATGCCTCCTCTTGAAATGTGGAAATCTTGTCTGGAGATCAGTGGCCACATACCGCAGGCCCTGGTTAATGTTTTCATCAATCTAAGGTGCAATTTCTAAATTTATAAGAGTAGGTTTTAAAAAGTGCTTCTTATCTTTGTTAACATTGTATTTTTTTCTTGATGTACTTACAAACAATTTCTCTCTGATCACTCATATTTCTGTTGTGAGCATGTAGAAACAGTAATGCTAATGCATGGCTAGTTGCCTTTTTAAGATTGTGACACCAGGATTACCTTTTAAAGTGTAGTGTAGAGAACATTTTAATGGAAATAACTACTGTGGATTATTGGAGAATGATCTCTGTGATTTAGGAAGTGGCTGGATTGGAACTTTTAATATGCTAATGTGGAAAATTAATTACCTTTATGAAGGTGGTATATTAAAAATAAGCACACTAACCCCTCAGAACTTGATTTACCTACTTTAAAAGTCTGAATGGATTGCACCTCTGTAAACTATTCCTGAAATGTGTATGATATATTTGCAAAGGTTTCCATTAATATGATAGCTTTGCTTGCAGCCTTCCAATCTATGTTGGTTTACCTGTAGTGTTTTCTAAAGTGTGGTCAGAGGCCACTATAGAATGTATTGTTTGAAAGTGTAGTGATATATTTGTGTTTATATTTCAAGTAAGTCATTTTAACTGAATGTTCATTCCTACTCATTTATAAGAAGTACCTGTATCAAAGGAATTTTAAAGAAAAAGCAATCAGTATTATTGGACCAAATTTGGTGTTGTTTTAACCTTGACTCTTCTTTTGATTATTTCTAATGCTACAAGAATGCTGTAAAGTGTCTTTTAAAATGATGTAACCTGACAAGACATTTTTGTCAGTGTATAAAACTAGGTAGTGTTGTGCACTGATTTGACCATTGTGAAATCCTTTCTTGGTGTAAGTGCATTTCTAATAAAATATATTGAGTGAACCAATCTTTGTACAACTACTAGTCATGCATCATCAGTAATTTTACAAGTTCTTGTAGTAGGTAGGGGGGTAATATTAAGGTTATCTGTGGCATGATTATGCATTCTATAGAATTAATTGATCTGGAGTTCGTTTGGCTTTTTTTTACACTTAGATTATCTTACTGGTTCAACATTTTTTCTGATATATGCAGTATTAAAGATATTCAGCAAAAGTATTAATGGGCTTCTTTAATTCTATATTATAGTGTTTCAGTTCTGTGTCTTTACAGTTTGTGATGATTTTTAAACCTGTCTTTCAAATTTATGTAACAATGTTGACAGTTTTGGCTTTCATTTCTGGTATTAGAGTTTGTATTTTCACAGAGTGCTTTGTAGCAGGCATTACAGTTAATCTGTTTTGTACATAAATGTGCCAACAGCTTGATGGTGGCGTTTTTGAAATGTAGAACAAAGTGCTTGCAAATGTAATAAAAATTCTTGTGTACTTTGTGTACTTATTATTAGTTTCTGAAGTCACTTTTCATTTTGTATTGTTTTGTTTATTTCTGTTTCTTATTTGTGTACATTATTTTTAAATTCAAAAGATGCCTTCTTCAGATTTTAATTTTAGTTCCAGGGATCTAGCCCTTTAAAGTTCAATGAAAATCCTGTGCAAGGACATTCAGTACAGAAAATAGTCAGGCAGAGAGTGAAGAAGATTTGATTGCCATTTTATTTAGAGAAAAACTTTTCCCAATTTTTGCTGTTTTCTTGCCTGATTCCTATTGTTTGTTTGTATGTTTTAGTGTTTCATAAAGTCACTGCAAAACAAAACAACTAATTCAATTCAGAAAGAAAGATTTCTGGGTTCACTTGAAAATATTGAGGTGAGAGCAATGACATGCACACTTTTTTCTAGAGTTTTTGATTTGGATCTGATTTCTATGTTCAAACTAGAGATAATGACCACTGAAAAATCAAGCCTTAAGGAACTGTGTTAGTCTGTAGTTAGGAAAGAGCATAACAATTTGTAACACTTTTAATAGCAACAGAAACAGCTATCAATAATTAAAAGAGTTTTGGGGCCAGATACATGAATTGTTTTAAAAGTCATTTTTAGTCAAGAAACCTGTTACCTATGTAAATACTATTACATGATAATTGTGATTCTTTCTAGCACTTGCTAATTTTTTATCATAGCAACAGGATCATAAAGGATTGTATGCTACATCAACATGAACAGATTTTCATAATATATAGTCCCTCTTTGTGCATGAGGTATGTTCCAAGACCCCAGTGGATACTTGAAGTGACCGATAATGCTCAGCTCTATACGAACTGTGTTTGTTCCATGCATATATCCCTATGATATTTAATATATAATCCAGGAAGAATAAAATATTAGCAACAACTAGTAATATAGAATTGTAACAATATACTACATAAGTTACATAAATGTGATAGCCCCTTTGCCACCCCCCCCTTCCAGTTGTGTGGGAAGCATATGCAGTATGGAAAAAGAATTAATTCACTTCCTTGGAGGGATGGAACATAGTGACACAAGATCATTGCACTGTTTGATTTCAAACTTACAAATAGTTTACTTCTGGAATTTTTCATTGATACTTCTGCAATACAAGTTAATAATAACTAAAATGATGGACATAAAACCATGGAAAATGAAGGATTGCTGTATATGCTTTTCAAAAATCCAATCCTTTTAACATGACTATAGTTTTTAAATTGGAAAGTACCTTTCTTGTTGAAAACATACAAATTTTATCTTTACAGAAAATTTTTTATGTGGGAATTATGAAATTAATATAATAATTAAGAACATTACTGACTTTGAGAATAAAAATATATAGGCCAGTTTTAACTTGTAGGGTAGTTTATTTCTTCATGGTAAAATTTAGGAAGAGCAATTTTTCTTAAAGAGAAGGTAGATCGATTTCGGTTTTACTTTTGTTTTTTTGTTCCTTAGAGAAACTTAATATGGCAGCTGAAATATGCTGACCATCATGAAATCTCACTTAAATCATAATGCCTCAAAAATGCAATTTTAAAAAATTTTCTGCAAGGTGTTCAGATAACATCATTTTAAACTAGTGGAGGCAAGTAGGGAAAAATTCTACTGGCTCAGATGTAACTATCTTTCTACTTTAGATTTGTCACAAAAGTAACTTTTACTTTTTGATCATTTAAGTATTTTCTATCCTGCTTAAAAATTGAAATTTAAATAAATTATATATTATTCAATGAATTAATAAAAGTGAAATATTAAATGGAGTAATATCTTGATCATTGTATTTCTAGCCTATGCTCCTTCTATAGATGATGTCTAGAAATACGGAACAAAATAAAAGAAAAATAGAAGCCTAAAATATATGAAAATAATGAATAGCTATCAAATTAAAAAATCTCATAATTCTTTGAATAAGAAAGAAAAGAACAGCACAGTTGGAAACTATATATTTATAAATTAAAAAAACAAAACAAAACAAAAAACTAGACCAAGATTTAACAATCTATTAAATAATAGTCAAAACCAACTCCGAGCACAAGTATTACTTTCTTTTTTTGTGTTTTTTTGTTTGTTTGTTTGTTTTGTTTTGTTTTGTTTTGTTTTTTGAGACAGGATCTCACTATGTAGTTGAGACTGACCTGGAACTCACTATGTAGCCCAGGATGGTCTTGAACTCACAGCGATCCTCCTCTCTCAGCCTCCCAAGTGCTGGGATTACAAGCGTGCTCCACCATGCCAGGCTACAAGTATTACTTTCTTCAGGGATTTTTGCTCTCTACTCAAGGTATGCAAGCAAATGTTTAGAGCTAGGGGCTTGGAACATTGAGAAGAACAAGCTCTCTTCCCCTAGGATCAGGGAATTGACAAACAGAGGGACAATCTCATTTTAACTGCCCAACACAATTTTTCTAATTAAAGACTGGGGTCTTTTTTGAATATTTAGAGAAGTGTTTCAGTGTTTTGTTTTGTTTGTTTTCATTGTTCATTGGTACATTTTAGTATTTTTTAAATTTTACTTGTATCAACAATTATTTTTGTCCCTTTAGGGTCATTTCTGAACCAGTATTCAAAGGAGCAGTACACCAAATAATATATCCCAAGATGGGCTGAGGTGATTTTCTGTGTATTATTTAGTGTACTGTTTATGTGTAAGTGAGAATCAGATTTATCCTATTCTTTCCTTTCCTCCCCCACTATTTTTTGCACCAATGGCGCTGCTTTATTTAAGCAACAGCTGCTCCACAATGGTTTGGAGATGCTTCTTGCGTGGCTGTACAAAGTCATCATCTGAATCATCACTAAGTTTCCTTCAGTGTGTCTTCAATGTGCTGGTATTTTTTACTTGGAAAGATTATGACAAGTTGTTATAAATAAATTAACACCCTCTCTTTGATTTATTATTTAACATCCTCATTAAGACTCACCCATGTGAAACACTAAAAATACATGTTACATATTTTGTGTTTTCCACTAAATGAGCATTAAAATGTTTTTTTATTTTAAACTCTGACTTCATATTAATCTTCACATGAACCTCTATGTCTATTTGTATGTGTGTGCTAGCTGTACTTATCATCATTTATACTGAGAAAGATGATATCTATCAGGATTTTCAATACATAAACAGAATGTTCTCAGAAACAACAAGTGAATGTTCAAGTATTCAAACATCATTTAGAGGAAAGTTTGAACAGCAGGTTATTTTTAACACAAGCTAGAAACACTGTATCACTTTATTCTCTTGCTCAGATCCACTTTGAATGACCCAGCAAATGCAATCCAGTATTATCTTCTCTTTGTGGTTATAAACTATGTTTGCTTTTCTTCCTATCCACACTATTCACGGTGATTACCATGTCCATCAACTTTCTGAGTATTTTATTCTTAATAAGATAAGTTCAGGTCTTTGAAAAAAATGCAACGATATCCTGAGTGAGATTGCATGTTCTTGGCATGTGAATGACGTATAACAGAAAAATAATTTTTCTGAAAGACATCTCTGTGTTTTTAAAATAAGCATGCTTCCCATGCCATCTGGATCTTACTTAGTAAGTGGCACAAAGTGAATAAGAAATAATGTAATAGACATAAATGATATAAATTATGTTTTAAAAATATTATTTACACATTAGTACAATTAATGTTAAGATTTTTCTTTTGGTTTCTTACTGTCCACTACATCAAATCTAATTAACATCAGGTGCCTTCTAAATTTTCCTCAACAGGATATCTATTGATTTATATAACTAAAAAGGTCATATTTATAGTAACCAAGGTGACTCCAGATGTTAATATAATATTTTAACAAATGAGTTACTGGGCAGGAATTAATCATCTCCCCTTCAGTAGTTGGACCTCTTAGCCACTTGCGGTTGGAATCTACTCTCTCCCGGAACAAAGCCTCAGGTTACCAGCGATAGCGCTCCTGGAAGGTGATCAGATTAGCTGAGCACTGGAGCTGACTTGTTATTAGAGGGTGGGGCCTGACTGAGGCAGCTCTCTGGGGATGTGACCTGGAAGAGTAAATCTCTTCTCCCAGCTTCTCCTTTCCCTCTCCTTCCTGGCTGTCAGGGCACGAGTAATTTCCTCTGCCAGACCCTTCTCTCTCGGTGCTTCTTGGTTACCAGGATGCAAGCAGTTTTCTTCAGCTTTGTGCCCCTCTATCATGCAACTTCTAGGCTGTAGCAGGCCTACTGTGAACTGTAACTAGTTGTGGTGTCAAGTATTGTGCCTTGCTGAGGAGAAAGTAAGACATCACTCACATCTCTTGAAGTCATAATTTCCAATTGTTGCAAAGCAATCTAAAATGAAAGAATTTTATTTCCAACCGCCATCTGTTACTATTCCAGTTTATTGACCTCATTGAGACTGTTTATCCATGGATCTACTTTTTTTTTCAGCTTTAATTGAATTTATTGGTACATTTTAGGGATACAGTACAGTTACATTCGTTGTTGGGATCTTGTACCTCAACATGACAAGTCTTGATTCTCATTTTTTCCCCTTACCTCTGCCCTCCCTTCACCCGCTCCTCCCCTCCCCATCTACAAACACTTTATTTTCATCTTTTCATTCTCTCATTTTTTTCTTTTCCCTTTTTACTCTTCCCTACCCATCCCATCTTCCCTACACTTTTAGCTCCTTTGTTCCCATTTCTAAATGTCAGTAATCTTATTAGAATCTTATGCATTGTTGCAGATTATTTACACCAGGGAAACTATTCGGTATTTACACAAGTGTGCCTTATTTATTTCACTTAGGAGTATATCTTCAATACGTATCCATTTTCCTATGAATAAATCTATTTTCTCGTTCCTTATGGCTGAGTAATATTCCATTTTATAGAAAAACCACAACTTCTTTATCCAGTTTCCAACGGATGGGCAAATAGGCTGTTTCAAGATTTAGCAATTACAAACTGTGCCGCTATAAACATGGGTGCACATACTTCTCTGTGATATGATTCTTTTAGTTCTCTTGGAAAGATACCCAGTAGAGGGATGGCTGGGTCAAATGGAACCTCCAGTCCAAGTTCTTTGAGGTATCTCCATATTGATTTCCATAGTGGTTGCACTAGTCTGCACTCCCACTAACAATGGAGAAGGGTTCCTTTCTCCCCACAACCCCACCAACATTTGTTATTGTGTGATTTCTTGATAGCAGCCATTCTTTCTGGGGTGAGGTGGAATTTTGCAGCCTCCCACTTTATAGTGTAAGTTCCCTCACTAATTAGACTATATTGTTAAGTCCCTCGTTATAGTCACTCCTTCGCCAATCCTAAACTCCTTTCACCGTTTCGCTTCCTTGATCTCACACGAGAACATACCGAATCGGTTCATATACTTCTCCATATCGGAACTTTCCTGACGAAGTGTGACGGAAGAAAAGCGCATGTCAAGATTGACTTACGTAGGTTAAGGTGGGCCCTCAGACCTGCTCATAAACATGCTCTGTTTCTCTAGAAAAAGGTTTATGTACTATGGGTTCTCTGATGCAGTTAGTTACATCTGCCTTTGTAGTACAAGAGAAATGACAGACTACCACTGTCTCTAAATTGGATTAAAGAACCTCCCTCTCAGATACCAAAACTGTTAGTACTCAAGTCCCTTTAATTTATATATAGCCTTTGTACATCCTACCATGGTAGTAAAGCAATATAAATGCTATGTAAATAGTTGCATTGTTGTTGTATTGTTTTGCAAATGATGACAAGAAGAAAGTGGACATATTCAGCACGTTTTTTTTTCCAAATTGAATATAGAATATGAGTAAATAGACTATAAGTTATTTTTAAGATAAAATATGGTGAGACACTCAAGGAATGTTGAAGCGTTGGTTGTATGGGATAAAGAATTTCAGAGAAAATCTGAGAAAATAAAAATTAAGACCTGACAAAGCTGAGAGAGTAATTCATGTAAGTCTCTGGAGAAAGAACATCAAATGTAAATGGAACAACAAGGGGAAAAAAAGCTATGGGAAAGAGCAACTGGAAAAAGAAAAAAAATAGGTATAGAGGTCAAAGATGAAATGATATTTCTTAGCTCCTTATAAACCATTGGCCTCTAACTTTATTAGAACATCAGTTAATATAATTGGTCATTCCTTCCTTCTTGGGTGTCAGGCAGCCTCATATTCATGCTTTTCCTACCAACTTCCTTGCCAAATCTTGCTAAATCTCCTTTGGTCATTCAACCTCAAGAGTAAAACAGTAATTTATTGCCTCTCCCTGTCTTAGTAAATAGCTTCTAATTTCATGGCTGTAAATACCATCTACAAACTGATGACTTCAAATTTATCACTCAAATCTAGAATCCTAATTTGAAATCCAAATTTATGTAGCATAAGCTTGTTCACATGTTCCCTAGGCTAACAGGCTTCTCTACCCTTCTGCTGTTCCAAACTGCAAACTCGCTCTTGCTGCAATAAAGCTGCAAGTTTTCCATTTCCGTAAAACACAAGCCTATATTTCAACTTCTTCAGACCAAGATATTTGAGTCGTTGTTGTCTCTGGTTTTTTCTCTCAATCTTTATTAACAATATATTCAAAATGGACCCAGAAGACCTTCTTGTTTTCCATTATGCAAGTCACCATTATCATCCGGTCCATTCTTATTACTGGAAGGTTTTATTACAGGATCTTTCTGATTCCATTCTTAGCTCTCAGTTTCTGTTTATCTCTTCTCCATTCAGCAGCCAAAACAATCCTGTCATTAAGTTAGGGAAATCATGTCATTATTTAAGCCCTAACTCTGCCTCCCTTAGAAGTAAAAGGCAAACTCATGCCATGGCTTATAAGACCAAATTTTATCTCTGCTATCTGATTGCCCACACTTTTCTTCATCTACCATCGCAACTTTTAAAAAATTTCCCCAGGAACTGTCTTTTCCTTGATGTTCTTTAGGTACCTCAAGAACTCCACCTTCTGAGCTGTTGTACTTGCCATCTTGTTTTCAAAGAAATGCTTTTCTTCAAGATATCTGTACGGTTCATTCCTTTCTCTGGGATAAAAAGTCTCCTTAGTCAAGTTTTTTTTTTTTTTTTTTCACAGCTGAAGTATAAAATGGCTCATAATTCTAAATTATCTGCTTTGTTTTTCATTTTGCCTCTTCTGGCTTTGACCTGCTATTATATAGTTATTAATTTATGCTTCACTGTCTATTTTCCCTCACTTAAAAGTGCAGGAGTATTAGTAAACATGGGGTTGTCCCCAGGGATTCTCATCACGGACTCTCAGTTCAGCTTGTACTCATCCTTTCATGCCTTCACTCAGTGGTCTCTGCTTACCATTATTGAGCTGTCAGAAACAAAGGAGAGAGGTTTGTGTGGCCATTTTCAACAAAGGTTCATCTTACTCTGAACTCAGCCACAGAGTTGAACAGAACTGTAGAAAACCCTGCATAATGGAATTAGTTGTGCTCCAGGAAAAAAAAAAAAAAAAAGGTAACTGTTTAGTTAGCTTAGTAGCCAGTATAGGCCTCATAACTCTTTAACAAACAGAATTAATATATAGCAACTTTACCTTCTAGAATTTTTTTTTACTCTTGACAATTTCTCAACACAATTATACTGAGTCAATGTTCCCTTCTAAATATCTCTCAATAATCTGTTACACACTATTGTAGCACTCTCAGTTATAAGACACCAATTTTCTCTTCTGTGAATTTCTATAAAAACTTCACATCTAGTTTCTGTGCATCTGTGTGTTTTCCCCAGCAATCTGTTGTCTGACTTCAGACAGAACAGATTACAGTGGCACCTAATTGTGTTGATTCTCTGCTTAAAACTATTGAGTGGCTTTCCCCTGTGCTTAGAAAGAAGATAAACTTTAATGCTACATGCTTTTACAAAGTGATGCATAATTTTGCCCCTGTCAAATCTCCATCCTACTGAGTTTTGTAGGAATTGCAGACCCTTTGGGATCTTTTGTTCTTCAAATCCGTTATTCTTTTTCTTACCACTTGACTTTAGGATATTTTTTTTCTTTATTTTCAATAGTTCTTTCCTCTTCTTGGCTTAGTACTTTTCTATGTGTCTCACCCTTCAGATGGCAGTTCAAAATTTTCAGTTTCAGGAAAAATATATGTTCTTCCCTTAAATCTGAGCTCAAAACACTGTAATATATCTTCGTAGCAACTGTTATAACAAAAATTAAGTGATCAACTGGGAAATTGTGTTAAATTTGCTTTTTCTTAGTAAGACACAAAGCTAAAGGTGCTGCTGTTTAATTCTTTCTCGACTCCTAACACTTTGTACCATGTTTGAGTCATAGCAATATTTTCTGTAAACATCTATGGAAAGGATAAACTAATTGGGAATAGAACAGTTATATAAATAACCATGTAGAGCAGTTTGTGGAACACTAAGTCACTATAGATCTTATTAAATTGAATTTGAACTTCAAGGTATAAAAGAAGAATAAATATTTTGTGCTACATCAGGTACATTCAATCCACTATCTCTCTGGAACTGCTGACTTGTGTTACTGCTGGCCACTGTATCTTTGTCACTTGCCCTCTAACACTATACCTTAGTTTCTTTTGCCTTTTAGATCAAAATTACTATGGTATCTGCTCAGAATTGTCTTCATTTTCTGAAGGCATACAATTCCAGAGCACTTTTCAGAGCATTGTCTTAAATATCCCAAATACAAATCTTCTAACAAGCGGCATTCATCATCCATTGCTGCCTAACAAATCATCCCAAAATTTAGTGGCTCACAGCAACATTCATCATCTTACTTCTGTTTGTTGTTTAGCAGTCTGGGCAGTTTAAGTCATTCATCTGGATCATATGGATCATCTGGCTCTAGATCTATTACAACCCCACAGTCATCCATATTTAGGGTTGGCTGGAAAGGATCTGCTGTGTACCTCACTTTCATGGTTGTTGGGAGGGCTCAATTCCTTATAGACTGTGCACAGAGACCTCAGTTCCTCACAAGCTACTGAGGAAACAATCTGAGTCATTAGAAATATCCTGAATCTTTTCTTGGTGTGGTGGTTACAGGAGTGCACACATTTGTCAAAGCTCATGAATCTACACACTTGAATCTATGAATTTTATGCACATTATATACATATATAGGTAATGAATATATCTAGATTTTTAAAAATGAGATTAAACAATCAAAATTTGCGGACAAGATATAGACCTCTGATATCATCTATTTGGATTTTTACTCTATGCTATTATGATTTTAGAGACTATAAATGAAATTGGGATAAATAGGAACTAGGGTCAAGACTATATGCTTTAAATTGATTATGTCACAATAATGAGTGGATTTGGGAACTATAAGAGACTAAAGTTTGTTTTCATGCTTCATAATTCATGTTTGTCAAGTTTCCATTTTAAATCATCTATCATTGTGATTGAAATGATTTTGGAATCGCTTCTCAGCCTTTTGGCTAAGATTAAGTGAAATGATTTTGGAGAACTTACTGGAGTGAGTAACCTCCTATTATCTTTCCTTTGCTTCTGTGACTTCTATAGGGAATTGAAGTCATAATGGAGCCTTCTGAAAAAAAAGTACTACCCATTGTAACTAAGTAAATAAAATTTATAACATCATCTTTCATATTTCCACTATTTTCATGGATATCTGCCCAAATAATAATTATAACAATTTATCATTTTATCGTCTTGTTCAAGTAAAAAGGGTAAACTGCTTATAATTTATAATCTTACATTAAAATTTATAATCTTACATTATAATGCAGTCTTTAATATAATCAGTTTGAAAAATTAGTCATTATTAAATTTCAATTTCTAAGATAAAAATAGAACTACCCATTTTTGAAGAAATAACTTCCTTCATTATGTGATTTTTTTTTTCTGTATTTTTTGAGACAGGATCTCACTATGTAATTGAGACTGACCTGGAACTTATTATGTAGCCCAGGCTGGTCTCGAACTCACAGTAATCCTCCTGCCTCAGCTTCCTGAGTGCTGGGATTATAGGCGTGCACCACCACGCCTGGCTATGATATTTTCAACAATAATATTTTGTGAGTCTGTGATTGTGATTGATTAATTCATTTTAATTTTCTTGTCAGTGAGATACAATACCCAGCACTCTCCACTTAAAGGAGGAAAGGTGTATTTTGACTCACAATTCATAGAGGTTTCATTTTTTGTATGTTTGACTGGCTCCTTGCAGGATGGTCTTGTAGAAGAACATGGTGAACAGCTGATTATGACATCTTCAGGGAAGAAGAGCAAGTAAAAGGATCAGAAAGGAGCTAAAATGGGCCGGGGATTTAGCTCAGTGATTTGGCGGCCTGCCTTGCAAGCGCAAGGACCAGAGTTCAATCCCCAGTACCAAAAAAAAAAAAAAAAAAGAAAGAAAGGAAGGAGCTAAAGCCTTCCAGACTCTTCTGACCAGCACCCGCCAGGAAGCGTTGATGTGCCAGGGTCCATCTACTTGCACAGAGCAGAAACTACAATTTAAAGAAACACATCTTGGAGACCATACTGTTAAGTAAAATAAACCAGACACACAAACTTAAATATTGTATGATTTATTTTTATTATTATTTATTTTTTATTTTTTCGTACTGGGGATCGAACTTGGGACCTTATGCTTTCGAAGCAGGTGGTGGAACCACTGAGCTAAATCGCCGGCCCTTGTATGATTTCTTTCATATGGGAAAACTAAAATATAACTAAGAAAGCAAAACACAAGATAATAGGAAACAGGGAGACATTCTCTGCAAAAGGGAAGGAAGCAAAGAGATAAAGGGAAAAGGGTGAGAAGGGAGGGGAACTGAATGGAAAAACAATTAAAATGCATTATGTATATGTACCAACTCTCCTTGATGAATGTAATCATTATGCATTTCCAAGATGCTTTAATAAAAATAAAAATGAATGAAAGAACAAAGATAGATACAGGAGTTTGGTATGTATAGGCCAGAGTACAAAAGTTAAAAAAAAGAGTAGTTTAAAATGGATTAGTGTTTCACTCAACACTAGATTTGGTACAGTGCATTGAAGTCATTCTTGTGTATTTGTCAGATCATATTCTGATGCTCAAGGAATGATAATTGGCCATAGCTTGATAATTACCAAGTTAAGTGAAGGGCACATGGATTTATTATACCACTGTCTAAATATATATATTTATTATATTACTTTTTAAAACAAAAGTATCTTTTAAAAGTATACTTTTTAAAACAAAGGTATCTTAAGGGAACAGTAAGAATTTTTTTGCTTAGATGAAGGAATCTATCTATACACGACATCTTAGAAAAATATCAATAAATTTTTCTCTCCATTTCCAATGATATTGTTTAGTCATATTAATCAGGAGAAATATATAAATGTTGTTCACATATATTATATTTTCTCACTATCCACAGTGTATCCTTACATGCAATAAATCAGTGCTTAGCTTATCTTCATCCAATACTTTCAAGTTGCAGAATATCAGAGCTTCACATATATATCAAAATGATTTGTAACTCCTGTAATGGATATCCTATTTTTAAAAAATAGTACAATTTCAAAGGGAGAGTACTTTGTGTTCATGGATACTTATTACTCAACAAGATTTATACTTTCTTTTTCTATTATGAAAAATGCCATTTTTGAAGCCTTTGCAAGGATTTACTGAAAAAGAAATCACACTCCCTGGAAAAGTAACAGGGTAGGAGAATACTGAGTGTGAAACAAAGGGCAATCAGACATGAAAAGGAAGTTAATAAACCTCAAGAGGAACAAAGAAAGTTGGGGAAGGCAAAGTTGCTGATCCTGGGTAGTCACAAATGTCACTTTTTGATTATAAATCGACTGACACCAGACATCACCATCCAGAGATATTTGTCTCATAAACACACACACACACACACACACACACACACACACACACACACCTCATATAAAATTGTAGATACCAAAGACCTCACAAATATAAATGTGAAAATGAGAAATCTGCTACCAGCACTGACTGGCTTGGGGTTTCTCATTTGTTTGCTTTTGAATGAAACACTACTGAAAACACATAATATTGTATTCCACACACTGTGCTTGCAAACGTGGGAAGATATAAATGAGAGATATAGGCCTAAATATATTAATAGTCCAGAGCATTCAGTGAAGCTCAGTACTTTAGGCAAAAAGAAGCTTCATGAATCTGAAAATTACATTCCACATTTTGCATGAAATATTTATTTTTATTGAACCAGTGCAAGTATTCACACGTTTCATTCAATCATTGAAGTAATGAGATCATTCAAGCAATGACATAAATTACTGTTAGTTTGGTTTAAAATATTTTAAAAGTTATTAAATTTTCTGTGATAAATCTAAAATAGTGAATCAGCATCCCACAGTGGGTAAAGTAGTATGAAAATTGGTAGATTTAGCGCCCGTCCTCTCCTAGACCCGAGTCTCATTTGTTCTTAATATTGCTTTTATTAGGATTCTAAATCCGTTGACTTCTTCCCTTTGAAGTCATTTTGCTGTCATGCATGGAATCTTCTTTTTTTTTTTTTCAGCTTTAATTGAGTTTATTGGTACATTTTAGGAATCTTCTTTAACAAGAAAAACAGCAGCATTCTTTTCACAAGTCTCTAAGGAGAGCTCCTTATTCTTATTCCGTACTCTAAAAGTTTCTATCTCAATACGACGCCCAGCAAAGGGGAGCATTCCATTTCATAATTCTCATGTGCCATACATTGTGCGTTCTAAGGTATAATTTGGGTGTCTTTACTAAGGCCATTTCCAGATCATTAAACTGGCAACTGCTTCTCATAGCATCACTTGGTTTTCTTCCTTAATCTTATACCAGCGTCCCAAATAATCCTGCATAAACCACAAAGAATAGAGGGCTAGGTCCTCCTCTTCCAAGAATCTTATCTATATCTGCATTGTGCTCATTGAGCATATGCACAACCGACACCCTACCCATGATGTATTTTATCACCTTTACAACTCACCTTCAGTCATATTTTGCCATCGACCTATGACAGTAACCTGAATTCTAGTAACACTCTTGAGGATTTATACTAAAGTGTTTTTCCCAGTCACAAAATTTATGAAGGGCTTAAATAATTTTTCCTTTAATGCTTCTCCACTTAAGCCAGTTTCCATCCTTGCACCTGCCATCCCTATAGCTTGGCTAAGACTACGTCATTTTAACCAGTACTTACCAGCATCCACAGCCAAATCTAGAATCATGTACTTGCCTGCTTTTGCTCCTGCAATGTACTTCTAAAACTGCTGGGAAAATAACTCAATATATTTAGTAGGATGTTTACAAAGTAGAAACACATAAGATTAAAACAAGATACTACACTTCAGTCTAAATGATAGTGAAAAAATATATCTATTTCAAAAACTCTGTTTTTAGTAACCTATGCTTTATTGTCCACATTGTTTCATGACTTGCTGATTTTTAAAATTTCTTCATTGATACATAGTAATATAAGTTGAAAGTCAACATAGTCTTTGCTTTATGGGTTGTTGTTATTATCAATTTTTAATAGTGATAGTTTGAGTTACAAAATCATTATTTCATCATTGAATATTTGGTTAATAAAAATTAGATTTTAAAATAGTATTTGCTTTGTTCTGGCAGACAGGTGGCAGGTTATTATATCAGACAGAAAATCATTCTAAAGTTGGAAGAGTGACTGACAGTTGGGTAATCAAAAAAATAATAATAATAAAGGGGAGGCTTAATTCACTAAATGTCAATATCCCATAAGAAGGAAGTAAGGCCACTGGAAAAAATCTTTTGTGACAACACTTTTAAATTCTGAGTAAAATTTTAGCATTTTCATTTGCTCTCTAAATCTCTCTTGATGTTATATATGATAATTACTATGGGTGTGAATGTTAGTTACGAAAAAAGGATCATTATTTATTAGCTACATAATACCTTTGAGAGTGAACTCAAATAATTTAACTCTTTACAAGCAAGTAATGGAAAAGCTAACTAAAAAAATACTTCATCCTGACTGTCTTCCCACACAATACACAATTTTATACAATACCTCCAGAGACTATAAGAAAATGTAACAATTTTAATAATTTTGTGTAAAGCACTAAAGTAGTAGATGGCTATACACCATCTTTGATAAATGCTGTTTTCTACTCTCTAATTTCATCAAATTTATTAGTCTCTGTACTATATAATTTCTATTTTCATTGCAGCCCAGTTCAGTATTTTTCAAATATTATGAATAACTGTGTGAGACTCTGAACCTAATAAAAGGAATATAGGGAAAAATAATAAAGAATATAGGTCTTCCTAAGTTCTGAAGTTTTGACAGAGAATTATGTTCTGTGTTGTGTGTGTGTGTGTGTGTGTGTGTGTGTGTGTGTGAGTCCAAGCCTGCATAAATAGTGGGGCTCATCTCTCCAGAGAAAAACACATTAATGACTAACCAAGAGTTGAATTTTTGGATCCCATGAGTTATAACTCTATCCACAGATTACTTTTAATATCCATCTATGTGAACAAAGATATTATTATATTATAGACAAAGAGAAATATTAAAGCCTCTTTCATTTGCTCTCATTTAAATTCTAGAGTAAGCTGCTTACCAACAAATGTCTTTCAGTTCTACAGGACCAATAACTAGCATTCTTTTTCACCCTAGCTGTGCCATTTCCTCCAAGGCTTATTTTTAAAGTTTGCCAATAAGGATAAATCTGCTTTCCTTAGTCTAGTTTATATGCTCCTTTCATGTAGTACAATTATTTTATTTCTGTGGATTTGGCTATACTGTTATCCGGGTTCCAGATTATCTTACTAACATTGAACTACATTATGGAATTCTTGAAATATACCAAATTATAGAAAAAAGTGTTTGATTCCCTTTATAACATTATCTATGTAAGCCAGACACCTGTAATCATTTATATGTATTTAAAGTCAATAACAATGCAGAGACATTGCATATATTTGCATAAATGTGTTTCAGGGTTTTTTTTGTCAGAAAATGAATAAAACAGAAATTAGAAGAGAGATAAAGTAATAGCATGAGATTAAATTTCACAGGTAAAATTGTTGAATGAATAGGTTAAAAATTCTGATGTAGAATGATTAAATAAGCAGCCTTTAGTAAACCAGGGATAAAACTTTATTATCCTTAATAGCTTGTCTTTGAGTTTGTGAATGAAAAAACACCATTGAAGTTAAAAGTATACACAATTTTATTAATTAATTATAGACTAGATTTGGAAATTGAAAGACAGAATTTCAGTTTGGAAACTGAGTGTTTCAATGTTGCAAGCATTGTAGTTTTTACATCAAAGAGAGAAAAGTAAAACAATAGCTCAGTACTCTTAAAAAGTGGCTTCACATTCTTTGAACAGAAACATGGTAATGGGAGGTGATGGGAATCATGGTAGTTAGTATTTTTCAGGTCCATTGAAATATTCATGTGAGGGACATCCTGTTTACTCTAGAGTCTTTTCAATTCAACAGATATTGTTAAAATATGAGAAATTGTTCCAATTTCACTTACTGACATAATGTCTGCAATGTACCTCTCTCAGCTAGTCTCTAAGGCTTACAAAACAATTTCTGCTTCTGTTTGACCATTATGCAGTCATTTTATTTTTTATCCAGACTGCATGTTTCTTCATTCTGCTTTTTAAATTAGTGATACTTGTAATACAGAATAGTGAAGTTTGTTTTAGAGAATTGTTACATGCACATAGCATATTGTGATTATTTTAAATTCTTTATTCTCTCTTTTTTGTAGTGCTGGGGATTAAACCCACCACTGACATGACACATGCTAAGTAGGGGCTCTGTGCCCTGTGAAGTTCAGCTATTTTTGATATCTTTTTTCTTTGAATAGTAGCTGCTAATTGCTATAAACTTCCATCTTAATACAGATTTTACTATGTCCTATAAGTTTTGAAATGTATTCATTTTTATCATGAACTATTATTTCTTTTTTCAGTTTCCCTTTAGAGTTCTTTAAAAAAGAAAATATACATCTTGGTTCTTATTTTCCCCATCCCCTGCCCTCCCTTCAATCCTTCCATCCCTCCCTATTTATAAAGACTTTATTTCCACTTTTTACTTTTATCATATTTATTCCTTTCTCTTCTTTCCTTCTCCTTACCCCTCACACTTCCCCTTCCCCTTTGGAACTTTTTTTCCTATGTTACATTATCAATTATATAATTTGAATCTTATTTACACTTTCAGTTTTTCAGAGAAACTATTCAGTATTTACATGTGTGTGCTATGGAGTAGGTGAAGTGGGAAGGGTAGGCGGAAGGAAAGAAGGGAAAGGAAAAAATATGAAAAAAGGAAAAGTCAACAAAAGCTTTGCAAACAGGGAAGGGTGGAGGGAGTGAAGGGAGGGTAGTGGTGTGGGGAAAAAATAAGAACCAAGATGCATCATGGAAAGGTACAAGATCCCAATGATGAATGTGTCTGTACTGTATAACTAAAAAGTACCAATAAACTTAATGAAAAAAAAAGAATATGGCCTCAATGTGCATCTATTTAGCTATTAATATCTCTAGTTTCTCATTATTTATGGCTGAATAGTACTCCATTTTGTTAAAAAAAAAACTAAACAAAAGAAAAACAGACAGGGCCGGGGATTTAGCTCAGTGGTGCCACTGCACCATTGTTGTATATAGCATATTGTTGGATTTTGCTTCTTAATACATTCTGCCAGTCTATTTCTTTTGATTGGTGAATTGAGGCCATTAATATTGATGGTTATAAATGATATTGGTTTATTATCATCATGTCATTATCCTGTTGTTGACTCTTTTTAAAATTTTTTTCCTCCTCTCCCTTTAATTTCTTACCTTTCCTGCTAGATTTGCTCTTTCAGGCCTCATGGAGTTGTGATCTTCATTTTCTTTTCCTAGGATATTATTTAGAATTGTTTGGAGTGCTGGTTTTGGTATTCATAAAGTTTCTCAAGTGTTCTTTGTCATGGAAGTATCTTATTTCCCCAACAATTTTGAAAGATAGTTTTGCAGGATACATCAACCTAGGTTGGAGTTTGTTTTCCTTTAGGGCTTGAAATACCTCACTCCAGGCTCTCCTTGACTTGAGAGTCTGTGTTGAAAAGTCTGCTGTGATTCTGATGGGCATTCCTTTTCAAATGATTTTTCTTTTCTTTTCCCTAATTGCTTGTAGTGTTTTATTCTTTTATTGGGTTTGTGGGATCTTGATTATTATATATCTATGTGTAGATTTTTTTTATCATGGCTAGTTGGAGTCCTATATGCCTCACTTATCTGTATGTCAAATTCTTTTTCTGTGTTTGGAAAGTTTTCTATCACTGATTCTGTGAACAGTTTTTTTAATGTTATTTGCACTTTCTCCTGCTTTTTCAGTTTTATATTAGTCTTCTTTGTATCATCTAGGAGCTGTTGGATTGATTTCTCATGTTTGCTTACCATTTTAAAGAGATCCTTCTTTTCATAGTCTCTGATCTCCATCCTGTCTTCTATATCAGATATCCTGTCTTCAGAGTGGCTCCGTCTGTTAGGTATACTTTCAATAGTTTTTAGTCTTCTGGATATCCGTTTGAATCTGTTTCATGGATTCCATTTTTGTCCTATGTTGACATTCATGGATTCCATTTCTTTCCTATGTTTTGCATTCATGGCTTCTATTATGGTCCTGAGCTCAAGGATCTTTTTTTTTTTTTTTTTTTTCCTGTTTCTGTTCTCAAGTCTCTAATCATGTTATTCATTCTGCACAACATCTCTGTAGTTATCTGGGAAATTATTTCTGTTTTGAATTTTTCTACAGCCTCATTCATCTATTTTGTTACTTCCTGTGCTATCAGTTCAAGGTGTCCAGGTGGTTGATTATTAGGCTTTTCCACCTCATTTCCCCCAGAATTTGCCTTTGATAAGCTATAAGTCTATGTTTGTGCTTGAGCCTTGTTAGAATGTCTTCTCATTTCTATTTTTGTTGCTGCTACTGTCCTTCATTTGATAGCTGGGTTAATACTTCAATCTTCCTGTTATAGTTTGTCTTTAAGTTTTGAGTCTCTAATGACTCTGAGGGAATCTCTTTTTCCTTATACCAGGAAGCACAACTGATTAGATCAATCACAACATTTTAGCTCAAGTTATACAATCAGCAACCAAAAGCATCAAGCACAGCTTAGAGAATGACAGTTTGTGGCAGTTATTAATCTATCATTTTTAACTGTGCAAATTAAATCAAAATAGAAGCTAGGGCTCAGGACAATGGCCTTTATGATCTCCTGTTCTTTGTGGTGTGAATCAGGGCACCAGCACAGCCAGGAGGCCAGAGGTATGTGGGGGGGGCTGTGGGCGGCTGGAGGTGCCTGCATAGCTCTGCTGCCTAGGTAGGCAACTGGGCTGAAAGCTGTAGGCCAGCTCCACACAGTTTCTCCCCTTACTGGTCTGCTGCTGAGGTGTGAGGTCAGGGGTTCTCGATTTCCTTTTTGATCCCTTAGCTGTTCAGTAGTGTATTGTTTAGGAATGGGTGCTGTTGCAAAAGGTAGACACAAGAGACAGATTACCCAAAAATTTCTTTCCCAGAAAAAAAGGAAATAATTATGAGAGTGAAAAGAAGTCTGAAAAATAGGAGAAAAATATTTATAAACTATAGATCTAGTGAGAGGTTGGTGTCCAAAGCATACGACTAACTCACACAAGTCAATATAAACACAGAACCTCATTTTAAAAGTGAAAAGAGCTTGAATAGATTTCTCCAAAGAAGATACACAAAAGTTCAGTATCTGAAAATATGTTAAACATTAGAATCCACCAGGGAATTCCATACCAAAAGACAGTAAATTAACACTTCTCATCTGGTAAGATGACTACTGTGAATTACTAAACAAAAAAAAGATAAACTAATATTAGTAAGTTTGTTAAAAAAAACCCAAAATGATTGTATAGTGTTATTCATATAAATGGTGCAGTAAGTATGAAAATTAGTGTAAAACTTCCTCAGAAATTTAAAAATAGAACTTTTACATAATCTTGCAATCACACTTCTAGGTCTTTATTCAAAAGAATTTCAATTGGAACCAGGAAGGGAAATTAGCATTCAGGGGTTCATTATAGCATATTCACAATGGACAATTGTGGAAAAAATTTAAATGTGCGCTAATGAATACATAAATAAAGAAAACATAGCATAGACATAAAAAAAAGAAATATTTGGTCTTAAAATGGAAATTCTTTTTTTTTTTTTTTGGTACAGGGGATTGAACTCCAGACCTTGTGCTTGCAAGGCAGGCAGCACAATCACTGAGCTAAATCCCTGGCCATGGAAATTCTTTATTACCCAATCATAGGGATAAACATTCATCACATTATGCTTTAAAAATTCAGCCAATCTCAGGACAAATACCATTCAATCCCACTTGCATGATTTAATAAAATTTTTCTAACTCATAGATACAAAAACTGAGCTGGTCATTGTCAGGGGCTATTCAATTACTATAATGTCCAGTTATCTAAGATGAATACATTTCAGAGATTTACTGTTGATAATGTGCCTACAGCTAATATTGCTCTGTGCTCTTAAAAATTGTAAAAATTATAGATCCCATGGTAAATATTCCATCATTATAGCAAAAACCTATTTAAAAATTCAGATAGAAATATGAAAATAAATAAATGTATTTTATGTTAAAAGATAAAGAATCATACATAAAACTTGCATTAAGTGTTGTGTTAACTTCATCAACAAATATTGATAAAATGAATACTGTTTTTATGAACAAATTGTCTAACAGATTCAATTTTATCAATGATTGTCTTGGCTAAAAATATTTCATTGACATTGAAACTATGATAATTTATGAAAATACTCTTTAATCACCTGTAAGTAGAAAATTTTTATTAATATTTTTGATTAATATCTTATAATCCAGTAACCAAAGTATCTGATATTATGAGAAGTAAGCCACTTTACCTCCCTGACCTACACAAGCAACATGTTAAAACATACCCAAACCATTTTTTATAAAACATTGAATATTATATATATATATATGATTTATTGGTTTCTATAAATAATCAAAATGTTTATTTTCCTGAAAACTTAAAAAAAATAATTCTGTTCTTGGCTATATTAATTTCCTCCAGAAATAGAAAGCTTCTACAGTTGTATTTAAAACATTATTTTACACATCTTAAGCAAAATTTTGATGACTTGGGTATGATACCACAAGGCAGCAAAGTTTAAAGAGTAAACAAAATTACTACTTTTAATTAATAATATTGATGAGATAAAAAAACAAAATAACAATAAAATTAATAACACTGGATCCTCCAGAGGAATATTGGTAGTAAAATATGAAAATTCTATGTTACAAATCAGTACAAATTCTTTTGGTAGTTAATAGAGAGCTGTGGCTGGCTCCAGCCAACAATGTAATTGAACAGGATTATTTGAGTTAGAGCTGCAAGAAAATGAATTGCCTCGAAAATGTGAAAGGAGCTTGGAAGTAGATTGAGTTGCAATTGAGGTTCCAGATGATCAATGTCTTGGATGTTGCCTTGTGAGAACCTGAGTCCATGACACCACTAAGCTATGCATGAATGTCAACTGAAATGCTGAAAAAATAGATGTGTTCTTTTAATCTGCTAGATGTAGACAAATTTTATATAACATCAATAACTATTGCACATTTCATGGAAAATTTTTCATTTCTCATTTCTCCTAAATCTTGAGTAAGAGTCTTAAAAGGATATCAATGTTATGTATAACTTGTTTTGTATCATAATACTTTAAATATTAATAAAGATAATATAATTTCTGGTATGTTTATCAATGTAGCAGAAGAGATAACCCAGTAATAGATCCATATGTATGCATCAATTGATTTTTTGATAGATGATAATGTAATTCAATGAAGAAAGAATAATAACATTAACAAATTACTGATTAATTATTATATGCAAAGAAAACTAATTTGAACCTTACCTTACATATATCCTAATATTAACTCAATCGATTAAAAAATACATCATGTATTTACATATAAAAATGTAAACTCTAAAAACTGATGAAAAAAGAAAAAAATAGAGTCAGTATATCTTGGTGCTTACTAGAGAAATATATTTAATGCAAGATAAACAAATATATAAGGATTTTCAAGATTGGCTTACCAAGGGCACCAGCAGAGTCAGGTGTGGAAGAGTGTGAAAGGACTCTGTGTGCTGGAGATCTGAAGGATCAGTAGAGTCCTAGAGCTCATTGTGGTGTCCTGTGCAAGTCCATAGGAGAAGGCCAAGGGGGCTGCGATGGAAGGCTGAAGGGTCTGTGCTACAAGGAGGACCAATCCATGCTGATGATTGAAAAGTCTGCATTGGAAGCCAGTCTGTGTCCAAGGTAAAGGAGAAGACTGTAGCTCCTCCAGGAGACAGAAGTGAGCCTTCCTTCTCACTTTTTGTTCCATTCGGGCAGCAAGCTGATTGGTTGCTGCCACTCACACCCACAATTGGTCTTCTATTCTCAGTGAATCCCTTCAGCTGCCCTCAGAATTATGCTGATTCAATTTAGTTGGGCATTTCCTACTCAGTTTGACATAATCAGTTAGCTATCACAGTCTGACAAGGACTCTTTAGACAAAGCACAGTAATTGCATAGCATAAGAGACATAGTTCATTAATACATTTACATGAAAATACAAATTTTCAGAAATCATGACTATATAAAAGAAAAACAGAACTAGAGAGGGAAAATATTTGCAAAACATTCATATACAATAACTGAGTTTTTCTTCAATTCATCTGTCAAAGGACAAATTCAGTAAAAACATATGCAACATCTATAAATAATTCACTGAAAACCATATGTAAAGGGCACTAAGCATAAACATGTACAAAATATTAGCCACATGGGAATTGCAAGTTTAAATCGTAATATACCAATAACAAAGTGGCTGTAATTTTTAAAAAAAAGAGCTAATAATAGGTATTGAAAGGGAGGGCAGGGGAATGGGGAAAAAATAACCAAGATATATTATGTAAAGGTAGAAATTCCCAATGATGATGACCATCATATTGTATACAATAAACTTAATGAATTTATATATTTATATATATATATTTGTTGTGGTACAGCTATGAAAAAATAGGTTGTGGAAAGATTGTAAACCTTACACAGCACTGGTTGGTTTGTAAAATAGGGGGGCTACTCTGGAAAACAGTCTGGTAACTTCTCAAGAATTTAAACATATCATGCATTAATTCCACTTCTAAGAATTTACATACAAGAGAAATGGAAACATTTGACTACACAAATATATGAACCTGAATGTTCTTAGATATGTATTATTGCCAAGAAATAGAGAAAAGAAAAAAATGTCCTTAAACTTGATGAATGTTGAAACAATTACAGTGTACCCATTCAGTGAAAGACTACCTAGCAATATAAAGAAGAAACTAAACTACCAATGTATGTAGTGGCATGAATGAAGCTCAAAAAATTATATGAATGAAAGAAACTAGTAAATAAGATGCCATATAGCGTCATGCCAATCGTAAAAAATTATGTAGTACTAAAATAAACAGATTTTGAAGCCAAATTTGAAATTAACTGTAAAGAAGACCTGAAACCTTTCTTCATTCCTTTTTTGGTCATTGTTTACAAACAAAGTTTCATTCAAAAGTATGTGCAGTAATGCCAATTGATGAATTGGTTGTAGAATGGCAACTTCAAAAGTTTTCTAAAGGTTATAAAACAAATTAACTTGGTGGTTTGAAATATTAAAAATGTGTTCTCCTATAGTTTTGCAGACCAGAAGTCTCCAAGCAAGATTAGTAGTTTTGGGAGATCACCCCACTGATTATGCAGGCTGGAATCAGGGGAGACTGTAGAGAGTTAACCTCTGCAATTAGCTTATTTTAAGAAGTGAGTTTGACCAAAGCATAAGAGATAACACACAGCCAATATCAGAGTGAATCTTACCCAAATTCAGTTCCCAGTCTAACACATGAATGCTTTGTCTCTTCTTTTACAAGCCTTGACTGTATCAGCTATGTATCCCTAGCAACAATGCACAGCCCTCTCACCCCAATTTAACAATGATGTGTCACCAATAAATATTGACAGTTCAGGCTGTTCTCAGTTTTTACTTACTCAAGCACTGGCTACCCAAGCTCCCTCTCTTTCTGTCCTTGATTCTATTTCACCTTGTGCCATAGCACTGAGAAGAAAATGAGATCCTCTATAAGGGTCTCTGTTAAGCACTGTTACTTACTTCTGGAGACTTTTAATAATAATTTCTCTTGTGCTTCTCTGCTAGCTCCTGACGGCTGCCAGGTTCTTGATATTCCTTAGCTTTTATATGCCTCTCTCTAATTTTTGTCTCCATTTTACATTTTTTCTCTGTGTCCCTTATCCTTCTCTTCTGAGAACAGTTATCATTTGATTTAAGGCTCACTCTAATTCAGGATCATCTCCTCTTGGGGTACTTAATTACATTTATCAAGATTCTGTTTCAAATAGTAATCAAATTTACTGATTCTGGACAGAAATACTGTGACCACCATAACAAAATATGACAGTCTAGGTGGCTTGACCATATAAATTTCTTGCATGGTTCTAAAGACCGGCAATCTGGATTGGAGTGCGAACATGTTGTATTCTGAAGATTCTTTTCCTGGCAATGAAGCTGGGCCCCTTCTTTTTCTGTTCTCACATGGCATTTGGAGAGTTCTCACCCAAATCTGTGAAATGGCGGTTCAACTTCCACGACTTCATTTCACTTTAATTGCTTCCTTAAAAGCTCCATCTTTAACATAACCTCTGGGAGGTTAGGGTTTCAATATATAAATGTGGGTACTGTGCAGTTCATTCCATATCAGGGTCACCAGTCAACCTGCTACAGTATGAATCCTCCCTTCTTCCTCACCATTGCAGTCACAGCTAGGTAATTATGAGTCAAAAAGAGAACAGAAGAGCAAGAATGAATATAAGTGACATTTCTTAATTTCCCTTCTATATCTCACCCTAAATGTTTTTTTCACATGAAAGAGACTCATCATTAAGTGCAAAGTATAAAGACGTGGTAAGGCAGCTTTGGAAATTATTTTTCTTTTTTCTTTTTTACTTTTTAGTATCTGGGAAAGCCTATCTATGATACAAACTTACAGTAGTCATCAGAAGGCTTATTCTTCCGTGTTCTACGATGTCCCCATGTACAAGACCAGAGGTGAATGATTAGTTAAACTGGTAATTTAAAATATTTTTACTTTCAGGAGAAAACTAACTTTAAGAAAAAAAAAATTGGTGCTGGTGATCGAACTCAGGACCTTGGGCTTGAGAGAAAGGCAGTGGAACCATTGAGTCAAATCCCTGGCCCTACGAAATATCAACTGTACATGTCAGAGCTGTTTTTGTACAAATCCTTGTAATTATTTCTTTCAGGAGATTTTGTATCAGATTTTTCTGAATCACACTGGTAAATGAATATTATTCTATGCTTTTCCATCTTCAAATAAATACCCAGTCAATAGGGCTGGTTATTCTCCCATAGTAAATGATTGATGAACTACCTGTCTTCAAATTTACAAAGGTTATTCTTGTACAAATGTTTTATTTTGCTCCTTTTACAATCAACAACTCATTTCTATTTTATTAATGAGTGTATAATTATTTGTGTATACCCATTAATCTTATATAAGTTATGCTTCCTAATATGTAAAACCGAGGAATAAAGTTAAGGTTACAAAATTCTTCTTTTAGGATTTCATATATAAGCCTGGATGTCTATGATTTTTTTTTTCTTGTGATGCACAAAGAAGTATCCTTTGATTAGGACTGAAGCCTGTAAGTATTTCAACACAACATGGAGTTAAAGAAACTAGACATTATCACAAAATCATAAATATAATGTGAAGGCAGACTGAGAATGAGATGTCTGCTGATTATGTTCCCTGCACAGCTCTTCAGGGCTGTCTGTACATAGAAATTTTCTCACTCCATCTGTTCCTTCTGCCTGAGTGACAGATCTGCTCCTGCCAGAACTCCATTCACCAGCAAGAGGGAGAAAATGTCCAGGTGCACACAGACATCTGATCTTTTGTTCACTATCCCAGGAATGTGTGTACTAAAGACTGAATAGATTAAGACAGGAAATGGCTAAAAATAGGGAAATGCTTTAATTTAATAAATTTGAAGTAAAAGTAGAAAATAATCTACGCTGAGATAAGATGAAATAAAGTCTCTTTCATTAAATATTTGGTGCCCAGGAGCCATCCTGTGGCATTATCATATTATCTGTGTTATTGAATGAAAACATACTCATGGATTCACATTTGCTGTTGTAACAATTGCTTGACAAATTACTTTCAATCAAGACTTTACAGGAGTTACAACAGAATAACAGCAGCATGCTAGTGAAAATGGTTGTATAATTTCAGCTCATTTCATGAGTGAACCATTCCTTCTAAGAATTTCGCTTACTTTGTCTAAAACAAAATAAGATTTGATTTCTCTGCATGTTAAATGTACCAATGGAATATTTTTACAGGATAATTCCATGTCCTCTAATTGTGGTATATGGATTTCAAGTACTAATAAATTATGAAACAGTAAGTGTATAAAATGGCAATGTGTCAAATTTATGTAGATAAGTCAGTTTAAGCTTTTGGAACAGGAATTTAAATACACCTTTGTATCCCCTACAGAAATTGGCAGAGTGCCTCAGAGAGAGTTGAGATGAATAGATTTATGTTAAGTGAATAGATTTATAGTCTCCAGAGAAGAGAGACCTTATTTTAGATTTGAGATTGAAAGAGTGATCTCAAATCAAAGACCAGAAAGATAAGCACAGCCAAACTCTAGCCAGGAAATCATTGCACATACTTTAGGATGTTCATGTAAGCAGTCCCCAGTTCTATCTGTGCCCCCTAAACATGCATAGATGTGTATTATTAACTTGTCAACTGTAGGGAGACAGTTTCTGTAGATCTCATTTGACTGTGTCCATCATAGTTGTGACAAAGGCAAAATTTCTTTCCTTCCATCTCTGTCTTCTTCTGCATCTTTTCATTCCAAAAGTAAATGTTGAGAGAAAGTGATATTGGAGAAAAGGTGCACTACAATTTCCTGATTTTTATATAGTGATACAGTATTAAATATCTGTATTCTAAGGAAATGTAACGTTACATATTATTCAGCATACTGTCTTTGGAACTCATGGCTTAGCGTAAGAGACATGATTTGCTTTAAAATTTATTTTCCTACAATAAACTAAATGATTCAGATATTAAATGATTAATAAATTCACTGATTTTACTTCACACACATGATAAGCAACATATTTTTCTAGTCCTTAAGGAATGAACAGATCTGCAAAAGATACGGAGATATCTACAAATATCTGCCTAAAATGTGAACAAGATAGTCTTTTCAATAGAGTGAAAACAGAAAATTTCAAATTTCTTCTTCACATCTTGTGAATTACAGATGAAATATTTCCTGGCAACGAAGCAGCAAACACTTATTGAAGGCTTTAGAAGGTAACGTGTTTTTTAGCATTTTCTTCCATTCGAAATTTGCATTGCATGTGTGCATTATATTCATAACCCTCACTGGACACACACAGGCTGATAATTTTATTAATATTTTCCAGATCATTAAACTCATAGTTAAAAAATAGTTCTATGAAATGAGTCATGGGTCTATTTACATGTGAAATGAATATTTTTAAACAGTGTATAATTTCTTATTTACCTTTCTTGTACATTTAGAGAAAATGGCTGAGCAGAAATTCTGTCGTAGAGGGAAAAGAAACATACCGTAGACTTTTTCAGAGAATTAGCAGATGCTGACATCTAGTGGTTCTAACATTTCATCCCTATGAGGGACTTTTTTTTTTTTTAAATAACAATATAGATTATAAGATGATGCATACACTTGGCATTTGTGTAATCTTTTTTTTTTTTACTTTTAACAATAAGAATACTCATGTACTTGCTATGTACTTGCTAGATGAATGTATTTCATTCATGTGTTCTGCTAGAGTCACATATGTAAAATGGTTGATATTTCAAATGAATGGAAATGAGAGAAACACATAGGAGTAGTTGCACCCCATATGCTGAAGACAGCTGAAGGATGCCTCTACTTGTTTCCTCTTTTGTCTTTGTATTTTCTCTTTCTTGTCCTGCTTTAGTTTTGTTATTATGTAAGCTAATCTGTTTATAAGTAGCTTTACCACCTCCTGCATATTAGACCACCTTTAAGTCTGAAATTCTCTTGTGCATTCAATTCTTCTGACATTTTAATGTTCTTTATTAAATTTTCCATTCCCAACCTGCTTTACATATGAGTTAAAATTATACATGAAAAAGTGTGATACAAGAATAGTGCTCATTCCTGTTTTTCTTCGTGCACTTGACATTTTCCATGACATCATAGTCTGTATTTTTCAGGGTATACATTAAATACATAGCTGTTCTGTGTAGCACATTTATAATAGTAATCTTTGTTTCTCCTTGGCTTCCTTTGCCTCCCTTCTTTCCTCCCTCTCTCTTTTTCTCCCTCCTTTAATTTCTCCTTTCCTTTTTTCTATCTGCAGTCCTTCCCTACATTTTATAATCCTAGTATAACAATTATAGCTTTGCACTTCTGCATAACATCTCCATTTTTTTCATTGATGAATATGCATAATAAAATGTATTTTGAAAAGCAGATTACATGGAATGCTTTCATGATTTTGTCCCAGTTATAGTTTTTCTTCTTGACCTCTCGCCAAGTCCATCATTTTCATGAACCCGGGAAAAACAAAGTATGGACTTATTTCTTTGAGGATTGGGCATTCGTTTTCCCAGTAGATTCCTCAAAAATGCAAATGAATCAGCTTGGTACTAATAGTCACAAGTTCTATCAAGCTGTTAGAAAATTGAGGATGTTACAGTGGGGAATGGGGAAGAGTAAAAGGACATTGTAGATCCCGTGGATAGGAAGAAGTTTTTCTCTCCGTTTACCTTGTAAGAAGGCTGGTTTATACGCATGCTGGGAAATTTGAAATGGGTTTAAAGCCCTCTAAGAAAGCTCGTGCAGGAGGGAAGTGCAGAACTGCTCCAAGTAGTGTGTGCTCCTCCTTCCCACTTCTCTGTCTTAGTCTTTCTACATCACCATGGCAATCTGTTCCTATGATAGAGAGAACTTTTGTAAATAATCTAGAACCTACCAAATGTTAGGAAAATATAAAACGACTTTTGCTGTCTCTAAAAGCGATCTGCTTGGTTTAGTTCAAATTTAACAGACACCAGAGGCACTGCCCATAAAATGGGACATCTGGTCTCATCCCTAACCTTGAACACCCCCTTCCTGTGCACTAGAATCGATAGCTACACAAATCCTGAGGTAAAGGAATTGTTAAATCTGGGTTAAAGTGAAATGCATTATTACTCTAATTGTACATGGCTAATGTGATTGGAGGAAATGAAATGTAACCACCTGAATGCGATCATAGCTGTAAAACCTACAAAAGAGGAAGCTGCACTCCAATAGGAGGTTGATCCCTAGCACTACCATTTTGAATGTGATTGACACTTTAATGGCAAAATAAACTTTGTATTATTTTACTTCCATTCAGCTTGTCTGTATGTGCGTGTCATTTGCCAATTCCTTCCACAACACCTACACTTGAGCTGATTTTGAAACACAATGGGCAGAAAAGACCAATCTGACTTTTGAACTGATACTCAATCTGACCTTTCACCTTTGAAATCTTGATAATTTGAGTAAACTGGGACCTGGTTTGCTAGAATCATTTTAGGCAACATTTTCCTAAAAATATCAAAACCTTTGAGACTATTTCAACTCAGTTTTACTAGATCTTTAGTAGGCTTCATGAACTTTGTATCATTGTTAAAATACTTTTACTTGTTTTTAGACAATAAAATTTCCCAACTAGTCAAAGCAACCTTGAGAAAGAAAAATAAAGTCGAAGAGCACATACTTCCTGATATTAATTTGCACTACTAAACTATATTAATCAAAACAGTATGGTTTTGCCAAAAAAAATCCCTATAAGATGTATAAAGCACACAGAAGTAAAGATAAAACTACACTACCAACTAGATTTTAACAAAGTCACCTACACACAGAAAGAAAAGTCAATGCACCTCCATTGGTATGTCCAAAGCAGGCTGTCAGGAGTAAACGTCACAATTGGTTTAAGTAGTGAGCATAACTAAAGCATACGAGATAACACACAACCAAGTCAGAGTGACTCTTAGACTCTGTTCCCATCATAACACAAAAATTCTTTGTCTCTTCCTTTACAAGTCTTGCCTGGGTCGGCAAAGTATCCCTGGTGACTACCTGTAGTCCCTTCACAGAGCCCCTTTACCCCAGCCTAACAATGATTGTGTCACCAATAAATATCTGCCGTTCTGGGTGTTCAAGTCTTTGCTCAAGTCTTTTCTGCACTGGCCATCTTAGCTCCCCATTCTCCTCTTTAATTCTGTCTCTGACTTTTTCAGAACCCTGGCAAGGGGAAGGTCATCTCTGGAAAAACTTCAACGAAAGCTGCTTGGGAAACTTGCAAAATAATGAAATTAGACCCTTATTTCACACCATATTAAAACACCAACTTAGATGTATTAAGGACATAAAAGTAAGCCCTGAAATGATAATAGTTCTTGAAGAAAATATACAAGAAAATCATCTTGACACTGGCTTTGGCAATAATTTATTTGGATATCATACAAAAATCTCAAACAATAAAAGCAAGAAGAAACAAATGATGCTACATTAATCTAAAAATCTTCTGCATAGCAAAGGAAATAATTGACAGAATAGAAACTCCACCTATGAAATGAGATAATAAAATATTAACTGACATATAATAAATCATTAATAGAAAAGATAGTAGGAGCTCAGACATCCATTTAAAAGTGGGCAAATGAATGGCATTTCTTCAAAGAAATAAAAAATAGTTTTGGGTCTCCCTGTATAATTTTGGTATATTTAAAAATGGCTTTTCTGAGAAGTCTCAGACCCATGCAGATTTAGGATTAATTCTGGAAAGTTGTTTCATAAACATTTACATCTATAATTAAAATCTCTTTCAGACAGTGAATTTAAAGAGATGTAGCTGATATCTCTTTCTGCCTAGAAAATTTCTTTTCCCATGAAGAAGGGCCTGAGTGTCTGACACTTGTTCTTGACAGATTCTCACAGGTATCTGCTATATGGGAGATTTCATTTGTCTATCATGACAGATTTAGCTGACCGTGCATCTCCACCTACCATTCTTTCATGACCTAAGCCATCTTTTGCCCCCTCAGAAGCCCAATCTCCTATTGCTTTATTTAGTTTATTTATTTGTATATGAATTTCAATTACCTAGGCTTTGTGTTATATTGTTTGTATGATCCTTACTTTTAGGCACATATTAAATTTGGTTACTTTTCTCTGTTATTCTGTCTATTGTTAGTAAATTTCATAGACTAAAATGATTAAAACCTCAGAGGTTTGAGACTTTCCTACAGTACTGGCACTCATGACAAGGCAAGAAAATAACTTCATTTAGAAGCTATGAAAAAGCCTCTGGAACCTGATAAAGCTGGCATAGGCAAGAATTCTTAGCCTGTGTCTTTCTTCTTGGTCTTTGTCTATGGAATCTAGTAAGGTGAGTGGTAGAAGTCTATCTTTGTCTTTTTTTCACCTAAACTTTGATTGTAGAAAGAAAGTGTATGTGTAAACTAGTTCTTTTAGTAACAGTGATTTTGAAGTCTATATTTTACAAAATTGTGATTACTCTAGTTTTGATCTTTGTTGAAGATAGGGTGTTCATTTTTCTCATGTGTCCTTTATGATGTCAGTCAGGATGAGTAAAATCACAACATTCTCCTTTTAGACTGTTGTGTATTTGAACAGTTTGATCTTATAACTAGCAATTTTATTCTCTGGTCTCTGTCACTGTGGAAGTTACAAGTAGTCAGTGTTCATATGAGGTGGCCAACCAATTGTCTATGAGTTCAAAATGTATTTTAATCTAATTGTACCATCCTCTCAAGGGTGTTTCTTATCTAAACCTGCATTGTTGTTTTTTTCTAGTCCTTCTTTGGGAAGTAAATATTTGGGGAATCAAATGTTTCATCTTCCTTGCTCAATCCAAGAGCATGCATTGCCTTTTATACAAAGATTTATTTGGGGGCCTAAAGTTACCCTTTGATATTTCCATGAACAAATTTACTGGGTTAAATTGCAATTGGAATGAATATATACTGCACAATTGTAGACCTTGATGTTCAATGTGAAATTATGATTGATCCTTTGAATAAGAAATGTTTATAAACTTGATAAACATCTTTTAGAGAATTTTTTGAAAGATAAAATTAAAAGGACACAAAATCAGTTTCTAAATGTTATCATAGGCTCAACCATGTAATTCATTGAAAATATCTTG
This sequence comes from Fukomys damarensis, assembly GCF_012274545.1. Lineage (NCBI taxonomy): Eukaryota > Metazoa > Chordata > Mammalia > Rodentia > Bathyergidae > Fukomys > Fukomys damarensis. The sequence continues at coordinate 29,823,149 of NW_022900930.1, forward strand.
CAAAGAAAAAGATCAATAGTGAAATCTGATATTCAGAATATATTCAGAAGATATTCCAGTACCTCTATAAGATTTCCTCACTTGACTGGATCTCTATTAGCGCTATTTTCTTTTCTGTTTGCTTCTTTCTTATTCAGGTGATTTTTGCTGATAATTTCACCGACTCTTTTTACAAGACTTTACTTCTCCCCAAATTGGCTCCTCTGGGACCTGATCTTTTCATTTGCTGATGTTCCTTCAACCTCTTTTAATTAACTCCATTGTTCATCAAGTCCCCTTTGATTCCCTGTATTCTCCATGTGATGGTCAATAGCTGGAATTACTGAGAAAAACCATGAGATGTCTGAGGACCCTAAGACCCTACAGGAACACAGAAAAAGAGTCACTAAGTCCCACTTTGGAGCTCTTTATTCTCCTCATAGAACCCTGAAAGTTGAGGATGCCTTCTCTTTAGGCCTGAAACTTTTCCCTATTTTATATTAAGCTCACTGATCTCTTCAGACTTGGAGGGCATTTAGGATTACTTAATATTGTGAGATGCAACTTCGCTTTTGGGTGTGCGGAAACTGACAGTCACTACAGAAGCTACAGTTTAAGAATAATTCTAGTAGATACATGAGATAATTGGAATTGCAGTAAACAAACTCCAGCTTTCTATCCTTTTCATTACTTTGACCATTCTGATGTTTGACTGGGTGAGACAGAAACTGCCAGTAAATGACAATTTACTTCAAGAAAAAGATCACTGACTGTTGGAAAAAAAAAACAAAAAAAACAAAAAACAAAAACAAAAACCCCAGAGCCAAAGCTCCAGCTTTATACCAGACATTATTGAAACTTTTAAAAGCATAACAGAGGCTTGGTGACCTACAAGTCAGCATTCAGAACTTTCAAGGCCTGGGTTTGATTCTTGGTCAGAGAACCAAACCCAGCAGCATTTTCTCTTCCTAGACTTCCAGCTAGGCTCTGAGGAACTCAGGTATCAACATAGCCAGTTACTTGATCAGGCTTCTGAATTTTCCCTTATATTCATCTATGTACTCACTTGTGAAATCCTGTTGTGAATTAGTGAATTTTTATAATTTTATTTTGTCTTGACATCTGTTTTAGATCTATGCCTAATCTACTGCAATTTATGTACTCTGAAAATTCATTTTGGTAAAAATTTAGTTTTTCTCTTCAATATGTCTTTAACCGTCTTTAATATGTAAATTTTCTAAGAAGTTTTATTTGTGAAACAGTCTGTTTTATAATGAAGGCTTCAGGGTGATCTTTCTCAAAAGCGAATAAAAAGTTCAGGAATATTTATTGTGGCCAAAACTACATAATATTTTCTTAGGCTGACATTTACGAAAATTTTTGTGGGTTTGGGGTACTTTTTAAATGTTATTTGTATCAGCATATATTTAACGTACCTAATGATCACTTTCCTCATAGGGAATTAGTATCTATGCATATGTCTTAATTCTTTTTTCTGTTCTTTTCCCTCTCTTCAAGTTTCTTCCCCTCCTCATTTACAAAAGCTTTGTTTCCATGCTTCTCCTCCATTTTCTTTTTTTAATGCTTTTTCCCTTTCCCATCCCCCTCCCACGTTCCCTTTCCCTTTGGAACGTGTTCTTCCTCGTAAGATATTTATAGAGATAAAAAGGAGGGCCCTTTTGTGGCCAATACAGTTTAATTAGAAGATGACAATCAGTTTTTAGTTATAGATTTGAGGCTTCTATTTTCTCTATTGGATCCAACTTTTTTATAAATAAGTGAAGTTTTGTACCTGTCTCATGACCAAATTTTGATAATGAAAATCATAAGATCTTATTTTTGTCTGTATTTTTATGTAGGCATGTGTACATGTGTACGTGTTATATTACATATAGACATTTGTGTTTTTTTCCAAAACGTACCTTGAAGCATGTAAAAGGTATGGACCAAAATAAGGATAGTAATTAAATTTGAAAAAACTGTTACATTAAAAGACCCATTGCTGCTAATCCCCCTCATAATGCTCCCTGTTTCTTTGAACATCCTTGTCCCATAGCTCTTTCCATTTTCTGAAGTAGTTCTTGAAGTTTTCTTTTGCTAGTGTCTTTAGTTGTGCAGATGTGGCTCCCTTGATGTTTCTAATTGATTCCCAACATGTACTTTTCATGGCCATTTTAACTTTGGAGAAGAGCAAGACACATGGGGCCAAATCTAATGAATAAGATAGATGAAAATACATTGTAATGTTTTTATCAGTCTTTTCTTCATTGGTTAATATTTAACTGTAGCGTTTGCCAAATATCTGAACACATATCAAAAAGATATTAAAGAGGACTTTCAGAACTGTTTCAGAAAGTGGCAGTAGAAATGGAATATGTGTGCTCAAGGGAAATAATTTGAGGGGGGTTAATGTCAGTGTGTCTTTTACTCTAATAAATTGTTTTAAATTTATACATTTACTGTATATCTTAATCACCTCTTGAACACTACATAAAAGTAATTCAAATGTTATTTTTTTCTAATTCACAAGACACTAGTAATTGTTTATTAATAAGAATACTTTTGGATTACTTAAAATAGATATGTCAAAAAAGTAGATATGTCTGTTAACATTAAATATAATAAAGACATACATTTTATTTCTATTAGCTGTTTAAGAATCACAAAAGTGTGACTTTGATTTAACATATAAATCAAGTAGATACATGAGATAAAAGTTTATAAATATACTTTACAAATAATTTATTTTATAAAATGTTTATTCTAAAGATTTTAAAAATATTTTTATTTAGAATTCTTTACAATTGCAAATATTAAATAAAAAATAGGTATTCATCAAGTATATTATTTCATTAAAGTATTCATTGGTAAACATAGGCTTAAGTATATTTAATTTTGCCTTCATACATTTTTTTAAAACACAAAAGATATTCTGGTCTCTTAATAAATATGTCCAATTGCTCTATAAGGAAGTAAATATTTTAGAAATTATAAAATGGCATTAGTGTATAGAATGTTGATTTATAATTAAAGGATTAAAGTTTTAGTTAATGTGTTAATTGAAGCTGCCAGGAATAATAGACACAGTTGTTTTTATGTTGTGCAGAGAAAGACTTGTTTTATGTATAGGTTACAATGAAGTAATGATAATGTGAATTTTGTTAAGGAATATTAATTTTGTCTATTTTTAAGTTCATTTAAAATTGTTTTAAAATGAATAAAGTAAATAAAATTATAGAACAAAATAAATTGGATAAAAAACAAAAATTTTAAGTGGATTAAATAAATCAAATTAATTTATAATTATTTT
>NW_022900930.1:29826564-29861642 GCF_012274545.1 Fukomys damarensis
ATTATTTTATTATAAGTATTTATTATTATAAATTAATTTATTATAAGTTTTAATATCAAAAGTAAGCTTCTGGAAAGATAGATTTGATTTCTCTTTTAAATAAGATTTTTGTATAATACTGATATTGAAGGATTTTGGTGAGAGTTTTGAGTGAATTTCAAGAAAAAAGCAGAAGAAGAGAGGCAATGAAGGGTGGATTCTATGTGCTTCTTGCTGTCTCTGTCACTTGGGAGGAGGACTGTCTTCCTCCCTATGTAAAATCTGGGTTTTTATAATTTTATTTTATTTACTTATTTATTTATTCAATTCCGGGGATTGAACTCGGAACCGTACACTTGAGAAGCAAGTGGCAGAACCTCTGAGCTAATTTTAGCCCTCTAATTTTATTTTATTGTAGTTGAATAGCTTTCTGTGTTTGCTTTTAAAGTCTTTTAATTTTTCACTCTGAGTAAATGAATTATTATTTTTGTGAATGATTATTATTTTAAAGTGATTCTATTTTGATCAAATGTTTTAAACCTTTCACATATTTGATAATCTTTGGCTTTTATTTTCATGAATATGTCATCAACATGTGTGCCAAAATACTAGAGGATTGTTACAGCTCAGTCCATTTTGGTGTGTGTGATCAGTCATAATTTTGGCTATGTTAAATTGTTTCATTTTGCAGAAATAGCCATTTTTTAAAATCAAAATTGTGGCTATTGTGGATTTATTTTCTGTAATATACTATATATCACTTTATTTGTTAATACATTGTGTATAATTATCTTCAAAGTAGTTACTCAGTGTATATAACATATACCTAAAAGATTCTTACAATGTACAAATAATAATACAAAAATGTTCTTTTCAACAAATTAAGATAAATTAATAAAAACAAAACAAATTAGGACATATATTACAATATTTTTGAAACAATGAGCTTTGTCATGTACAATAAATGGCTTTATTCTGATGCATCTGGTAGAAGGCCTTTACAAACAGTTGTAATACTTAAGTATTGCGTCTTCAAGAAGGTTCGTGAAAAGGACAAGAATTCTAACTAGTACTCATAAATCCATATTTTATAAGGTCAAGAGAATATAATTAGACTAAGAATCTCAAAACTTAAAAACTGAACTTATAAAATTGCTAACCCAACATCAAACAAACCCCAAATTAATTACTTGGACTGAACTGGTGAGAATTATGATTTCATTACTCTTTATCTGAAATGTTGTAGATTACTTTTACTTTATTTTTCATGCAGAAAATAATCTTTTTCTTTTATGTGGGCTATTTTTAGCTTACAGCAATTTAGTAAAGTATCCCTCCTGTGAACAGAATTACAACTTTTACTTTTCTCTCTACCTGACCCCTGCTTTTGGAAAATATTTTTAATTTTAATGACAATACAGTAATGTGCAGAAATTCAATAAAAATCTGTGATCATTGTAACATGATGCAGTTGAAACCTGTTTATATTACTAACACTTTGACTGGAATGTCATATTTTCAGATACAATCAAGTGTATAACTAGCTTTAAGGCATCAAAGATTGACTATATAAGACAAGCCCCCTAGCAATTATCAGAGATCTGATCTGTGTGATTCCCTTACAGGGTTCCTGGATTTGCAATAAGTAAACAATGTTTATTTCTGTGAAGTCCAGGAAATACCTGCTTATGAGGGACACCTTGAAGAGACACTGATTCATTCAAAGTTTATAAGTATTACAGGCACAATCAGATGACAAGTCCTTGACTTAGTAGCCCCCCAGGCTTGAGAGGCTTTGAAAAAAACTGTTATATGGCAATCCTTGTTAAAAGTTCCAATCCTTATTTAAAAAGTCCATAGTATTAATCAATTCTTGATGCACTTTATGCAAATAAGGCCAAATTCAGTGAGGCTAGTCTTACTTCAGAAACAACTGAACTTTTTATAATTTTCTTTTGTAAAATCAAGAAGACTGGATAGAGAAAATATGTTTCAGAAGAAAGCTATAGTGCACCGTTATTAGATTCCAGCCTTGATAATTGTTTGTTATTCATCTGTTCATTTGTTTGTTTGGTTGGTTGTTTAAACACAAAGTCTCACTGTTTCCCTGACTAGTCTTGAATTCAGGTTCAAGGGATCCTTCAATCTTGCCTCCCAAATAGCTGGGACTACAAGCATTTACCACAACTCCCAGTTGAAATTTCTTTTAAGTACATGTGGGATCAGATCCTGAATTCTTTCTTGGTTGCAACTATTCAAACTAATGTTTACAAATTTTAACCTAATTTTCTCACTTGGACTCACTGAAATTAAACTGACATTTTCCTGACGTTGATTTTACTTGACCTGATATAGATTGTGGATAAATAACAAAGTACATTCTACGTCCTACAAGAATACCTATTAATCTATTAGCTGATGCCTGTAGTTCCATAATTAATATTCTATGTCTGTCTAATAAATTAAACCTGACGAGATTATCCACTCTACTTTTTTAAAAATGATGTTACAGGGAATGAAGATCTGGTTCATTGCTTCACTCCTACCACTAAATTACAGAGGGAACATACAAAGCTTCCTCAATTCCTAACACCAAGCTTTTACTTTTGACAGTGAGGGTATTTGATACCTTCACTCAGGTAAAATCTTACTATCTACATTAACGGTTTTCAAAGTATGATCTGGGGTCTTCTGAAATATTAATTGGAGACTTTCAGAAGTCTTCAAGGTCAAAATAATTTTCACAAAAACATTAATATACTATTTGCCTTTTAAAATACCTATTTTATCCAGACAGTTTTCCAGATAAAAAGAATTGTGTCTTATCAGTGCACAGTGAATATAGATGCAGATTTGAATCTTTAGCTTTTCCAGAGTCAGACATTAAAGAGATTTACTAAAATGAAGTGTACATCTGTGCCTTCTTGTCACTTTTTCTTCTAATTGGGAAAAATATATTTTTCATAGAAATGTTACTTACGTTAACTTGAAGTAGGTTTAGTATTACTGTTTTATGTATTTATTTATTATTATTTGGGGGGGTACCGGGGATCGAACTCAGGTCCTTGTGCTTGCTAGGCAGGCCACTGAACCACTGAGCTAAATCCCCTGCCAGTATTACTGTTTTAAATGAGCTACTGAATAAGTAATTTTAAAAAAGTTTGAAGCTTTAATTTCTAATATACTATCAGTAGATTTAACTCACATAATTAAAAGTTCTTTGGTATCATCAATAGTGCAATGTATTTTCAAGACCAAAGAATTCAAGTACTGATGCTTTACTCCCTGATAATGGAGAGTTTATTATTTCCATAAACATGTCCTTTGGTGGAGAACTGAAGGGATCAAGTCTCTGAGGCTACTACAACCTGAGGATAATGGGATTGGGAAAGTGGAAAGTTAATAAAAAAAAAAAAAAATTCTAGAGCAAGTACAGAGATCCAGATGATGGGGATCTTTTTTTTTTTTTTTTTCCTTCATTGCATATACTGGTACCTTTTAGGTATACAGTACAGTTACATTCATCATTGGGATCTTGTACCTCTACATGACAGGTCTTGGTTCTCATTTTTTCCCCTTGTCCCTGCCCTCCCTTCACCCCCTCTTCCCCTCACCATTTACAAACACTTTATTTCCATTTTTTCATTTTCTCATCCTTTTTTCTTTTCTCTTATTACCTTTCCCCTCCCCTTCCCAATTTCCCTATTCATTTAGCCCTTTTCTTCCTATTTCACATTGCCAATTATCTCACTAGGATAGTAAGTACTATTATAGTTTTTCACACTGGAGAAACTATTTGGTATTTACACATGTGTGACTTATTTATTTCACTTAGGAGGACAGGGATCTTATTATTTGAAAATGTGAGGCAAAAGTTGCTGTCCTCAATATGAAAATCAGGGGCATAATATGTGAAAAAATAGGCCCAGAAATGTAGTTATTTCACAAAGAGGCAATCAAGTGCTTTACAGCATTTTGGACAACTACTCCATTCATAAGGTTAAAATAAGATTTAAGAAAATGTACCAATAAACTCAATAAAATTAAAAAAAAAAAGAATATTGGACTGTTGTTGGGGTTTCCTTCTAGAGGAGGAGACTTAGGGAGATGACAGCGGACACAATGAATGACCAAAAGCTGATGGCTAATGGCAAAGTTTATTTCTCACTCAGAGTCTTTATAGTACAGTTTCAAGGCCACACACAAAAGCATGATCACAGCGGTTTGATGATTAACAGCAGTCACGAGCAGATACACATTGTTCAAACTGAAGACATAACATTTAGATAAAACAAAATCTGTTGTGACTAAGAGGGAATGTAAACCGGAAACAGGAATAAAGAAGAGATTAGGGGGTTGTTTATAGGTCAAGGAACTTGGCTACAGCACGTTGCCTTCAGGACACTTGTGCCCCGGTGAGAACCAGCATTCCGGAACTCAGAGACAGTGTTTCCGCCGTCCATCCTCTTGCACCCCAACAACCTATAAACACCTTTTTTGCATAAATCAATCTTTGAAAGAATTTTATAGTGAGAATATATTTCTAAAAGTATTGTGCTGTAGTGGTACTGTCTCCAGTGAGATGAATGGATGTATGGTTGAATATCTGAAAATATATGACACTTAAATAATATTTTGCATGTGTGGAAATATCTTTCTAGTTGGCCTTTGTAGTAAGATACTAAGCAAAATAAAAGAAATAATCATTTAAAATTTGAATCAAAATTGTTAGTCATTATTTGCCTATTTCTAAAGAATGGCAGAATATTTTGTCTAATTGGCAATAAGAGAACAAAGAGAAAATGAGACAGAAACAATGTAGGGAACAGATAAATCATAGTAATTTCCCCAAATGATGAGAGAGGTAACAGATTGAAGAACTTCAGCCTTCTTTTAGCAGGATGTACGTTTGTGTATACCAAAGTCAAACTACTGAAAAATTGAGATAAAGAAAAAATTAAAGTCAGCAGATATGGAATATGGAAGCATCCTACCATCAGAAGAGAGAAATAAAATATTAAATTCCCTTTGTACAGAAACAATGGAAACCAGAAAATAATAGGTTACTAGTTTTTGAAAAATCATCAGCATTAGAATTCTCCATTGAGTAAAATATCTTTCAGAAATAAGGGTAAATAGGAAGATTTGTTTCTCAAATACTAACTGAGAATTTGTTTCTGTTAGAACTTCAGTAAAAGAATACAAAGTTCTTCAAGTTGAAGGAAAATAAATCCAATGGAGGTATATATTGCAAGTAGAAATGAAAACTAGAAAGAGAAAATATTGAGGTAATATGAAAAATATTAATGAAAAGCATAATTTCTACATCACAAATTATGCTTGTGGTTTTATAAGATATAAAATGGAATATAAACAACAATAAGACAAAGGACAAGGAAATACAGTTATTTTGTGGTAAGATTTTTTATCTTATAGAAACATGGTAAAATTGTAACTTAAGAAAATCATTAGTCAGTAATAATATGAGTTAATGATATAGCTATTGGAGGATATAAAAAAGTGAAAGTACTTGATTAATCCAAACGAACATAAAAATGTGTATAATGAGAAAAGAACAAAGAAAATAAAGAGGAAGATGGGAGACATAATTTCAATTACATCAGTAATAATGAGTATGTTTACAGTACATTTTAAAATATATAATATATTTTCAGGTTGGATGTTTACAAAAGACAGTAAAATTGAGTTATATGCTACTGTTACAAAAACATTTTAAATTTCAATACTCAGGTAAATCAAAAGTAACATGAGCAAACAAGACAAACTGGACAAATCTAAATAAAACAAACTAGTGTGCCTGAATATCAAATAAATGTTAAGACAAAAGATTGCATTTTTTAAAAGACCATAACATACTAGTAAAAGAATCAATTCAACAAAAAAACATAGCAGTTTTAAACATGCATGCACCTAAAGACGTAGCCACAACTCTCAAATATAACATTCTCTCTCTTTTCATTTCTGGCTTCCAGGGAATTTTCTCTTCTGAAACCATGGCAGGAACTGTATGAATACAAAAGAGAAGGATGCTATGTAGACCTGCCATGTTTTTTATCATTCTACACGTGTTTTAAGTGGTATTATAAGATTTCATGTGAAGGTGTTGTTAGATTGTAGGACAGGGTCAATGACCTTGTAGATTCCTGAAATCATCCAGTTACAGTTTCAGAGGTCTTCAGGCCATAGTTTAAAATCTCCTGTTTATTGTATCTTGGTGAATGAAAAACACAATATTTTTATCAAATGGATACTATTTTATGAGAATAGAAGTTTGTCAATTTATAATAAGTATACAAATACTACGGTATACTTTCAGAGTTACAAAACAAGATGTTCTATTCTTACCCATTCCTCAGCAAAATAAGAACCTATGTAAAAGATCTATATAATTCTTTTTTTTAATTTTTAATTTTAAATTGAGTTTATTGGCACATTCTACGTAGACAGTACAGTTACATTCATTACTGGCATCTTGTACCTTTACATGCCAGGTCTTGGTTCTTATTTTTTCCCCTTTTCCCCACCCTCCCTTCACCTCCTCCTCCCCTCCCCACCTTCAAACACTTTAATTCTATTTTTACATTTTCTCATATTTTTTTCCTTTTCCCTTATTCCCCTTTCCCTATCTTTCTCACTGTCCCTACACATTTGTTCCTTTTCTTCCTATTTCATGTTGCTAATTGTCCCATTAGGATCTTGAGCACTATTTTAGTTTTTCACACCAGAGAAACTATTTGGTATTTGCATATGTGTGACTTATTTATTTCACTTAGGAGTATATCCTCAAAACGTACCCATTGAAGATCTATATAATTCTTTTGGAAAACATTGGTCTACAAAATATGCAGTTACTCCTCAGTCATGGTCATCATAAGCATAAGTTAAGAGCCAGATAAAGGTACTGTGTAAAAAACATGCTAATTTGTTCAAATTGATAGCATTACTGCAAAGATTACTGAGCAGTTCAGAAAAGCAAAATCAACAGTTGCTGTGGAAATGAGATTATTTCAAACAAGCAAAGGGAACAAATTTATGATCAGGGTCAGAGCCCAAATGTTGCTGCATAAATAGTGTTTGTATAGCCAGCATGTTATTTTGACAAGAGAGAAAGGAAAATTGAGAGAAATACAGGGAGTACAGTGCACAAGAGACTTCATATGATTGTAGTACTGTCACATTTATCAGAAATCTACTGACCCTTATTTGCAATTCATAACAACAGCATGACCAGAGATAAAAGCCAGGCAGCTTTATTATCATAAAGAAAGTCAAACAGTGCATGATAAATTAGGAGCATAATGAAGAAGTAGGTTTTGGCCATGGTTGGAAGGGAGAAAGCAGTTCCACTGAGCAAAAATAATTTCTGGAATGTCCTGGGTCTATGAATTAAAAGTAAGGTTGCTCGAGTTTTTAAATAATATACAAAACACTCAGTTGTGAATTTGATTTCAAGTAGAAGGACAAATAATTTAAAATTAGTATGGGATAAGCATTGCTTATTCTTGTGCTAGGATTATTTTTCACTGAAATTTTATATTTATCTAGGGATCTTGTATTTTATCCAGAAATCTTAATTAGTCATAAGTTTTCTCAGATAAACTGGATTTAATCTCTCTCTCTCTCGGGCTCACCCCAAGTACATTAAATCATCCTAGTTAATATTTTTGTTTGATTTTATATTGCTGCTATAACAAATTGAGAAATTTAGGGACTTGATAGCATACAAACGTAACTGCAGGATTTGCAGCATAGTTTTCACTGGCTTAAAATCAAGTTGTCACCAAAAACTGCATTCCATCTGGATTCTCAAGGAATCTATTTCCTTAACCTTTCGAATGTCTAAAGGTTACCCACATTCCTTGGGTTATGTACCTCTTTTTACACCTTGTAAATCAGAGGTGGTGATTTCAATCGCTCTCATTATGCACTATTCTCACCTTCCATTCCACATTTTCCTCCAACTCTCTTCCTTTGCCTCTCTTTTCTATTGAAAAGGACCTTCACGGTTTTATTTGGACTACCTGGGTAATTCAGAATAACCTCCTTCTTTTAAGGTAGGTTGGTTAGCAAACAATTCCATTTTGCTATATAACATTATATTGACAGATTAGGACATAGTCATTACAGAGATGGAAGCATAGTATTCATCACAATGAATAAAACATATTTATCTTAACTGTGTAATAACTTTAAAGGTGCTTTATTTCAATGAACTTTGCCTACTCTTCTGCTTGACATATTAGGTTCATTTCTTAATAAGGTGCAAAGAAATACTGTATTTGAGATATAAAACATTCTACTGTTTAGTGGAGAAGAAAGCAAGGTGATACTATAGAAAAATATTAATGAGGAAAATATCTGATGTCAAAATTAAGAAATTTAATTTATTCTTTGTTTTTTTTTGACAGGTCAAAAATGGTTCAGGCTAGCCTTGAAGCCAGGCTGGCCGTGAACTGACAGAAATCCCCATACCTCAGTCTCCAAGTGCTGGAAATGCTGGCATGTGCCATGAAGCCCAGCTTCATTTATTTTTTGAGCTTCATATTCTTAATGATATATTGTGGAAAGCTTGTAGCATATCATTTCATAAGGAGTGATATGTAAAATGCGCAAACAATTTACACATATGAGCATTGAAGAAACAATAGAAAATAAATTCCAATTTTACATCCATTAATTTTCATCAAAAAAATTTTTTTTTCTAGATCAAAATGGACACAAATATATATACATTCAGAGGTTAAATATGAGTTTACAAGTCTGGGAAAGTACTGGAGAAATTCCAGTTTTTGTACTCTTATTTGCTAGCTAAAGCAATTCTACATAAATGAGGATATTCTCCATCAATGTCCAGAAATATCTACATTTATTTAATTCATAGAGAGACACTATCATATTCTTATTTAGAAAATGTGGCCAATGGGGGGATTACATTTTTATTTCCAGAGCTTTAAGATCCATATTAGTGTAAGTATCAAATAATTAAATTTCAGCTAGGTTCCTCTTTTATGTATTTTCTTACACCTTATTTTTATTGCATAATTTCAATGTTAAATTTTTATGCTAAATTATTTTCATTAAATTATGACTGGTAATGATTTAAAAAAGCACTTCAACTATTGGGCATTTGGTAGGTGTTAAATTATATTCTATTTTTATATACATTTTGGGGTATAAACTCTGCTATAATTTAAAGTTTTAGAAGTTCAGAATTTTAAAAAAATTAATGAAATGCCAGTCAATTAAATATAACTTCAAAGAAACAGATTGCTTTGAATTATTCAAATCAAGTAGGACCTTTGTGGCCTGATTATTTTTCTTGTGATTGAGTTAGAATTTTAAACTAGTGTTTACAATAAATTAAACAGCAATCAAAGATGCATTTCAAAATTCTGTTTCTGGAAATTTGTGTAAATATCAATTCTCTTTTCAACATTTGTCATTTATCTTTATTTTTCATGACATAAGTAATATTTAGTATTATATATATGACACTGGTAGTCAATTTTCTCATTTCAATTGGAAATTTAATACCTATTGTTCAGGTGCACTAGAGTAGCACTGGTAGCTTTTATTGCTGCTTTATCCATGCCCAGTCACTGAATATTGTTTCTTTAGCTCTCATAACTTAAAATGAGATCTACTTTGTTTGAATGATGTGGAGATAGAGATTAGTTAATGTAACTTCTCTACCCTGAACGTAAATGGAATTAGAATGATCTACTCTGCTGCAAAAATGTCTAATTCACCCATTTCCCAACTCTTTTAATTCATTTCATCCTATTAATTAAAACATTAAATTCTACATTCTTATGCTTAAGAATTTTGAAAAATATTTTTATTTTTAGCTTTATTTGTATGCTTCCGATTTGCCCACCCTGTTTAATCCCAAATTCCCAAAACTCTACATATGAAATATGTTGATTTGTGGGGTTTGTAACACCTTCAAATAATTAAGTGAATTATATTTGTTTTTAAAATATGAGATAAAAAGTATTTCCTTATAGCATGTTTGTACATTTAGTAACATGCTTTGGCTCAATAAAAGATGTCCCAGTATGAGGAAAATATTTGAATATAATACTTTGTTTTATCTTTCTCAGAGTTAGTAATGTATTTGCTAAGTGGTTATGTCTGGCAAATCAAAACACTGCTCCCTAGAAGCCTAAGACCTTTGAGCGAAATAAAGAGACACTCAATTTATAGTTCCCTCACCACCAATTTATAATTTGGTGGTAGTCTCCTGGTAAATGATTTTTCAAATGTCCTTGAATTCCTGGGGAAGTTGAAAAATGTATAGATTGCTATTCTGCCTTGAAGGCTGAAGACTAAATTTGGTGATGCAAAGTGACTTGTTTGAGGTCAATAGACTAAGACATTACTGGCATTTTCCTCTGCATGGTCTCTATGCTCAGAATCCAGTAGTATTTCCTTCTATTGCAGTGGAGTAGTAGTTTTTAGAAAATTGTCCTGGTTTGAATTCCAGCACTGCCAATTAGTAGCTCTGCAACTTTGGTGAAAACATTTAATCTGGACCTCAATTTTGTCTTCTGTAAAATAGCTGTGGTATCTACAAGAGTCTTTTTGAAAAGAAGAAAAATAATTAATTCATAAAAAATACTTAGGCACTAGGATGCAGAAGTTTTCCGTAGAGTCTAGCTATAATTACTGGTGTCCTCATTTCCCTTACTGTGTTTATTTTTTCTATCTGCTTACTCCACTAATTATTTTAGGTAGTTTATAATAAAGTCTGAAATATGATAGACTGAAAAAGCAATTGATGTATAGTAAAAAGACCAGGAGTTTTGCATTTATTTTTATTTTGCAGTCAAATGCTGAGGAAGAGTTCATAGATTTTTAACTAGAATCATTATCAGAAAATTAACTTTGGATCTAGATATTTATGGAGAAAACTATATGAATTCTTATACCCCAGCAAGTTCATTTACTATGAATATTTTTGAAATTTCCCATTTCCTTAACAATTCCTATAAGAAATGATAGTTCTTAATAAGTCTGCTAAATAATGCTTCCACATAGAAGAATGTTTTAAATTCAGGTTGAGAAATTCATGAGGTCATAGAAAATTAAAAGTCTTTCTTTTGTCTTTCAGTATTTTCTGTGAATATGACAGGCTCATATGCGTTCATGATAGAATGACATAATTGTTTGGCTGCTTCAAATATGAGAACTGTGGTAACAATTTTTATGACTGAATCATGAAGCTGCAAAAGATATTGTATTGTCAAATCACTATTGCATTCATATTAAATAATTTACTAGAAAATAAGTGCATTTTCACTACTTTTTCACATGATTAGTGTTTGAATCATATTTAGTATTAGTATTAAAAGGAAATCAGACCTATTTTTATCAGTATTATTCTCAGATCCCTTTCTATTATTATATAAATTATTCCTTAGTTCTCAATCTTTTAACATATTTATAATTTTTAATCTGGTGCTATGTGTTCAACAAGAAACGTTACAACTTCTGATCTGCCATGGAAACTCAGTATAAAAAATGGAATACTACTCAGCCATAAAGAACAAGAAACTAGAGAGATTTATAGCTAAGTGGATGCAGATTGAGGCTATACTCAAGTGATTTTAATAAATTACACATGTTTAAATACCAAATAGTTTCTCTGGTGTGAAAAAATGAAGTGTAAATAAGGATTACAATGTATAATTGACATTGTGTAAAAGGAAGAAAAACCTAAAAGATTAGAGGGAGTGGGAGGGATAGGGAAAAGGCAAAAAGGGAAAAGAAAAACAATTGTGAAAAGGAAAAACGTGTAAACAATGTCTTTGCAAACAGGGAAGGGTGAAGGGCTTTAGGGGAGGGCTGGGGAATGGAGAAAATAGCATGATAAGTCAAGTATAGGTACAAGATACCAATAATGAATGTAACTGTTATATACATAATATGTAGCAATAAATTTAGTAAAGATAAAAAACTGAAAATGGTTTTCAGCCACAAGGTGTCATTGTTTGTCTTTAGTGAAATGAATGTGGGAGGCTTAGGAATGAAGAAGTAGAATTGATTTACTAAACCCAACAATGACTTAGGTTTTTTTTCATATCCTCTCATTTCATGTATGATAGAATTTTCAAAGTTGTTTGACATTTCTGTGTTCATGTGCATAAATTCATAGAGAACAATATTTTCTGTGATTATATCATAGTTTAAAACATGTTTAAAATTTGAGGGATTTTAGAATTTAGGTGAGATGAAAGACTATGAGTTAAATATAAGAAAAAATATTGGTTTAAATTATCTGAGTCAAGACTTCATTAATCTGATTCAGCTTTAGTGGATATCTATTTTATTGTAACGGAGCTAAATTTGTTACAGAGACATTTCTAGAAATTTGTGTAAATAACAATTTCTCTTTTCAATATTTGCAATTATCCTGCCTCTCCTTGGAACTCAAATAGCATTCTGTATTATAAGAAAACCTATTATTACAAATAATATGTTAATATTTATGGCTAATCAAGTTATTTTAAGATATGTATACTTGTAAGAAGAAATTCTAAACCATTCTAGATTATTTTTCTATATCAGTCATTTGGTTATTCTAGGACATTTCAGTATCTGAATTAGGAAACCCTGTCTGAAATTACAAGAAAAACGTCTGGAGGGTTTTTAAAAATATGAAACTCAGTTTATCTTCAATAAATAATATCAAAATATCAATATTTATAAATTTGTTTAATTGTATATAAAATATAACATCAACAAAAATAATACCATCTTTCCTAAGTGTTGAATTTATTAACTATGCCTCAAACTGCTACCCCTGGACTATAATACACACAAAAGTTGGTATGGACTGAATTGTAGCTTATAAAATTTTGTGTCTTGTAGTCTTAAACCACTAGTATCTCAGAATGTGATCTGGGCTATTGCAGCTACAGTGACTTAAAATGAAGTCATGGTGCAGTAGGGCTGCTTTTAACCCAGGGTGATTGGCGTCCTTATAAAAAAGGAGAAATTCAGACACACTCACAGACAGGAAGATGTCACACATAGACAAATAATACATCCACAAGAGAATTGGTTCCAAAGATTGCCAGCAAATCACCAAGAACTAGGAGCTAGATATGGAGCAGATTCTGTCTCAAAACTCAGAAGGAATCAAACCTGCTGACACCTAGACCTTGGACTAGGAAGTCTCCAAAATTAAGGGACATAATGTTCCTGTTGCTGGAGTCACCCAGTTGATGGTAGTAGAGTGGTACAACCACCCTAGAACAGTAATAACAGTTATAAAACAGAGGTGACATATTCCACAGGGGAAATTTAAAACATTAGGGCCACTTCTGTCTTGAAACTTCTTACTTTGCTTTGCTTCCAACATACTCTGGTCTTCTTTTTACCCAGTCACCTTTACTGAATCCTCTTTCTCTTCCTTAAATAAGGTACTGCCCCAGTTCTGTGTTCAGACATCTGATTTGTCTATATTTACTCTAACTAATCACTAAGTTTCATATCTTCAAATAGCTATTGCTCCCCAAACGTGCATCACAATATTGAGCTCAATGGCTAATGCCTAACTTCTACATGAGGGACAGTGATGTACCTCATACGTGCAGGCCTATAGGTATCTCAAGCTTAACTCACCTAACACTGAATGATCTGCAAATCAATTTTGTCATCACCATCATCTTGATTGGATTGCGTATACCAAAAGACTGCAGTCAACTTCAGCTCTGCTCTTACGCGTCTTTTGCTTTTCCAATTAGTGGAAAGATTTTTTATTCTGTTTTCCAAATATGTTATAAGTTCAATCTATTTTCAACATCTCTTCCCTATCATGAAGGCTTGTGTTGTTCCTCAGATTAAATCCTTGCCCTATATGCAGTGTGGTCTGTGCTGTCCAGCTATACTGCCCTTTTTGTAACAAATATGGAGTGGACAGATTCAGTCCTGACAGTGATGGAAACTGGCAGGGAAGAGCACTATGGACCCCTTGGAAATGAACATTGCCTGCATGTAATGATTATTTTTGTGCAACTAGCATTAATATGAATAAAAATAATTTTCTCATATATTTGATCAATACTTGAAAAGAATCTTGAGTGTTGATTTGTAGGTATATATTTAGTGCTAATACGTATAAGGTTAAGCTTTTCTTTTGATATTATCTGCACTAATATTTTATGTTTCTTTTTAAATCTTATAATTAACACTCCGAGGAACAGATGTTTTAATTATACTTTTAAGAAAATAACTATTTTATGGAAACAATTTAAGACAGGTTTAATGGGTTCACTATTTGTCAGCTTGATTTTCAATGATATTATCTTTGGTCATCGAAGAAAGAAGCAATAAAAAGAAAACAAATGACCAAATCGAAGTCATGATTGAAAGTCTTTTTTCATTTATAAAATTCTATTAATAAATAAATGCTGCTGTCCATCATGAGGAGTCTTATGTGTAAAATGATTGCACCACATGAAGACTTCTATGGCATCTGTAATTCAGATATGAAGTAGAGTTTATGAGACCTGTCTTTCTAGTGACACTGTATAAGCATTTTGCTCTTTATCTGATCATTCTTTAATTCAGTGTAGCAAGATGATATTGCTAAGAAAATATTATGCCAATCTCCCAGTAACATTTTGGATGCATACATTAGTAAATTCAACATTAAATATGAAAAATATTTTTAACAAATATAAAAGCTATGATTTCAACTCAATTTAGTTTTAGTTATATTTTCTTTTCCATAGCGAACATACATTCACTTAGTCTAACTAAATAACACTTTTTACAATATTTTAAAGCATATTTTTTTGTATGGCTACATTTACCTGTCAAAGGATTAGGACTTGAAAATGTAAGTGCATAGGAGTTATTGCTAGGTTTTTAACAAAATTGACATCATTTTTAGCTTGGGACTTATAATTAAATAGTATCTGCCATCACATGTGGGAACTCCCCTGAGACTCAGTGCTAGGCATTGTGAACAAGTGATGAGTATCCTTTCTGTGCTTGGATCACAGAAAATTTTGACATATATTTCTCTATTTTTTTTGCTTTCTCAGTGAAAGACACATGTTGAAATGGCAGTCTTTATTAGCTGGGCTACAAAATGAACACTGGAGGTAGACTTAGACTTAGACTTAGATTATCAGTACAGTTAATCCAAAACTGCTCAAGTCAAGCTGAGATAAACCTGTGTGCTAAATAAATTTTTTGACTATTTATGATTCTACATTGTATAAATAGTGTCCACAAATAATACCACAATTTATGGTTTAAAATAGGACAAAGGAGAAAGTAAAGTAACAATGGAAACAGTAGGTTATTCTGGATTGAAACCACAAAATGCAATGTAGTAGGTTCCATACTTACTGTGAGAAGGCTATAAATTTGACTCAGGAGTAAATAAGATCGAGAAAGTCTCACTACTAACCGAATACCAATATAAGAAACTAAACTGAAGCTATTGCATAGGATTAAGTATTTGTACTAACTTCTTCTTTTGGTATAAAAATTCTTCAGAATATTATCTTGCCATTCATACTAAAGAACTTACACTGTATAGAAGTGTTGCTAAAATGTTTTGGACAATAATCTCACAATAATTCAACTGCTGCTGTCATAACCTCCAAAATCTGTTATACTATTATAACAGAGGTCAGTTAAATAGAAATAATTTAGAAGACTAAGAATCAAAATTTCAACATGCTTCCTTCAAGTATTCTAGCTTTGTAGAAAGGCAGACATATTAATATGTAAAACAGTGAGTTAATCTCTGAAAATGAGTGTCCTGAAGCAGTTCTGTCCGTGTCAGTTAAATTCATTGGCAGGTGTCACATCTGACGCTTGAGCAAGGTGAGTATCCTTCTATGAGAGTTGAGATTCCAGCCATCCTGGGTGATATATCAGAAGGACTTTTTTTCTCAAGATAATATCAAATGAAAAGTGCCTTTTATGGTTTAAATCACCTTGTTTTTATTATTGTGAAATTATTTCCTATCATGTTTTTGTATAAATAAAAATAAAAAATTTCCTACTCTGAAATCACTTTGTGTTCATTGTAATTCCATATAAGTGATGTAAAAACAATTCAAATATTTCAAAATAATGTTGAAAATCCCAGTGAAATTCTCTGATACTGTTGGTTTCATATAGTCTTGTTCTCAATAGTGAAGGGAAAAACATTTGTATGTAAATGACCTCTATATGTTGATAAAAATCCCATGATTTTTGGATATAGAGGGTAGGAAGTAAAGTATATAAGAAGAGTATATGCAGAATCTTTCATTGGAAAATTAGGTAACCACGGATAATTTAGAACATTCAGGGAAAGAAACTCTCTGCTTATCTTAATTTATTAGTTACTAAGGAAACAGATCTAGCACTAATTATTTAGTCCTTTTGTTACCTATTTCGATATTCCATGATGAAAATATCACTGTCATTTTTTATTTTTTGAAGATGGCTTGCCCTCCTAAATTCAAGTATGTTAGTTAACTCAGGTAAGTTATGTGTACATTTGGTAACGATGGGTTATATATAAGTTGGATTGATCATTTGCATCATGCCAATTCTCTTGATGATAAGCAATTTTGACTGAATTTCAAGGGCACGCAGCATTAATTGTGTTCATTACTGATATGTCGGAATCATTACAGCTAGAGTTAGGTTATTTGTGACATTTATGTATTGGTATGGTCTGCTTTGCAGATTTGGTACTATATTACCACAAATCTGGAAAAATTTTGCTCCTTAAAATGACATAATGTGATCATTGAAATCCACAAAAAGATGTGAACTGATGATGCTGCTGACATTAAAATATTCTCTGATTTTCTATGGCTTACAATGCATAGAAACATCATCAAAATTTGACAAATCTGATCAGAGAAACAAGAAACAAAATATTCTGGGAAACCTGAACTGGGATCAACAAGAAGTCATGATAGGTAGATGTCTACAACCAATTGAAGATCTCCCACATGACAAGTTTAGAGACCATACTTCTTTACTTGTTTCTATACTAACGATAATGATAAATGGAAAGTTATAACTAGGGCTTTGTGAGGAAGAAATGATATAATTCTCAGGTTTAAAAAAAGGAGAGAAAAATTATGCCAAAATATATCTACATGGGAAAAAAAAGAACATGCACTATATTCTCAGTGTTGAACATTGGAATATTATTTAATTTGTATATCATATAAATGGTATAATTAATATCTTGGGTCATAAATCATCATTTAAATTTAAGATTAGTTAGGAATACAGTTTTCTGGAAGTAGGGCTATTTGAGTACAGAAAAGACCATGATTTATATTACCAACTGCTGTTCAGAATGTGTGTAGCAATTTATATATCCACCAGGGCCTATATTCATTGCAAACTATGAGTTTTATAATATTTTTAATAATTTATAAAACTTATCAAACTTAAAGTGAGTATTTCTCTGACGAGATTAGGAAAGAAATTGAAACTATACACATTTGAAGTAAATCACAGAAATTTTCAAACAAATAATTACAAATTTTTGAAAGCTAATTACAAACTAAGCAATGACTGGGGAAAATGTATATCATTTATGTGACTATGTATTAGCACAACATGAGTACATAGTCAGTGAGATTTATACATATCACATATACATCAGTGCTATCATATATATAATGTTCTGTTTGTTTCTTTTCCTTATCTCACTTTCACTTTATTATTATTCTTTCTTCTTTTAGTCAATTTAAACTTTCATATAATATTACATGGTACAAATATTCTTTTAAGAAATTTGTTAAACTACTTATCACTAATTCATACGTTTATCATCAATTTTATATGCATAACCAATGTTTTTACTTGAAATTTTAGTACCAATTTTGACTCATCTGAAGATGATGATGTGAATAACAAAAGGCAAATATAACTTAGTAGAGAAAATCAAGGTCAAAAGGACAGTTATCCTCTTGGTCTGCTTTGGGGATGCATGATTATCATTATGTCTGTATACTGAAAACATAGCTATACATAATTTAAATAAAGCATTTTAACATAATGTTATATTAAATGTCACAATAGTTTATCTTGTTTCTCAAACAGCACTATGATTTTGAAGTGTTTTGACTATTTTGAAAAATCAATACGCAGTGGATAAATCACAGTTCATATTTGACCTTGGTGTTTAAAGAAAATTTATTATACTGCAACATGATGAGCTGTGGATTTTTTACAGTTATAACTGAATGCTTGGACATTCAATAATAGGCAAACACAGAAAAAAGCTAGGTACTTAGGAAGCTTTTAAAATGCTTATTGAGTTACCATGTTTGGCTGACAATGTTATATTGAGTAATTCTTTGTAAAAATCTCATAGGCTGTTTAAAGGTGTTTAACACTTTCCATACTAAAAGATTAAATTCCAGCTATAGTATTTTGGCCTTCTTATCTCCATACTTATTTAATTATCTAGCATATTAATGAGAATTTAATACATTAAATGAGAGGCATGTGGGTCATTATGGAAATGATTGTGAAATAACACAATGATAGAATTAAAGAATAATTTGAAAATAAAGTAGTGCAACTCCAGGAAAGAAAGTTTAGCAGCTATTAGCACTCACCCAAGCTTTAAATTTACTTTTTCCAGATTTATTAGAGGAATCATTACCTATGAAGCTACAGTCCTATAAATGTATTCTTAACTAAGGAGATTTGAAAGCTAGAATTATTCCTTGACCTATGGGCTTAAAGTGAATGCTGTGTGATAAGCATGAAAACATCACTCATTTCCTTGTGCCTTTCCACCACAATTCTTGGGTGACTGGCTGGTGGTATGTTGCTAATGAGCAGTAACATTTTGAAAGGAATCATTTTTTTATCATAAATTCTTAGAATTGGAGCTAAAATATTCAAAATTCATTTTGTAAACAGATGTATGGTTGTGAAGACTTTGCTTTTCCATTTGTAGAGAACAGACAGAACAGAATAGATTTAGTATCATTGTTGAGTCCTAGGATTTTCAGACTTGTAAATCGGTTTTAGCTTCAGTTTAAAATCACCAGTTGTATTAGTTCTGACAAATTATTTCCTGCCTGTCTTCTGAAGCTTTAAAGCCGGGCCTTGCCTTCACCTTTCCATCTATGAAAGTCTTAACTGGACTGTTTCCCGTTATGAAATTGTTTTGACACTGAAAATCTGGTTGCTAGTGTCATCACTTTCATTAGTGATCTTAATTAGATCTAGAAAACTCACTGCAGAGACTTCATCAGCAGGTGCTGCTTCTCCTTACCCTTTTTGTTATGGAGACGGATTCTTCCTTTTTACCTCACAAGCCATCTTCTACTAGCTTTAAACTATCTTTCTTCTTCTGTAGTTTTCTCATGTTTCTCACCCTTAGAATTGCAAGGAGTTAAGACCTTGATCTGGATTATGCTTTACTTTAAAAAAATGTAGTTTGATCTTATATTCAGATAACTAAATTTTTTTTTTCATATCAGCGATCAGGCTATTTTATATTATTTTCATTGTTGTATTTAATGGAGTAGTATTTTCAGTGTCTTCCAGTAAGCCGATCTTTACAACATGGCTGACCATCTGGCACAAATGAGGCCTACTCGTTGGCCTATCTCAGCGTTTGACATGGCTTCGACATTAAACCTAATCATGTCTAGCTTTTATTTAAAATGAGGAACATGTGACTCTTCAGTCTATTGGAACACTTAGAGGCCATTTCAAGATTTCTAGCTGGATTAATGTCAATACTGGGTCTCATGGCATAAGTAGGCTCAAAGTGAGGGATAGGGTCAGGGCAACAGACAGTCTGCCAAGTAGTGAGCATACACACAACACACAACACTCATGCGTTATGTTTTCTGCATTATAAGAATGCAGTTCATAATATTCCCAAAGAATTACAAGAGCAACATCAAAGATCATTGCTCAGAGTTCATCAAAACAGATAAAATAATAACGAAAAGTTTGAAATATTGCAAGAATTGCTAAAATTTAACACAGATCCACAGAGTAAAATACATGGCATTGAAAAGCTGGTACCAATGGACTTGAGGTAAGGCTGCCACACAAGTTCAGTCTGTAAAATACACAGTATTTGCAAAGCACAATAAAAGCTATGTCTGCATTTCAAAAGAAAACATGAATATTAAATATTAAATAAATGTCTTAACATTTTAAGAAGTATAATAGATGAATATGCAGGATGTTTCCAAAATACAGTTACTATAAGGTTCTATTTAGATGTTACAATTTTTCTTCTCAATCCTTTTTCTTCATAACAGCTATACAACTAAATATTATTCATAAAGCTATAAAACCATAGCTCCAAAAAATACTAGATCAATCAGTATTTAGGTGGCATCTAACCTATATATTACTTTTCTTTAAATATACTGAGAAATATAAGGGAATTATTGGCAGAAGTGAGATAAAAACATAACTGAAAAGACACAAACATGGCTGGCAGTATTTGTTACCATGGCTTCCTTAAATTGAACTCGGACCTGATACTCTCCTGAACAACATTCTTGTGGTCATGATAATGAATGAACAACACAGCCCAAAATATCAAATGCTCATAGCCCTGTATCTTCGTGGTATTTTGACAATGGAGCTACAGCACACAGCTAAACCAGCTTTCCCTTTTTTCTTCTAGTTTTATTTTTATTAGGACAACCTGTAATCCATAATGATTCCATTTGCTTTGTGTAATTGATACATGTATGAGTCACATCTTAATTCTTTTTACATCCCTTTCCACTTATTCCTCCATCTCTTGCTTCCCTTCTCATTTGGAAAGGATCCATCTCCTTGTTTCCTGTTGCCTATCTTTTATGTTGTTCTTTAATTTACACTTTAAGTTTCTCATATAAGAGAAACTGAGATATTTAAGCTTGTATGTCTGCTTTATTTCACTTATCACCAATGATTCAAATTTACCCTTCATTATAGCCGAGTAGTACTGCACTATTTATAAATACCACATTTCATCTACTGATGAATTCAAATATCATCTATTCATCTACTGATGAGCATAAAGACCACTTCCCATAGTTAGCCATTGTGAATTGTGCTGCTATAAGCAGGGGTCTGCATGTATCAATTTAATAAGTTCTCTGACTTTGGGGGAGACATCTAAAAGGGAAATAGCTGGGGTGAATGGAATTTCTAGTTTCAGTGTTTTCAGGAATCTGATTTCTATAGTGTTTATAGTAGTTTACATTTCCACCAATAATGTAGAAGTGTTCCTTCTTTCCTACAACCTCTACATTTCTTATTTTTTAAATCTTTGCTAAGTTTATTGGTACATTTTGGGTACAGAATACAGTTACATTCAGCATTGGGATCTTGTACCTTTAAGTGACATCTTGGTTCTTACTTTTCTTCACTCCCCAGCAACCCTTCAGCCTCTCTACCCTTTCCAATTTACAGAGACATTGCTTCCATGTTTTTCCTTTTCACATATTTTTTCTTTTCCCTTTTTCCCATTCCCCTACCCCTCCCACTTCCTCTACTCTTTTAGATCTTTTCTTCCTGTTACACAGTATCAATTATGGATTTTGATCCTTATTTACACTTTTAGTTTTTCACACCAGAGTAACTGTTTGGTATTTACATATGTGTGACTTATTAATTTCATTTAAGAGTATGGTCTCAGTGTGCATTCAGTTAGTTATAAATATCTCTAGCTTCTCATTTTTTCTGGCTGAGTAGTACTCCATTTAAAAAAAAAAACAAATCTTCGCTATCTGGTCTCCAGTTGATGGAAAATTGAGCTGTTTCCAAGTTTTAGCTATTACAAACTTTGCTGCTATAAATATGGGTAAGCATATATTGCTGTGATACGATTCTTTTAATTCTTTTGGGAAGATACCCAGGAGAGGAAGAGTTGGATCAAATGGGACTTTTATAATCCTAGTTGTTTGAGGTATCTACTTATTGATTTCCACAGTGGTTGCACCAGTCTGCACTTCCACCAACAATGAAGAAGGATTCTGCACACCCCTGCCAGCATTTATTGTTGCTTGATTTTTTGATAGCAGCCATTCTTTCTGGGGTGAGATGGAATCAGTGTTTTTTTCATTTGCATGTCTTATGACCAGTGACATTGAACATTTTATTGTGTATTTATTTTCTGCTTTTACTTCTTTGTCTAAGTCTTTATATTTGGGGGGATTTTTTATTTAATTCTTTATATATTCTACATAGTAGACCTTTGCCTGAGTAACAGCTGGTAAATTTTTTTCCACCTTGTGGGTTGTCTCATCTCTGCTTGTGATTTTTCTAGAAATGCAGAAACTTTTTCAAAATATGAGATCCCAATTGTTGATTCTGTGTACTAGTTCCTATGCTAATGAGGATTTGTTCATAAAAGTCTTTTCCTATGCCAATGTCTTCAAGAGTTTACCTAACTTATCTTCCAGCAAGTTTAGTGCTTCTGTTTTAATTCTTATATCTTTAATCCACTTGGATTTTATTTTAGTGCATAGTGAATGATATGGGTCTAGTTTTAATCTTTGGCAAGTTGAAATCCATCTATTTAAAAGGCTATCTTTCCTCCAGTGAGGGTGTTTGACTCCATTGTCAAAGATGAGGTGGCTGAGTGTGTCTGGAGTTATTTCTGCATCTTCTGTTCTATCCCACTGATCCTCAGGTCTGTTTCTTTGCCACAGTAGCTGTTTTTATCACAGTAGCTTTGTAGTATAGTTTCAAATTGGGATTGTGATACCCCGTGTCAAGTCTTTTGCCTAGAATTGCTTTTGTTTTTCTAGGTCTCTTCTGACTCCAAATGAATTTTAGGACTTTCTCTAGTTCTGTGGAATATATTGCTGGGATTTCAATAGGGATTGCATTAAAAGTATATAGCAGTTTTGGAAGTATGGCCATTTTCACTATATTGATTCTTTCTACCCAGGAACAAGGGATTTCTTTCCATTTTCTTATAGCCTCTTAGACCCTTTTTTCAAAGTGTTGTACTTCTCAGTGTAGTGATCTTTTGCTTCCTTTTTTTAGATTGATTCCTAGATATTTCATTTTCTTTGGATGCTGTTGTAAAAAGGATTGTTTCCCTAATTTCTTATTTTTTAAAAAATTTCTTAATGATGGTCATTCACTCTCTCTGGTAGGAGAAATGCCAGTGTTTTCTTAATTTTTATTTTTCTAATAACCAGTTTTGTTGAAAACCTCTTCATGTGTTTATTGGCCACTTGTACTTCTGTTAAGTGTCTATTCATTTTGCTTAGGTTTTTTTATTTGGTTGGGTCTAAAATTAGATTTCATTTTATATGAAAGGAAATCATTTAGTTAAGCCATTAATTATTGAACTTTCTACTTTAATTTGAAAGCATTTCTGCTCAAACATATACTACCATTGCCTTCATTACCATTCATTCATTATCATTTTTAATTATACCATAATAAAGCTGAAGCAAATTCCCTGAGGAAATAATCTAAATATTGTCCCAAATTTGAAGTAGCATTTATATAATAAGGCCCAGCTAGAAGCCAGACTTAGTTAAATAGAGAAAATTGGGTCGAGGCAGAGAATATTACATAAAATCAGTCATAACACACGTTTACATTGAATTTCTAACTCAGAATTTGACTCACTTAGCTATGATATGAGTCCTGAAAACATTGGCTTTATGACTTTATATAATCTCTAAGAACAATGACCAGAGTCACCAGTATGTCTACCCAAGAACCAGGATAACATAATGGAAAACCTGGGTCAGCTGTACCATTTTGTCTTTCTGCTTTTTGGTGCAGACACATAGTAAATGGATCCCATACATTTTATAAAAATTTGATTTTTAAGAGTGCTAACTTAGCTCATTTTTAATTTAAGCTTTTGGAGTATAAAATAGTCTGTTAGAAACTAGCACTGAATACAAGCTCAAAAGCTACCTATTTAAATAAAAACAGCTTTCTCATTTACATTATAGTCTGTGGTTTCATGATGGCAGGTCTCTCAGGTCTCTCAGGCTCTCTGCAGGTCTGCAGTCCAATAAAATGAATTCTGAAAACTCTGCCTTAAGGAATGAATGAGAGAATGTGTACATTTTTGCAGATTTGTCATCAAAATGTGAACTGAGTTTCATCTCAAATTAGGAAAAAGAGCATCATTAAGAACAAATGATTTATATAGTGCTATCTGGAAGCAAAAAAAGTCAGTATAAAATAGTAAGATGTGCAAAGAATAAGTCAATGCTGTGTTTAGAAAACCTTGTATCTTCTATTTTAACCTTGTTACACACAGACAGAATACAGCAAATATTTGAGTACAACAGGTAATTTTTTAAAAGATGATTTCAGAAGCACACTGTTTTAGAAAAAAAAAAGAATTAGTGTAACCTGACATTTAATGAGATATATCCATTTTGAATATATATATATATATATATATATATAGATATATATATAGATATAGATATAGATATAGATATATAGATCTAGATATATATCTAGATCTATATATCTATATATATCTGCACAGGAAAGTAAATAAGTCAAAGCTCTCACTTAAGAGTAGAATTATTTGCGCAACATGTAGTTCTTGGATGGTCACAAGGCCCAAGTTACTAAGCTCACAGGTTGCCTGTAGCACAAAGCCTTTAGCCACTAATGAGCATCTCTGACTTTAGGTATTCAAGGAATAATGCTGGCATCCTCCAGTTTGAGCAGTGTTGCCTGGAGCTAAGGTTTTATACAGCCTCCTGGGCTGACAGGCAGCAGATGAGCTATCAGACACTTCTCAAAATTGGAAAGGTTTTACAGAGTAAAATCTGTAGGAAAATTGATACACATGGAAATATAATGTTAAGTGAAATAAATCAGACACACAAGCTTAAATGCCATATGGTACCTCTCATTTGAGTAAGGCAAAGTATAAACAAAGAGCAAAATAAAGGATTGATAGAAGGAAACAGAGAGAGTGATCTTTTGCAAGGGGTAGGAGTCCAAGAGACCAAGGCAATGGAAGGGCAGAGGGAAAGGTGTAGTACAAAGATTTAAGACGTGTCCTGTGCATGTGCCAAAGAGCTACAATGAATGTAGTCACTAAGCATTACAAACATAAATTTTTAAAAAATATCAATAAGAATGAAAATGGGGAAAGAGGACTTACGGACAGGAGCGAGAGAGGTGGCTGAGGAGTGGAAGGGGATTAAAAAGAATCCAAGTTGTGTCGTGTTATGAACAGCACCTACTCCCTAAAATGGATGTGAACTTCATGTACTATGAACTTGTACTACTAAAACTAAAAAATTGCATGAAAGAAACCAGAATAATAATTATTTAACAGGAAAAGTCAATGAAAATCTTTGAATTATTTTTAAAAATCTGGTATGAGGATCTTTTAAGACAATAATAAATGTATTTGAATGATGACTTTAGAAGTCAACAAATTTGATTAGCGCATCACATGGTTTCAAATGGAAGATACTGACAATAATTATTTTACGCAAAGACAAAAGAAAATTAAAATATTTTCTCTCAAAGTAAATTAGTTATACACATTAGTATTTAACTAAATTTATATAATGCTCCCTAAAAACTAAATTATTTGAGGGAAAACAACAGTGATGATAAAAACACTTTTGGGCTCTAGACCTCTTTTTCCGTACCTGAACGGCAATATTAGTTTGGACTAATCCAAGCCAAATTTAAAATGAAGGATTCATGGCTGGTGTCATTTGTAAGTGGAGAGAATGATTGACTTCTTAATGTGATTCAGGGAATTTAAGAGACAACTGATATACTTGTTAGAGCAGAATAATGGACTTTGACATCAGAAAAATAGAGGCCACAAAAATTGAAAGAGAATACTTATTCATTTTGTGAATTCAGACAAAATATGGAGATTTCTGTCTTTTAGATTTCTTTTTTGTTGCACTCGAATATTGTTAGTCTGAATACTGAAGAAGATAGCGCATATAAAGTATCTGGTACAAATTGTAAAATACTTATTTTTTGCTCTATTCTCCATATAGCTTTTCTTTTTAAACATGAGTGTTTCACTATTATTTGTTCCATAATATGCAAAAATTTCCTTGTAAAGCAATATTGTCACAGATCATGTCATAAATTACAAATCATACTTATTGCTTAATAATTTAAACTTTAGGTTCTCTCCTGACCTCCAAAATTATGACATGCAGTTTTCCTCCTATCCATGAAAGAGCTACTCTTCCTATTGAAAATTATCTTCCATTGACCTGCACCCTATGTGCTCTTGCCTCCCAGGGCTATTCTCACTCTTGTTGGGCTAGATTCCTACAGACTCACATTCACTGAGAGCATAAACTTACTCCAGTGCCCACAGCTATACAACAGTCAGTCCCAGCTACTCTACAATTACTCTCCTTTTCTTTTTGGGAGAGCTTCTTCAAAAACCAAGAATTCAAGCCTTCTCTCTGTCATGGATGCCATGTCCTTACTGGATCTTGATTCACTTTGTGTGACAAATTACTCTTGAAAGAGATCAATGTTATTTTCTCATGGTCAAAGTTAAAGACTTTTTAAAACACGTTTCATTTAACTTGTGGTCTTTTACTATTTGTTCTTCTAAAATAACCTCATGAAAATCTATATATTCCACTAATTATAGTTCAGAAGTATATTTGCAGTCCTATTCGTGAACATTTTCTAAGTGTATATTACTAATTTTAGTATCTAGTTGGGCATTTCATAGCACCCCAAGCCAAGTACTGCAAACTAAACTTGAGGATCTGGGGTACAGCTAAGTTGCATAGCATTTTCCCAGAGTGCACGAGATACAAGATTCAACCTCCAGCACTGCAAACAAAGACAAAACTTCCACACTCCTCTAGTGGTTCTGCACAGTAATCTAGCTTAGCTAGGTTTCCCATCTTGGAAAATGTGTTTATCAGCATCCTGATATCCTAGAAGAGGATGTAGTGATCAGTGTTGATTTGTAGCCTCATTCACCACAGTTCTCCTCCAGCATTTTCTTTTCTGATTTTTTTTTTATTATTCCTAGACATCTTGAATTTTTGGGCTTCTTTTCTCTCTTCTCAATGCTATTATTTCAATTTCGAGCCATATTGTTATTAGACCAAAGAAAACAAAACAAAAAACCCAGGTCTGCCCTCAGAGTCTACAATGTAGCTATCATCAACTTTTTAAATGGCAACATAGATCATGCCATTTTCATATTTAAAAATTCTTATATCTTCCTTTATATCAGATATGTTTACAAGTAAACAAGTTTATGAATTGTTCTATTCTTTCTCACTTGCTTCTTATTTCTTGGTCTTCACTTTCTGGTATTTCCCAACTGTTTTTAGTTCAGCTATAAATTAATACTAGCAATTCTCTCCCTTTATAAACTATTGCACTTTCTATTATTATCTATGATATCTGCTCAGTTGAAATCCTATTCCCTAATCTTCTCATATACTGTTACAATTCTTTCTCATTTTTCAATTTATTGCGGCCTTCTGAAGGCTCTATGTATTTATTCTAGTTCTCTTCTGTACTTTTACTCTCTCCATGAGAACACACACATTTTGCTTCTACCCGTTTCTTATTTGTTTTGCCTTGGTTAACTCCAGCTCCTTGAGGATACAAAAATTCCATGTGTTGTTATATGTCTTTAGCTTATGATGCCATGTCAAATAGTATTTTAACATAAATATTGAAAGAACGATTAAGGGCTCAGAGTACTTATGAGAAAAAAGGATTTTTTGGAGAGTGACCCCATGGGATGATTGCAGAGGTGCAAATATAAACACTCCTGTTATTTCCTCAAAAATTTCTTCGTCAGAATGGATAATTTAGTTATGAAAGTTCCTAGTTTGTGACTTCTAGGCATTGAGAATATCCTAGCACTCAAAATAAGCATTCTATGGAATAATCTTCTTCCATATTTTCCTAGGACAATTTATACTGAAGTGAGATTTCTTTTCTAAGGTAATAGGGCTTTGTGATTTGCTACAACTCCTCTTTCTTCATTTATAATCTAAATATTGTCTGAATTATTGGAATATATGATCTCATTTCTTGAGAAGCCATCGAAAATTCAAGATGGTAATCCCAAATGCTGCCCATTAAAAATTATATCTAAAGATATAAATTTCAACTAAAAGAGAATTAGCAGTTATCTATTCTAATTCCTTTTAAAGAATCTGATATATCAGTGGTTAAGATAGTTACTGCAATCACAAAGAACACTAGTGATACAGAAATTTCTGTCAGTATCCACTGATGGACATACTTTTACTTTTCAATAAAGAAATTGTCTCAGTGTGACTTATTTCACTTAAGAATATAACCTCAATATGCATCCATGTGTAAATACTGAATAGTTTCTCTGGTGTGAAAAACTATAATTGTACATAAGATCTTCATGGTATAACTGACAATGTGAAATAGGAAGAAAAGTGTTAAAGATGTAGAGGAAATGGGAAGAATAGGGGGAAGGAAGTAAGGGAAAAGAAAAAATATGAGGAAATTAAAAAATGGAAATAAAGTTTTTGTAAATAGGGAAGAGAGGAGGGGGTTAAGGGAGGGTGGGGGTAAGGGGCAAAAATCAGAGCCAAGATCTGTTATGTAAAGGTACAAGATCGCAATGATGAATATAACTGTACTGTATACCTAAGATGTACCAATAAACTGAATGAGAACAGAAAAGAAATTTTCTCAGTATTACAATAAATTTACTTGACAAATTTTGAAATAGCAAAATAATATAAATAACTATTGGTTTTAGAATAGTTTGCCATTATCTGATTCTGTTTGCTGAAATGCTTTGCTAAGTAAAAGTGTTTAGTGTGTCAAAATATATTTTTCAAAAAATATGGCTTTCATGAAAAAACAGAATGAATACATGACAATGATTTTGTTTAATCCATACATCAATAAAATTGAAAGTGTGTGAAGAGGAAATCAAGAATGGGTATTTCCATAGTCAAAGGGATGATGGAATGAATTTACTAATAGACCCAAACTCATTAGTGTGAGGTACAGCAATAAAATGGGTAACCTTGGAGTTACATATTTTTGCTGGACAGAATAACTGGAAGATGATGGCATGAACTTCACAGAATCTGAGCTTAGTTTGTGGAAAAGAGACACCCACATGATTTCTTTTATATAATTTAATATCTCCTGATTTAGATTGTCAGTATTCACAAATGACATGGAAAGGGTTTGTTATTTGCATTATTTTTATATTTTGCATAATTTTAAGAATTTAGGGCTGGGGATTTGGCTCAATGGTTGTGCCACCTGCCTTGCAAGAGCAAGGACCCTAGTTTGATCTCCCTACCAAAAAAAAAAGAATTTATATTAAAATGTCTTTATAATATCTGACAATATCTAATGACATGGTAAATGTTCCAGTTCTGTATAAATAGGTAAATTAAAAGTATTTCAACTGGCTACTTTCTGGTAGAAACTCTCTCAGCCCCCAATGTGTGATTCAAATGAAAGAATTTTTAATGCAAAAATCCCACAACAATGGCTACCATTTATTAGTCTCATCCAGATCTGGCAACGTGGTAAATATTTTTAGTATATTTTATCTCCCTCATACAATTATGAAGTTAGAAATTATTTATACACAGAAATGACAAACTAAGAATCAGAAAGATTAAATGTCTTCACTCAAGAAATTTATATCCCTCTGCTTCCAATGTTCATTTTCTTGCTACTTTACCTCGATATTGTTTTCTTACTCTTTTGCTTTTCTCTTTTGCTGTAAACCTTTGCAAGAGGGAGAGCTGAGGTGATCTTACGTAACAGCGTCATTTTAACCCCATGGAAAATAACTATTAAGGAACCAAGGAATAATGTATTAGTTAATAATCTCATTAACATTTATCGAACATTTTTACATTCAAATTTTTATGCTAATTACAAATTTGCATTATTTTACCTAGTATTTACAATGCTGCTACATAACAGGCGGAGTATTTTTTATCTGAATTTCTTGAGACCAGAAGTATTTCAGATTTTAGATTTTGTTTTCAGATTGTGTTGCACATAATGAGTTATCTTGGTCATGGCTCCCAAGTCTAAAAACCAAATTAAATAATGTTTTATATACACTGTGTGCATGCAGCCTGAAGCTAATTTCCTTTAACTTTTAAAACTTCTTGTATGATACAAAGTTTGTGTGCAAGGAATATTTGAAGACATGGTTGTCACTATTGGAGCTACTCAGGGAGGCTGACTCCAGCACCAGCAAACAGCAGCACCTCTGTGTCCAGCTACGATGCTGTGTTGATCAAAAAGTCATTGTATCTGATTTTATTTTGTTGGATGAGGAGAAACATCAGCTGAGGGACCCAGAAGTGGGTCTACTCGGAATAAGGAAGTCTGCTGCATGGTTTGTAAAATTGTTTCTTTGAGATGTCTGCCCCACTAACAATGATAATTATTTTCTTAGAAGTCTCTCTTGATTCTTTATTAAACTATTAGTATTTCTTGCTTGGTGATAAACGCAAGCTGCTCTAATCCTTTAGGAATCCCATCACATACTTTCACTGTGTCATCTCATCCTTAGACAACTTCTATAGTGTTAACAAATTCATCATCATCACTGTTACGGTGATCACCTAAATAAAAAAGAAGAAAGAATTATTTCTAACATTTTATGATCTGTCACTGAATGAACTGGATACTTATTATGGATGTTAAATCCTACTTTGCTGTCCAATTCTCCCAGCTTGTTGATGTGTCCTAAAGACAGTTTTTATATAAGCAAGGAGGACAGACACTATTTTTCTCACCCAACAGACAGAATCTGTAACGTCACCATCTTGTTCATCATCTCTGAACACTGCCACAGGACAGCACAAATGGCTCCTTAGTTTTGGGGTCCCAAGCATTTACAGTACTATATACGGCATCCTTCTATTTAAATTTCTTTTGAAAACATTCCACACCCAATGTCTCTGCTCATTGCTGTTACACACTGTTTAACGAAGTGTTTTTGTATTTATTTTTAATCAAAGGATACCATAGTCACATGACTGAGGGAAGAAAGTCACACTTAAGGGACTGTATATGTCGCAAACATTATTTCAAATGAGAATCTCTGCTCCATTTATAAAATTTAGCTTTTCTTGGAGAAGGGAGAAGGAAGGGAAGGAAAGGAATACTTTTTTTAGGTGGTGGGTACCAGGGATCGAATTCCAGTCCCTACGCTTGCAAGGTAGGAGGGGAAACCACTAAGCTAAATCCCCGGGCCATGGAATAGAAATTTTTAAAAAGTGCCCTTTTATTTCCCATCCAGTGTGACCTTGCCTGCAAAAATCTGAAGAAAGTTAGACAAGAACAGAAAAGATATATTACAGCTGAACTTGGATAAGATCTTTCTTTTCCTTCTGTTATCAAACAGACTGCTGTGTGCTTGCTTTTGAACTGTAACCCGTGCCATGTCAAGAGGTGGAATTTTCCACTGGTCACATTATAGTAGTGTCAAAACCTTTTAGATTTTGAAGCATTTTCGATTTCAGATATTTTGATCAGGGATACTTGTGTACAATCTTAAATCATTTGATGCAAATGCCCAAAAGTCTACTTGGATTGGATTGAGCAAATATACATATAGCAACGTGATAGGGAGCAGGCAGAAGGATTCCCCTGTCAATATTGGAGGATACATATATAGGAGTAATATTTATATTTGTATAGATCTTGCGGCAATACCTTCTAACGGGGCCCGTGCGAAAATGACCACTACTCCTATACATTATGCAGGAGCTCTGTGATTTTCCCTGCTGATGCTTGGAACACTGCTGCCCTCTGAGTCCGGCACTGCTGCCGCTGCTGTGTGAGAAGCATGATTTTGTTGTCCTTACCTCTCCATCTAGAAAGACTTACCTGAGCCCTTAGTCTGCTTCGGGTATCCCTCAATGGCATCATATAGGAACGGAAGTATGTTGAAATTTATTAAGGCAAGAGACTTTATCTTCCACAGATTCCTATGGGGTAAAATTGTTATCAAATATAGAAGAGGCTTTAGATGCTGAGCAGTCTTAAGAACAACTACCGACCATTTGACATATAAGAAAACTGGAATGAAGTAAGGTTACGCAATCTGCTAAAAGACAGGATAATTAATAGTCAGATGTGTGGTTGGATTTTTAGACTCTAAAATCTCTGCTGCTAACCAGCTTGTGGCCTATAGTTTCCTCCTATCCATTGTTATTTTCCTTAGTCCTCATGTTTGATACAAGTCTTTGTGTAAACTTTCCATCGCTTTTTCTCTGGATAGATGCTGAGAAATCTCTGCTATTACATCTCTGCTTCATGGAAAAAGAAAAAACAAGAAAAAACATTCAGAGGTGCAGAGGCAGTCACTCCTCTGGCAGCACGTAGTACTGTTTAGAGATGCTTCGTGCAGGAAATTGTACACAGCTACACTTCATCCAGGCAACATCTTTTAAAATCTAAACTGTAGAAGCATTCTGTACATTATCTCATATAAAAGTGTGTACAAGTTTGCTGACATTAAATCTCGAAGACTGAGGAAATTTTGAATAACAATTTGCTCCTTAAAACAAAATGTTTTGCTTCAAGATAAATATAAGATAAAGGTAAAAGACGATGAACATATTTGTAGTCTGCACATATTTTGAAACAAAGACAGGGATTCTTAGGCAATTTCAGTTGCTAGGAAACCATATCTTGGTTATATATTTTCAAAATTACTGAATATCAAATGCCATGTTTTAGATCCATACAGTAATAACAGAAGCAAAAGCCAAAGCCAAATCAATAAAATATTTTTTATTTTTACTGCTTAAAATGATGACTGCCATTAAAGAGAATGCTCTATGAAAAATAAAAAGTTATATATTATTCTTCATTTGGAGATATGAATATAAGCTGCTACACAAATTACGTAGCCTTAAAGATGAATCAATTTTAATTTTTTGGATTATACTGATGATATTAACTATTTCATAGAATTTTGTTGAAACTTAACAGTAGCTTTGTGATAGCACCCTGTACACCAATTACCATTTTTTCATTATTCAGTATGTGAACAATAACTATTTATTTTGCACTTGTATAATATTGTTTAGCCTTCATATGACTCCTTCCTCATTATCTGCTCCAAAAGTACATCTCTTTAATATCTAATGTCATTAGGTAAAAAGCACCTGACAAAACAATGGCCAAATTGTATAATAAAGCATTTTGTAAGACTAATGTAAATCACCAGCCAATATTTTAAATAGTTCAATTTCATTTTTAGTTAAAAATGTAATTAAAATAACAATGCACCATTTTCACTTCAGCTAAACAGAAATTTAAAAAATCAACTCTATTTGTGACAATATGGAAAATAAAAATTGTACAAGCAAATAAATTATCACAAATTATCAGCAACTGCCAGTTCTACAGTTCAAGCTGTGCTCAGTTTCAGTGGGCCTTCTCGGTGTGCTTTAACTCCTAACCAAAAACACCTGACACCCAAGCCTGTCTACTTTTCTACCTTAAAGTCACAAGATTTACATTTCAATCCCTAAGTTTTGTTCACAGGCAAAAAAAACTTTAATTTTCTATATTTCTATTTCTTATTTCAACTTTCCAGTTTACGTCAATTCAGAGTTTTTGTCTCTCTGCCAAGGTTTGCCTTTGATTCCAAGCTACTGTGGTGAAGGGAGCTTTTCTGACCTGTCCATTGAAACTCCAAAGCAAAAATGATTGTCTGCTGGCTGCTTATTAGTGGCTTCATGCATAGCACCACTGGGCCTTTGCAATGTTTTACTACTTTTATTTTGAAGTCTTAGCATATCTTCTGACACTAGCTGGGGAGGGAAGGTGGACTATATTTACAGTTAGGCATTATCTGATCACTTGGATATTCCTTTGTACCTTTCAGCATTGGATTTGACAGCTTTAACTTTGGGTATATAAGAATTTAAGCTCCTCTTTTTTTCTCTCTCTCTCCATTACTACAACTCAGGTGGTTGGTTGTGTTTGTATCTCATCAGTCCCTTCATGGCCTTTAAGTCTGAGTTTAGGTGTCTTTTTTCAGCTGAACCCTGTCTTCCCTGTATCAATTAATGTGCCCAGGGCAAGAGGTCAATGTCCCAGCACATCAGTTGGAAATTGGTAATATTTAATATCTGGTGCTAGCATTGTTCACTTGTGACTGATGTCATCTGCAAAAGAATAATGGATGGGTATGTAAAATGGAAGAAGGGGGTATGCGAGCTTGTTGGAGCTGAAGAGCTAGAAAGCATTTTATTCCAGGTCCAACTGAGCTCCTCTTCAAGATGTAAAGCCTGGTGATCAGAAGAAAAAGGATCAAAAATATTACAAAATTACCAGTAAGTAAATTTTGAGGCAAAGAATAGCTTGAGATAAAGATGTGTTAATGAAGAATGTACATTTTGTGCTGTCACTCACGAAGAAGCAAATACTGTAATGGTAGGGACTAAATTATTTTCATATTTGAAAAGATCAGTGAGCATCAGTAGTTAGTATTAATTCACTGGAAGCAAGACCAGACACAGGGGGAAAACTTCACAGGCTATTTCAGGAGTACAGGCATAGGCTTGTCAGTGTCAGAACTTTAAAAAACATTTGGGGACATATTTATGTGGTGCTTTCTGAGAAATCATGTGACTTTGTTCTAGAAGCATAATGGGAAGAACAGAAATGAATTACAGCTTCTTTGACTTTACTCTTGAAATAAAAAAAAGCTAAAAAGGGAAAGGGAGCACAGGTAGAAGACTACAAGCCACTGAGCACAGAAATTAGAACAGAGATTTTATTTGCCTCTTTTAAAAACTGATTTTTATTGTATTAAGAGATGTTTTATGTGATACAATAAATTTTGGACAAAAATATTATATTGAGGGAATTCTAATTATAGTTTTAAACAAACACTTAAAATGGTTATTTGATTTTTTTTTCCAGCCTAGCTTGTTGCGCTTTTTTTTTTCTTTTTAGCAAGTTTATTGGTACATTCTAGGTATACAGTACAGTTACATTCATTATTGGGATCTTGTACCTTTACATGACAGGTCTTGGTTCTCATTTTTTCCCCTTGTCCCTGCCCTCCCTTCACCCCCTCCTCCCCTCTCTTTTATATA
>NW_022900930.1:29861682-29944597 GCF_012274545.1 Fukomys damarensis
TATATATATATATAATTCAAAGCAGCTAAAAATTATTCCATGAATATATAATCAACCTGTTTTCAGTGAATTCACATCTGTAACACATTTCACTCACATGGCCATAATCACTAACTGTTTTCTGCTCTTGCAATACTCATCCTCTGGCCTCCTGCTAAGTTCTATGCTTCTTTATATGTTTCTAGTATTTATTAGTGCTGATTTTTTAAAATCTCAAATTGTGATCTCAGAAATAGTCTAAGTGTGCGATAAGCAAGTGCTTCTAGTGGAGTCAGTAATTTTTTAAATGGAGTTAAGATGGCAGCAGTAAACCTCAGTTGACTTTAGACTAAACCAGTAACATCCATCGAAACAGTGAGGGTTTAGGTTTTAAATATTATCTGATTGGAGGAAATGAAAGTGTTATCACAGAAGTCAGCTGAGGAGACTTCTATGGGGGGTGATTGAGACCAAGTACATACACAGCCAAGCCCTAAGGTGTATATCCAGCATTACTGGGGAACTCCATACTGTACGCCAAAAACTGAACAAAAATACATTTACATGACAGAAAATGACATTTTCTATTTTTCTATATCTTCATGAAACTTGTTTTATTCCCAGACTTTACTGTTGTGATGTCAAACATTATGGTTGTTTCTTTATATAAAAAAAAATTAATGGCTTCTTTTTCCCTCTCTCCGGAGCATTTTGCAAATATCTTCTCAAAATACATGCCTTATCTTTTCCCTCTTCATGATACCCCTTCATGAATAGAATCTAAATACATCTGAATATATACTTAGCTTTGTAGCTTGTGCTGCTTTGTTTGTTACACTTTTCTTTGATATCATAAATATAAACTCCTAATTTTCTGCTAATATCATATTAGTCTTTCTTTTTATATTAGTATACATGTACTGGAATTTGATTCTGCATATAATGAAATTAGGGATACAGTTGGCCTTATTTTAGTATGATTATAGTTTCCCTCCCATGGGTTTCTAGCATTTCAATAATAATTATTAAAACTCAGCTTTGCCCACTTATCACAGTAAAGCAACTCTGATCTATAATGTGGTTTTCTCATTTGATTCCGTTGACCTATGTAATATCTTTATGCCTGCACTACTGCCTTAATAATGTAAATTCATATTAAAATTTGATACTGAGTAGAAGGTGATTTCCTCTAATATGTGTTGATGTGTTATATTGACCATTTTGACACTTTTACATTCAGCTTTTCAAATCACTTTACAGGTTTCCAAATACATCAGTCGACTTATCTTGAAATTATTTTTTCCATTGAAGCTGTATTGAATTATTTTTAATTGCATTGATTAAGTGTAGGAAGAATTAGAGATTTTTCAGTTTGCAGGGTTCAAATCTATAAATGAATTATATCTGCAATTTGTAGGCTCTTTAATGTTTGCTTATAAAAATGAAAATACACAAAATACTCAACCATGGAAGCACTTATGTAAAAAGAGTGTGAATAACCTTAAAAGCTTCTAAGGTCCTTTTAAGGATGAACGTCTGTACTGAGGGGCCCGAATCTATAGTTTTTATCATCTCAAAGAAAAAGAAATAATATAATGAACACATATTTGGTATAAAAGTTATTGTTCCATTAAATGGGAGTGAAATAAAACAACTTATAAAATTCAATAACAAATGCTTCAAGCATAATAAAATCTAGAAAAATAATATGTATTTATCTTTCCCTGTCCCTCTATAATTCCTTTGCCCCACACATTTTGTCGTTCCATCTTTGATCACTCATTTGAGAGAAAGATGGATCAGGGTTGTAGCATTTGCCAATATGATTTCAAGCATCAAATGGACAACACTGAACAATGAATTGAGGAAAGGTACATATTATCTGATCCCCTGACTAGGTACCAGGTGGCTTCAATGCATCACTGATATGTCTGGAGAGCTTATTTCATTTACATCATTTCGTAAATGGTTACTGATTATTTTGACAAATTCTTTGCAGTCTCATTGAGATGTCACAAATTTCATTGTGATTCATAGATCAAAATTAGCAACAGATGAAACAACTGAAGTTTATTCAATTTGAGAACACCATTTTTATAAGTTTTAATAGACAAATATTTTAAACATCAATGTAATATTTATAACAATATATTTTTAATTAAAATAGCATTGATTTTTCTTTCTTACTTATTGAGAAGATGTTGATCTGGCACATTTTCATTTGCTAGACTTGCATTCAAAGGAAACATGTACTTGTCATCTCTGGATTCTTCATTACATTTGAAGGATCTCATAGTCTCAGAACTCATCTACCTGCAGTAATGCATCTTTATGGACAATTTAAACAAGACAACATATACAACCTTTCATCTTAGAATAGGCTAGCTAGGTGCTCATAATATTTTGAACATTTAATTTGAGAGGCATTGTGTCAATTTTATGCCTTACATTTTTTTTTCTGTAAGAAACTATTAGGAGTGTGATGTATTTTTCGGGAGGAGGGTTTTAAGACCGGGTCTCACTATGTAGTTGAGACTGACCTGGAACTCACTATGTAGCCCTGTCTGGTCTCAAACTCACAGCGATCCTCCTGCCTCAGTCTCCCAAGTGCTGGGATTACAGGTGTGCACCACCATGCCCAGCTAGGAGTATGATTTTTAAAGAAAACTTGTCCTTTACTTACAGAGTTGCATAAACTATGGTTTATTGTAGCAAATTCTATAAAAGATCACAAATCATATGAAGTTAATTTTTAATGCTTAGTGATCCATTTTTGGAACTCTCATAACAACAGAACATAATTTAAAATTTTTAGTTTTAAATCATTCTTTCTTGAATTTTTCTAGGTAGCATATATAAATTTTATGCAAAAATTCAAAA
This sequence comes from Fukomys damarensis, assembly GCF_012274545.1. NCBI lineage: Eukaryota > Metazoa > Chordata > Mammalia > Rodentia > Bathyergidae > Fukomys > Fukomys damarensis. The sequence goes on from NW_022900930.1 coordinate 29,864,542, forward strand.
GTTGTGATCATCAGCATAAAAGGGTTACTGAGGTTACAAATTGAATTTGTAGGTATGCTCTACTTATATACAAGATACATTGTATTATGGATAAGTATATGCATATTTTGCCATTTAGATATGTTTCTTAATATCATTTTGCTAGATTAGCACTATGTTTCAGGCCATTTTTATCCAGCATCATGAGATATTATCAGGGTTATATGTATCAGAACTCCTAAAATATAATCCAATGAATCCAATATGTAGACATGTATAAAATATTAATATTCACAAGGAGAAATCCTGTGTTTAACTTTTTTTTTTTTTTTACTGTTTTAACTTTGTTTCTTACAAAGACAAGAATTCTGGTAAAGTTTCATTTTATGGGATTTTCATAAAAATATGTTAAGTATTTTATTCCATTTATTGCATTATTCAGTATAATTCCACTTGCATTCAATTTTGGCTTTAAGAATTTCTCAATTATTAGTTTATTATGCTCAAGAAATCATTTTAAAATCTCATTCAATAGCCCTAGGTGATTTCAGAGATGTTTGTGTTCAATATGTTTAGGTGATCTAATCTCTAATGACACTGGAAATACAAGTATTGAATAAGATTATTTCCATATTTATCTCTCCCAATCTGTCATTGATTTTCTTCCCAACTCAACACTTTATATATTAATACATTCTAGATTAATTCTAGTCAGTAAATATAAAGTTTTATCTATTGTTAGCAAAATATTTATGTAGTATGAATAATGAATGAAAAATTCAATTTTCTTTTAAAGCTTCTATAATATTATCTTCTCAAATGATTGCTTTTGTCTTGCTAGTTTGCTCCTAATTCTATATAATGTTAACATTTATTACACCAACATATTAATCACTGAAGTTGTTTCTTTTTTGTTGTTGTTTATTTTTATTGTTTGTTTGTTTTTTAAGACAAGGTCTCACTATGTACTTGAGACTGACCTGGAACTCATTATGTAGCCCAGGCTGTTCTCTAACTCAGAGCAATCCTCCTGCCTCAGCCTTCTGAGTGCTGAGATTACAAAAATGAATAAGCTATAATACCTGCCATTAAAATTGCGGAAAGAGTTGCAAGTGCTTACATTGCTATCTGTATTAAGATCATAATTTCCTAATGTGTTTGAAATTATCTGGCCTTAATAAATTCATTGACATGAAAGTAACAAGGCACAGACAATATTGAGAGTAATAAGTATTGGCTACACTTAAAACTAATGTATATATGTACATTTCTGAGAAATGGAAGATGGTTATTTATTAATAAATTTTAAAAGAGAAAAGATTTTCCCATATGGTGGATTGTCTCTTCACTCTTTTGGTGGTTTCTCTTGCTGTGCCAAATCCTTTTAATAAGATGAGCTCCCAGTTGTTAATTCTTTGTGATAGTTCTCCTGCTGACAGAAGATTTGTTCATACTTTTCCTATATCATTGTCTTCAAGAGTTCTACCTAACCTATCTTCTACCAGATTTAGTGTTTCTGTTTTAATATTTAGATCTTTGAACCATTTCAATTTTAGTTTAGTGCATGGTGAAAGATATGGATCTACTTTTAATCTTTGGCAAGTTGAAACCCGGTTTTTCTAGCACCATTTATTAAAGAAGCTATCTTTCCTCTAACAAAGGTAATTGCTCCTTTGTCAAAGATGAGGTGGCTCAATATGTATGGAGTCATTTCCCCATCTTCCAGTCAGTTCCACTGATTCTCAGGTTTGTTTGTTTTGTTTTGTTTTTTTGGCCAGCACCTTGTTGTTTTCATCACAGTAGCTTTGCAGTATAGTTTCAAGTTGGGGATTGTGATACTCCCTGCCTTGCCTTTGTTGTCTAGAATTGCCCTTGTTATTCTAGAATCTCTTTTAATTCCAAATGAATTTTAGGATTGTTTTCCCTAATTCTGTGAGATATGCTGTTGGAATTTTATCAAGATTCCATTAAATCTTGGAAGTATGGCATTTTCACTATTTTGGTTCTTCCTACCCAAGAACAAGGGATGTCTTTCCATTTTCTGACATCTTGTTCCATCTCTTATTTTCAGAGTACTGTAATTTTCAAAGTAGAGGTCTTCTTTTACTTTCTTCATTATATTGATTCCTAGGTAGTTCTTCTTTTTTGGGGGGTGCTATTGTGAAAGGAGTAGTTTCCCAAAACTGAACCCACACCATCTCTGATATATACCAATTTTGGGCCACAACAATAAGATACACATTGCCATAAAGTGAGATGGATGATTTTTTGTTTTCTGGTGAATGCAAAAGTTATGTTTATATTATATTGTAACCTATTAAATATTCAAAAGTATTATGGCAAAATACACATATTTTAATTAAAAAGACTATTGCTAAAAAATCCTAATCATCATCTCAACTTTCTATAATCCATTATCATTTTGTTGGCGGAGGGTCTTGCCTTGATGCTTACAAATTGCCGCTGATGGGTAATGTTGTTGATTGCTGAAGGTTGCACTGGCCCTGGCAAATAAAAAACAAAAACTAAAACAAACAAAAAATAAAAATAAAATTTGCCACATCATGGGACTCTACTTTTTACACTAGATTTCTCTGTAACATGCAATGCTTTGTGATTGCATTTCACCCATATTAGTGCTACTACTTTCAAAATGGAGTCAATCTCCTAAAACATTCTAAATCTTTTATTCACCATTTCAGTGAGACTCTTTCCACCTCAGAAACCCACTTTCTTTGTTCATCCATAAGAAACAATCCCTCTTCAGCCTTAGATTGCAGTAATTCAATCATATCTTCAGGCTCCATTTCAAAATATTTTTTTCTCTCATTAAGTTTATTGGTACATTTTAGGTATATAGTACAGTTACATGACATGACAGGTCTTGGTTCTTATTCTTATTTTTCCCCATACCCCTGCCTTCCCTTCACCCCCTCCTCCATTTCTAATTCTAATTCTCTTGCTACTTCTGCTACTTCTGCAAGCACTGCCTTCAGTGATACCTTGAGCCCCTCAAATTGATCCATGAGGACTAGAATCAACTTCTTTCAAACTTTTGTTAATGTTGGTATTCTGACAGCTTCTTGTGAATCATAAATTCCCTAATGGCACCTAGAAAGGTGACTCCTTTCTAGTAGATTTTCCATTTTATTTGCCTAGATCCATCAGAAGAATCACTACATAGGGCCTTATGAAATACAGTTCTTAAATAATAGGATTTGAAATTAAAAATTCTCCCTGATGGAGGAGCTACAGAGTGAATATCATGTTAGCAGGGGTGAAAACAATCTTAATTTCATGGTACATTTCCATCCACTCTTCAGTGACTAGGTACATTGTCAATGACCAGTAATATTTTGAAATAAATCTGTTCTTTTAACCAGTATCAATTCATTAAATCAGATTACTGTCATCTAGGCTTTGTTTAGAGAGTAAAGGCTGAGTGTAATTCTTAAAAACCCTAGCATTATCAGGATAGTAAATAAGTAATCATTGGCTTCAACTTCAAGTCACCAGTTTCATTAGTTCCTCACCAGTGATCTACCTTTCTTTTAAAATTTAAAGCCAACCTTTGAGTTTTCCTCTAGAGATATGAAAAACTTAAATAGTATCTTCTTAAAATGAAGTAAGAACATTTCATCTCCATTGAATATTTGCTGCTCATTGTAGCCATCTTCACCGATGATCTTGGCTAGATCTTGGTAAAGTGCTGCAGCTTGCACCAGTAATTTTTACTTCATTATTCCACTTGTGTTGTGAATATGGCTTCTTTTCTTTAACTTTGTGAACAAACCTGTGGCGGTCCAGCCGTCACAGCATGAACATGCCTGAGTCGGGGAGTGAGGATTGAGAAAGGAAAGAACACTCAAACCTGAGCGGAGATGAAGAGAAGTCTGATTTATTTCACAAAAACAGCTCCTTTTATAGGTTCACATCAACAGGAAGCACCAAGCAACTATTTGTATCTTTTATGCAAAGACCAGATTTTCTGACTCTTTGCAAAGAACATCAGATCTTTGGCTGTCTCCTTGAGTTTCTCCCATTGCAGCAACAAGTTTAACAAGCAGAGTCCTAGAATGCTACAGATTGTATCAATGCCTTGAGTGTAGAGGTGAAGAAGTTTCCTTTTAAATGTCAAACTCTTAGAGGGCCATGGCCGGGCTCCCACATATCCCCCTTTTTATTATATTTAGAGCAGGGAATTTCCCAGCTCAGCAGAAAGACTGTGCCTGTCTTAGGTGAGAAATGTCCAGAGAAATCCCTTACCCATCATCAAGCCATGAGAATTCTGATACTCATGCTCTGTCTTAGGTTGGATATTTCTCTACACTTCTCTTACCCGTCTTTGACTACCAGCCTCTGCAGGGGTTAGATCATAGGTTGTAGAGGCTTGACATGTAGCTTTCTCTACCTCTATCAACATCTGTAACCCTTGATCCTCATACTAGGACTCATTAATTGTTACAAGCATCATAATGAAGAGAGGTTGTCTCAAAACCATCACAGACTGAAAGGAAGTCATCATTTTTGAGAATATACAATTGGTCAATTTACAATTAAAACAGCTGTTGTTATATTCATTATCAGTTTCATAAACAATCTCTATATTTCTTACCAATAACATATAAGGAGGATTAACACTAGACATTATCTTTTTCTTTTGTTCTTTGACTTGAGATAACACAGTATTTATGGTATTTCACATATTAAAAGTCTCTATGTTAAAAACATTGAAACTAAGGCTAGTAACTTTGACATCTGACCATAAACATATTTCTCCCGATACAGCAATAAGTTTCCAAATGTTTGAGAAAAACCTGAATTTGTCCACCAAACTAAAGTCTTGAAGATAAGCTTAAGTCCAAATGATTAGTCCAAAAACATTTGAGATGTGTCATTAAATGGTCTTTCTTGAGGTATAGTAACATAACACCTCTTCTATAAAATAGTAGTACTGCCTATTTCTGTTTCTTCTCCACACAAAGGTAATGATTGTGGAGGTTACTGTCCCATGATACTGGATGTAGACTTGTGAGGATGATCCACATGATGAACCAATCTCTCTGGTAACCAACGAGCTCTGTCATGTTCCTGCGAGAAAACACAAACATATCCTCGGCCCAATATTAAAATGGGGTCAGGTCCATACCATTGACCAGTTAAGGGATCTCTCCAGTTTACCAAGGTATATGGAGAACCTTGTGGATGCCAGAATCTTTCTGCTGCTGAATGGCCATGTTTATCAATTTGCAAAACATTTAGAATATAAATAGCATGATTTAAGTAATTTCTGGGTGAGGAGGGATATAACTCCCCCTTTTTCATTTTTAGAAGTTGCACTTTTAATGTGCCATGAGCACGTTCAACTATTCCTTGTCCTTGAGGATTATAGGGAATTCCTGTAACATGCACAATATGCATTTGTTGGCAGAATAGTTTGAAGGCCTTACTAACATATCCAGAACCATTATATTTTTATTTTTTGAGGTACTCCTAAAATGGAGAAACAATATATACAGTGAGCAATAACATGTTTAGTAGCTTCTCCTGTTTGAGCTGAAGCAAGAATAAATCTTGAAAATGTGTCAACAACAACATGTACATACCTTTGTTTTCCAAACTCCATTACAAGAGTAACATCCATTTGCCATAGTGGATTAGGAAGCAAACCTCGAGGTTTAACACCATAATGTGGAACAGAAGAAAATTGAGGGCAAGTGGAGCACTGTTTAACAATTTGTCGGGCACCTTCTCGAGGAATCTGAAATTGATATTTAAGAGTACGACTACTTTGGTGATGGAGTTGATGAGATTGACAAGCTAAATCAATTTTAGAAGGGGCAATAAATTTTGTGGAAACATCAGCAAGATGATTTCCCAAAGACAATGGACTGGGTAAAACAGTATGTGTTCGAATATGTCTAATAAATCAAGGAAGAGAACGAGCATGAATATAATTTTGTACTTGAATAAAAAGTTGTTGAATCTCTAAATTACTGGTATTAATACTGGCCACAGTTTCTAAAGAAGGAAGGGCTTTAGCTAAATACTGACTATCAGTATATGGATTAAAAGAAACATGGGCAAATTCCTGAAAAACAAAAAGAATGGCACGCAATTCAACTACTTGTGTCGAAGTGGCAGGTGTTGAAAAAACCTTTTCATGACCATCAACAACATAAACAACTTTTCCATTAGAGGATCCATCAGTGAAAATAACAATGGCATCAGGTATGGGCTTAAATGAAATAATTTTTGGAAAAATGAAGGATTGAATATTTGCAAATTGTAACAATTTATTAGGTGGATAATGAAATTTAATTTGGCCTGAGAAATATGCAAATGCAATAGCCCAGGAATCACAATTCTGGAACAGCCAATCTAATTGTTTTCCTGTAAATGGAATTACAATAATGGAAGGTTCTAAACCAAAATATTTCCAAGCATTACATCAGATTGATTGAACAAGTTGGGCAACAGCTTCATAATAAGGTTGTAAGTTTTTGGCAGGTGAAACAGATAAATGTAACCACAATAAAGGTGCATTTTGCCACAAAACAGCTGTAGGGGAATGTTTGGTTAGAAAAATAAAAGCTTCTAAGGGTTTTTGATAATCAAAATAAAATATCAATTGATTAGAAATGGCTACTTCCACCTTTTGAAGAGCCAATCGTCTTTCATATGTGAGGGTCCTGAGGGAGGAAGGATCAGGATCCCCTTGCAAGATATCAAATAAAGGTTTTAATTCTCCGGTAGTTAATTTTAAATAAGGACATATCCAATTTATATTTCCCAATAATTTTTGAAAATCATTCAAAGTTTTCAAATTATCTTTTCGAATCTGTAACTTTTGGGTAAATATTTTTCGAGGATATAACTGATATCCCAAATATGAAAAAAGAGACTCCCGTTGAATTTTTTCAGGAGCAATAACTAACCCATAATCATTTAAAACCTTTTGTAAATAAACAAATACAGTAAGCAATAATGATTCATCTTCATTTGCTAAGAGAATGTCATCCATATAACGTATCATATAAATAGAAGGATAACTTTGTCTAATACAGGAAAGAGCCTGCGCTAAAAACTTTTGACATAGGGTAGGGCTATTTGCCATACCTTGAGGCAAAACTCTCCATTGGTACCTTTGCATAGGTTCCTGGAAATTAATAGAAGGGACACTAAAAGCAAATCGTTTACAACCTGTAGGGGCTAGAAGTATAGTATAAAAACAATCCTTTAAATCAATAACTATTTTAAAAGTATTTCTAGGCATTGCAGAGGCAAGGGGGAGACCAGGTTGTAATGCTCCCATGATTTCCATAGTTTCATTAATCTTTCTTAAATCTTGCAATAATCTCCATTTACCAGACTTTTTCTTTATAACAAAAATTGGTGAATTCCAAGGAGAGACAGACAGTTCAATGTGGCCTTTATCTAATTGTTCCTGCACTAACTGTTGGGCAGCTGTTAATTTCTCACTAGTTAAGGGCCATTGGTCAACCCAAACAGGTTTTTCATCTTTCCAGACTATTGGATCTGCATGGGGTGCAAGCATGTCAATGACCCCTAGGGAAAATATCCCAGGCCTTGTTTAGGAGGATAAGCTGACGGAGTCACAGGACATTGAATTCCTTGACCTTCATTTCCTAAACCAACATTAGGCAAGAATCCTTGATCAAACATTTTATTAGAGACCTTTTGATTAGGGCTATATAAATAAACTCCCATTTGTTGCATGACATCCCTTCCCCATAGATTAACCGGGAGGCCAGAAATAACATATGGTTGAAAAGTCCCACAATGTCCTTCTAAATCACTCCAATTTAATATATCAGTACTTTGTTTAGGATTTCTACTTTTACCAATGCCTTGTAATTGAGAGACAGTCTCCTGCAAAGGCCATGCGGAAGGCCACTGGTCAGCAGTTATAACAGAGACATCAGCACCAGTATCTAATAACCCAATAAAAGATTTTCCTTGAATTAACAATTTTATCTCTGGCCTATTGGCTCCAATAGATTGCACCCAATAAACATCTGAGGACCCAAAGCCTTTATTCCCTCTAATGGCTTTTTAATATTTTCCTGAAGTAACTATCCTGGGTAAAAGAACCAATTGAGCTATACGCTGTCCAGGCTGAATAACAGAAATTTGAGAAGGAGAACAAACCATAATTTTAATTTCTCCAGTACAATCCTCATCAACTATTCCTGGGGAAATTATGAGTCCTTTCATGTTGGAGGAACTTCTACCCAATAAAAGACCTAGGGTACCCTTGGGTAATGGCCCAAAAACTCCAATGGGCAATGCTTGCATTCCCATTTCAGGGGTTAGTACTGCATAGGAGGAGGAACTGAGGTCCAATCCTGCACTATCTGGGGTGTCTCGGAATAAGTCCTAAACAGATTTTTTGACTGAGGGAGAATCTGAGGGGTTGGATCCTGAAATGCCCCAAAACTTTGATACGGGGCCTGAGGCTGGCCCCTCCGCCCGTTTCCCAACTAGATAGGAATGCCCATAACATCCCTTTTAGATCTGCATTCATTGGCCCAATGATTTCCTCTTTTACATCTAGGACATAAATCAGGTTCTTTAGGAGGTTTTGAAAAAAATCTATTTTCTTTATGTTGTGGGCAGTCTCGTATTAAATGTCCTGCCTGACCACAGCCAAAGCAATTTCCATTATTCCCCTTTTTTGGAGGGCCACTTCTATGTTGTTGAAATAAGACCTCTTTTACAGTTTTTCCTTGTAAATCTGCAGCCATGGCAAGGCCCTGAGTGTAAGAGGGACCTATATCAGCACACAAGCGAACATAATCTGATAAATCAGCCTTCTCTGTAAAAGGACGAAGGGCAGCTTGGCAAGCAGAATTAGCATTTTCATAGGCCAATTGTTTAACTAAGATAATTTCTGCTTCTGATTCTCCAATTATTCGACTAGCTGTTTGCAACAAACGATCTAAAAAATTTTGGAAAGGTTCATCAGGCCCTTGTCTGATTTTAGAAAGATCCTCTGTAGCCTGTCAAGAGGAAGATAATTTTCTCCAAGACACTGGCAGCTGCATTAATTTGAGTATATACTCCTAGGGGAAAAGCCAATTGCTGAGCAACATCAACATAAAGTCCCTCTCCTGCTAGCATCTCATAAGTTGCATTAAGTTCTCCTTGCTGTCTATTCAGGTCTGCTATTCTCTGGCATTGTTCTGCATATTCAGACTTCCACAACAAATAATCTCCTCCAGCTAGGCAAGCCTTAGCAATCTGTTTCCAATCAAAAGGCTGCAAGGCATCAATTGCAAGAGAATCTAGCATGGCTAACGTAAAAGGGGCAATCAGCCCATATTGGGTACAAGCCATTTTCAATTCTTTTAATTGTTTAAAAGGGATGGGGGCGTGCTGTCGAACAAGGTTTCCCTGAGCATCCTGAGCCTCAAAAACTGGGCAGGCCAGAGAAAATGCAGATACATCCTCACCTTCTTTAAAGGCTTGTTGTAAACCCTGCTGAACTGGAGATTTAAGGAGTTGGGAGTTTACTCTCACAGGCTTCCAGCCTTCACAAGGTCCTGAAGCCAAAGCAATCAAAGAAGGCTCCTTTTCTAATCGATTGTCACAAGGAGAAGGATCAAGATCTGCTATTGTACTAGGCTTGTTTTTAGGGGGTTTATGACTAATCCATTGAGCTTCCATTTGTTTAGACAGATTTTCTATCATTTTTTTCTATTTTTTCCATCACTTTTTCTATTTTTTTCCATCCTGTCTTCTAACTGGACTTTTTGTAAATCCTTAGTATGGGCTGCTGTCACTAAAGGCAGCCATACATTTTCATAATTTTTAGCAGTTTCTACTTCAAAACTTAGAGGTTCCGGTGGAGCCGTCGGAATGATACTTTCACTTTCAATTTTACAATTATCATAGTCAGGTTCCTCTACACTCAATAAACTTTTAAACATATATACAAAAGGCAAGCGACTATTGCTAGCTCCCATTTTTAATATTTATAAGAAAACTCACCGCTCCTCTTTTGCCTTCCTTTTGAAGGTCCTCTTCTTTCTTTTCGTTGAGATCTCCTTTTATTCTTTATCCAGCAGTGTCCTTCACTGAATCCCTCAATACACAGGTCCCTGTTCTTCAAGTCCCTGTTCTTCAGGTCCCTGTTCGGGCGCCACTTGTGGCGGTCCAGCCATCACAACACAAACATGCCTGAGTCGGGGAGTGAGGATTGAGAAAGGAAAGAACACTCAAACCTGAGCGGAGATAAAGAGAAGTCTGATTTATTTCACAAAAACAGCTCCTTTTATAGGTTCACATCAACAGGAAGCACCAAGCAACTATTTGTATCTTTTATGCAAAGACCGGATTTTCTGACTCTTTGCAAAGAACATCAGATTTTTGGCTGTCTCCTTGAGTTTCTCCCATTGCAGCAACAAGTTTAACAAGCAGAGTCCTAGAATGTTACAGATTGTTTCAATGCCTTGAGTGTAGAGGTGAAGAAGTTTCCTTTTAAATGTCAAACTCCTAGAGGGCCATGGCCGGGCTCCCACACAAACCTCTGCTAGCTTCAGACATTCCTTCTGGATATTCTTCATGTCTCTCAGCCTTCATAGATTCAAAGAGAATGAAGACTTTGCTCTAGATTAAGTTTGGTTTAAAGTAATGTTGTAGTTGGTTTGATCTGTGCAGGCCACTGAAACTTTCTGTCACCACAGAGTTGTTTCACTTTATTATTTCTGTGTTCATAGAAGTATCACTTTTCATTTATTTCAAGAAGCTTTTTCTTTACATTAAAAACTTGGCTAGCTGATGTGAGAGCCCTGGCTTTTGGCCTCTCTGCTTTCAACATGCCTTCTTCATGAAGTATAATCCCTTCTAGTTTTTTATTTTAAATGATAGATATATGACTCACTCTTTCACGTGAAAGTGTAGAAGTCATTGATAAGCCAGATTTCAATATTATTATGGAGAGTGGGAAGGCCTAAGGAGAGGACAGGTATGTAGAAATAGTTCAGTGGAGCACTGCACATATCCATTTATTGATTAAGTTCACTGTCTTATATGGATACAGGTTGAGGAACCCTAAAACAATCATAATAGTGACTTCAAAGATAATTGATCATTGATCACCATAACACATATAAGAATTATGAAAAAGGTTGAATTATTATAAGAATTACTACAATGTGATACTGAGCCATTGGTGTGAATATGCTGGTGGGAAAATGGTGCCAATTGATTTTTTTCAAAGTAAGATATAACAAAATCTTCAATTTGTTTTTTAAAATGTCATTTTTGAGAACTGCAACAAAACAAAGTTCATTAATATGTGGCACACTCGAATCTAGAATACCTAATACAATGTAAATATTTATGGTATTATGATCTTGCTTAAGAAATAAAGATGAGACAAAAAATTTGTACATGATTAGTACATTATTCTGTTTCTAGTGCTGTGGATTGAATCCAGGATCCTGCACCCATTAAGCAAATGCTGAACCACGGGGATGTCTCCCCAGTTTGTTTTTGTGTATTTTTCATTCATTTTTGGTGGAATTCGTGGATGTATAGCCCGTGAACACAAAATACCAGCTGTATGTTTTACCTTAATGCCCTATCTGTGGGGTACCTTTCTGCCTTGATGGATTTAATCATTTCTCTTTACTTGGTGAGATGAATGATTTTATTTCTGTCTAAATGAGGTAAATGATATAAATTTAATCTAGAAAAACATACATTTAATTAAAATCAATCAATCATAGAAATTTAGTTCTTCATGGCATAGTAAGTTAAAAAACATTTTTCCTAATTATTTGCTGAGGTGAGATTGAAAATAAAAACAGATTTTATTCTGCACAGCAATATAATGTATTGAAACTTAGGTTTTCATAGCTTTTGGCTAAGGAAACATTTATTTAATATTGCTGTTAAAACAGCAGGCAAAAAGTGATTATTTTCATATTTGCTGTTGCATTATGATTTGAATCCACGACCTCCACACTGAGCTACATTCACAACCTTTTTTATTTTGTATTTTGAGATGGTTTCACCAAGTTGCTAAGTTGTGCAGACTGGCCTAGAACTTGGGTCCTCAGCCGCCCAGAGTGCTGAGATTTCAGGTATATGCACCACGCAGGCATGTGTGGAAATTTAAGTGTGCAAATCTTCCTAGAACTGACTTATCAAACTGTGAATAGCAAGTAGTGTCACTGGTAATCAAATGCCTTCTACATTTGATTTTGAATGTGACAATTAAACTATTCTTTATGAATTGGAAAATTGATCATATAACTTGATGCTAATTTCATAGATTTCTATTCTCTTGAAAAATACGGAATTTTCAATATGGCCTATAGGGCCTTTTTACTCCATCCCTTGGATGGTCTCTGTTCTTTTACAGCTTCCCTTATTATTTATGTAATTATTTAATTTATTAACTTTCTCCATGTGTTAATTTCATAGGGCTGCCATAACAAAACACTACACAACAGAAAGATTGAATAACAGAAATTTATTTCCCCATAGTTCTGGAGTCTGAAATTCGAAGAACAAGGGGTAGGTGAGTGTGATTTCTCTCGAAGTCTCTCCTTCACTTGGATGCCTGTCTTGCATTCTTGCTGTCTCTTTACATGTTTATCTCACCAGTGGAGGAAAGTGATGTTACATATTCTTACATCTATTTCTGTGTGGAACTTTCCTCTTATTAAACACACCATTTTGAAGGGATAAGAGCATACCCTTGTGACATCATTGTAATTTAATCACATCTTTATAGGTCCTATTTACAAATAAGGTAGCATAAGAGGTATCATGATTTCAAGTTTCAACATATGAATTTTGGAGAAAAATAATTTGAAACACAGCATTCCATTGTACTCAGATTTCCATGACAGTATTGTGTTTATCTGTTTTCCTTATGAATTTATTTCCCGCATCTGGCGTATTCTAAATACAAATTAATTAAATATATGTTAAATGCAAGAGTAAATGACTGAATATAATATTATTGTGAATATTGATTTTTTAAATATGTAGATATGTGAGGGATCTTTTCATTTTACATAGATGGTATTTTTTTTTGACCTATAGGTTTGGATATAAACATCACCCCAAAGCCTCACACGTATGATCAATTTCTCAAACAATTGACACTATGCTTTCCTCCCTTGTGATGAACTCCTTTCCAAGGTGGAAATGCATTCATCTTCCATTTTCTTATTTGAGAGTTAGCATCTATGTTGGCCCATCACTGGTTGCCATATGGTGATAATACTTGCACTAAAATTGTTTACATGATTTGATAATTACAAGAATGATTTTAATGGGAGAAAGTGGGCTGAAATATTTCCAGGAAAGACTGTTTTGGAAAACCTTGATTATATCATTGTTATCTTTGATATATAAAATATTCTTTGGACTCCCCAATTCTCAGTAGTTACTTATTTTTTCCTTCTGTGTTTTGTCATTTCACCATATACTCCATAAACTTGTGAATTTGGATTAAAATGATATTTAATGGAGGTAAGAGGCAGTTTCTCGATAATACTTGAGGTATATAAACATCAAGAGCTCCAGGTAAAATTCCATGAAAATATGGAATATTGGAAATCTGGTGATAGCCTGATTGGAGTTTAATACAAGTAGATTCAGTTTAGGTGCTAGGAATTTAAATATCAGACCGGGATACTTTTCATATGCAGATCATATACTCAACTCAGGTTTTCATGCAGTATTTATGTCCATTGTTTTAACAGTATGTCTTTTCAACTAAGTATAAATTCATTAACAAAATGTTATTGATTGTGATCACATGATTACAATATCAGGATGACTACTGCAAATTTCTTAGAGCTATTTAAAGAAGTCATTAAAGAAAAGTTTTTTGATTTCATCATCAACAAATTCAGAAATGTAAATTTGAGATGCAAAAGTGAAACAAGTACCTTTAACCACTCTATTATGTGGCTAATATGCAAATTATTCTTCAATTTTTCTTTGTCTAATAGTACATAACAGCTGGTTCAGGACTTATTGTATTAAAGAGAAAATTGCCAAGTGTGGTGGTGCACTCTTATAATCCTAGCATTCTGAGAGGTTGAGACAGGAGGATTACAAATTTGAATCCAGCCTGGGTAATTGCAATTTAGCAACTGAATGAAATCCTATCTCAAAATAAAAAATGAAAATGACTGTAGAAGTAGCTTGTGAGTAGAACTTGGGTACAATCCCCAGTGCCACAAAATACGAACAAAAAATGAAGAGACTTCTGTTGTTCATTATTTTCTTTTCTTTTATTGAGTTTATTGGTACATTTTCGGTATACAGTACAAATACATTCATTATTGGGATCTTGTACCTTTACAAGAGAGGTCTTGGTTCTCATTTTTTTCCGCATACCCCTGCCCTCCCTTCACCCCTTTCTCCCCTCCCCATTTACAAACACTTTATTTCCATTTTTTCATTTTGTCATATTTTTTCTTTTCCCTTATTACCTTTCCCCTACCCTTCCCATTTACCCTACACCTTTAGCCCTTTTCTTCCTATTTCACATTGTCAATTATCTCATTAGGATCTTGTGTACTATTATAGCTTTTCACACCAGAGAAACTATTCAGTATTTATACATGTGTGACTTATTTATTTCACTTAGGAGTATATCCTCAATATGTTGTTCAACATTTTTAATTAAATAGTAATGCTCACTCTTTCTAACTTTATTTATATTTTCTAGCCAAAACTAAATGAAACAAATATAATTTTTTCCATCCCTAACATTTTAATCATTATCAACATAAATGTTTGAATACATAGCAGTGTGCTTTGGGTTTATCTTTGGACTTTGTGTTTCTTTGGGGTAAGAATAATGTCTTATTTTTCTTTTAAATTCTAATACCCCGTAGAAATCTTAGGTTATAGGAGAAATTATTTATACATTTATTACAGAGTAAGACATAATCATCAAACAAATATATATTGTGCTATGATTTAGACAATATCTGAGTTGTAGGGAGATATATTTCTGTTATTTCTCATTATAGATGGAAGTTTTTATTTTGTATAAACATGGTGGATGCTTATCGACATTTGTGTGCAAATATATTTTAAAATGTAACTGTCACTAATATATTGTATTTAAAATATTTTTATACTAAGTCAATTTGCTAACCAAAAGGTTACATATTGGAAAATAATACTTTCACCATGATTTTTCAATGGTTTGGTGCTCACTAATTTTTTTTTTGATATATAATTTTAAAAATTACATTCAATTCAATTTTCACCAATGTTTCTATATTTTAACACCATAGTGACATACACTTTTTCCTGACTTTCTTCTATGATTATTCAATAGTATTTATTTATGTATATGACATTTATATATTTATAATTAAATTTAAAATGAATTTATTGATTTTCAACTATTAACGGGAAGGACTTTTATTCTGTATGATTATATTTTGAAGTCTCAATGGACTGTAAATAATTGATAATAATCTCTAACACCCTAAAATATTCTTTAGGTGTCAAGATGCACATCTTTACAATGGTTGAGTCTGAAAGTTATCTTTCAGTTCATTTAACTTTTCAAGTAAAACTATTTCATCATCTTGTGTTTATTTTATTTAACTTTGTTCTCCTTTTTAAAATTTTATTTTTATCTCCATTTTATTACATTTATTTATTTTATTCATTAAGTTTATTGGTACCTTTTAGGTATACAATATGATGACATTCATCATTGGGACTCTCTACCTTTACATGATATATCTTCGTTCTTATTTTTTTCCCCATTCCCCGCCTTCCTTCAACCACTCCATCCCTCCCTATTTACAAAGGCTTTGTTTCTATTTTTTTCTTTTTCTCATATTTTTCCTTTCCTTTCCCCAGCCCCTCCCAGTTTGTTCTCTTAGTGATGTGCAAGCTGAAACCTTATTCTGTCTGAGCTTGTCCTCAGCTCTGTCTCTCCCTATTCTAGGTAGACAGAAAATTTTTATAAGCAAAGCCTATTGCTTCTTAAAAGCATTTTTCTTTCCTCTCCCTGTCCTTTCTTTCTTTTCTTTCTTCTTTTTTTTTTTTTTTTTTTTTTTTTTTTTTTTTTTTTTTTTTTTTTGGTACTAGGAATGGAACTCAGGCCCTTGCGTTTGCAAAGCAGGTAGTGGAACCACTGAGCCAAATCTCCAGCCCCCCACCCCAACTCGTTCTTTCTTTACACTTCCTCAGACAACAAGAGATCTGACAGGCAAAGCATTTAACATTTCTTCCTTCCTTCCCCTTAGGCAAGTGCACACAACTGGGATTTTACCACCACAGAGTACCTTTGGAAACCTTCTTGGCTTGTCTTCAAACAACTGAGAGCTGTTAATGGTTCATGCTGTAGAGTCTTTGCCCTGAAATAGCTGTCACTGTTTCACTTTCAGATTTTTATCAGTTGGTGTCTTCTTTTCATTTTCTTGCTTTTCTCTCACTCGAGTAAATTATTCCTGCCTTATATATTTAACAATTGCAATTAATAAATTAAAATAGTTGAATATGACATTCATTTAAAATACATTTAATTAATAATATATGATTTATCTACATATTGCTTTTGAGTATGATAAAGTTTTCAAATAAAGCAAGCAGCTGTTGCCAGAAAACCAAAATAACTATCAAACTAGAAACTAGAAAATTCAGTGTAAGCAAATCATACTTTTAAAAATATCTTCTAAATTAATTTTTAATCTTTAAATTTTTATTTTGTTTTAAATGAACACGGTAATCATCCATTCTTTTGGATGACCATGGTATATTTTAATATATCTATACATTATGTAATGATATTGCTACATATTACTATGTGTAGCAAATCTACTACCTAAAATATTTATGGTTCTTCCTGGGGAGAATATTCAAAGTTCTTCAGTGAATTAAAATATATAGTGAATTATTACGTATAGCTATCTAACTGTACAACAGCATAGCACGTTATTCCTTCTATTTAAATGTAAATTTTATACCCATTGATCAATATCTCCCTTCCCTCTTTGCTCCCTAACTTCCCTATCTCTGGTTACCACCATTCTCTTCTCTTATCCTATGAGATCAGCTTTTATTAGGTTCTAGCTGAACTCATGCTCTGTGTTAGTTTATTTTCCTGTTGTTGGCATCACACACCTGGCAGCTATAATTTAATATGGGTGATTTGATTCACCATTTCAGAAGAATCAGTCCATGGCTAGTCCATTCCAATGCAGGAAATCATTGTGTATGGGTGCAGTGAAACAAAGCTGCCAGAGTGACTGGGAAGTAGGGCATGGGAACGCTGCCAAAGAGGAAGGAGCGAGAAACGAAGAGGTCATTCCACGTGACCCACCCAACACACCCAGAAGTGTGCTTTACTAATTCCCTACGAGGTTGTTCCCTAGCCAAGTAAGCTGACAATTAAGCTTTCCAGAACATCCTTTTCATTTGGTAAAAGAACACTTTTAAAGTCACATTTCTTTTTTACATGCTTCTATTTGCGTTTAAAATTTTCCAATGGAATAAAATGTCAGAAAGAATTACATAAGAGCTATAATTCAAATAGGCGTATCCAAGTAAATTTTCACCCCAATTTTGCATGAAAATTTCAGGTTTTTAATGTGTATGGAATTATTTTTTAATGTGTGGTATTTACCTACTATATTATGGATGAAATCCCAGACATACTCAATTTAAGGGAGCAAAGGGTTTTTGGTTTTATTTATTTAGTTAGTTTTGGCTCATGGTTTCAGAAGCTTCAGTTCATAGTTGGCTGGCCACAAAGGAGAAACACCATGGTGAAAGGGCATGGTAAAGAAAAGCTCTTAAACCCGTGGCAGCCAGGAAGCAAAGAGCAGGAAGAAGAGAAAGAGGGGGAAGGAATGAGGACAGAATACATTCAGAGACATAACCCTGATGACACTTCAACTGGGCCCCACCTCCTAATAGCCTACTCACCTATGAACTCATCAATGGATTTATCCTTTATGATCTAACTACCTTCAAAAATCTCCAGCTTTGAACACATGAATACTTTTCATCTAAAAGATAAGAGTTGCTCATTCATCTGTGGTCATAGCCCATAAAGGCAAGAATACATTTTGGGAAGTTGGAAGGCACAATTTAGAAATAAGATATATAAGTATTCTTTGTACCAAGAAACAGTAAGATTGACGTGAGTCTGCCCTGTAGAATAACTAACTGATCCTGGGTTACAAAAGCTGCTATTTGGGCAGGAAAGTTATCTATTATAATTTTTCTTCTTCTCTCTCTTGATCAGGTAAAACCATTTCCCACAAACTCTGAACATCCTTACCTTTCACCAAAATGTGAAAGCTGAAAAATCTTGTTCTCTGTCTTCTATGGGGAAGACCAACCTGACTGGTCCAGAGCTTTATCTAGAGGCTAATTTATGAAGTGGAACTGTTTGGAATTATAATTATGAATTAGCTGCTGCAGAGAAAATGATGAGGAATATATTTTGAAGATGAAGATCTCCCTTATATATTTTTAATATATTTGACCATGCAATATTAAATTTTTTTCTGGCTTTGGACTTTTCATAGGATATTTGAGAGCTAAGCTGAGGTTGTGTAACATGACCAGGTGCGCCGGCCACACTACCTGGGCTAGGTTAAGCTCATGTTGGCTGAAAGCTTCGGCTCATCACACTGGCCTCTAAGTGGGGCTTCATATAGTTTAGAAGCTTCCTTCCTATATAGTCAGGGTTTAATGACACAGAGAAGATGCCCCTGGTAAACATTTGTCTTTCATAAACTCAGCAGAGAAATAACATGCCATCATTTTTATCTGTTCCTAGACAAGTAAACTAATTCTTATACAAAGTAGAGGGTACTCAAGGGTATATTGGGAGGTAACACCATAGGGCTTGCAGTGGAGAGCAGCTATCACAACTAGGGATGCAGTGACTACCTAGTGTCTCTTAAAGTACAAACTGCTTATTGCACAAGGATCGTGTCTTAGTGCTGAGAAGAGGACTCTGGCTTTTGTAACTATGGAATCTCCTAAATGCTAGAATTAGTGCAATGCTCTTATTTATACTCTATAGGCAAGTTCCTGTTTTTTGACTTTACGCAATTCTTTTCTACATCTCCTGTATGTTTATACTTTCATCCAACACAGCTGGTTCTGGAAGGAACAGGCAAGGTGAGTGCAAGACAAGGGATTAATGTCTATTCTGCTTTATCTGAATCAACGATGTCATCTGTGAGAAATCTTCTGAGCAGCAAAGCTGAAAGTCCATTTTCACTTTTATATCATGAATTCTATTAATGTCAGTTCTTTACAAGTTTTTTTTTCAAGGTGAGAATTTGACATGCTTTTTGAAGTTGACGTTTCCAGAGAATATCTGTGGAAATATAACTAAAGCAATATGTTTGCTTTTTCACCAAATTAAATATCTATTTTTTTCAGTTTTATACAGTATTGACTATGATTGTGAATTGGTAGAATGTTTAAATGTTTATTATATTTACATGCAAATATGAAAACATAAATTTTGAAATATAAAAGCATAAAGAGCTCTTGGACAGGAAAAGAAAAATATCTCACCTGCTTTTGCTCTAGTACCTGGATTCAGTGTGAAGTTGTTTACTCCAGTTCAGTGAATAACTAAAGCCAAAATGTTCACTTCAAAGTAAAGATTAAAAAAAAACTACTAGTGAGCCTAGCATATGTCTTTCCTTTCACAAAGTGAATTTTTGTATTTCATATTAAAGCCCCAAGTAAATCCAGGAATCCTTAGATACTTATATGGGCATGAAAATTAAATTAGAATTCATATATGCAGGCTTCTAATCTCTTCACACATATGCACTCCTTTAGCTTGTTTTCTGTTTGGTAGAGGTGGAAAAAGCCAAAAAAAGGGTTGTGTTTTGGATTGTAGAATATTCAAAATGTGTGTAGTCATCATGATAATTTAGCATTCATACGTAATTTCTCTTTGAAAAAATTGCTATCACAGTGAACATGGTCAAAGATTCATGTAAATAAGGGTGTGTGTGTGTGTGTGTGTGTGTGTGTGTGTGTATACACACATACATATACAAATACATATATATACAAATTTTCCATTTTTTTGCCAGAGCCCATAAAACTTGTAGTCACTGTAACATGTAGATTGACAATGGTAAAGGGTGTCTGCATGTTAAGTCTATCAACATTGAAAGTTATTACTTTTAGTTATTTACTGAATCTTTTCATTGCAGTATTTTTCCAATGTTGATTCTTTTGAGATTTTTTTCTTTTGTTTAATTACTTTCTCAATTAGATGTGTACTTTCCATTGGGCTATTTGTTGCAGCTTGCCTCCTTGTCTCTGCCTAGAATTCCATTAAATGTTTTCTTCAATACTAGTTATGAATTTCTTTAGGTTTTGTTTGTTATGGAAGGTCTTTATTTCTATGTCAGTCTTGAAGAATAATTTTACAGTATATAGAATTGTGGGTCTATAATATTTTTTTCTTGGGGAAGGGTTGAATATCTTTACTGTAAGCTCTCTTGGCATGCTAAGTTATCTCCTCTTGTCTTGATAGGCTTGAGTTTATAAGATACTTGGTGTATTTCTCTAATTATTTTTTCTGAGACAGGATCTCACTCTGCAGGCCAGACTGGCCTAGAACTCACAGTGACTCTCCTGCCTCAGCCTCCTGAGTGCTGTGGTTATAGGAGTGAGCCACTACACTTAGTCTTCTAAATGTTTTTAATATTTCCAGTAGCACAGGAACTTGCATAAAGAATCAACAACTGGGATATCATCTTATTAAAAAGTTTCTGCAGTGCAAGAGAAACCACCAACAGAGCTAAGAGACAACCTATAATGTGGGAAAGAATTTTTACCAGCTGTTCCTCAGAAAAAGGATTGCTAACTGGAATATATAAACAATTTTTTAAAAATCAAGCCCCGCAAATATAAAGACCTAATACAAAAACGTGCATCTGAAATAAACAGACATTCCTCAGACAAAGAAGTAAAAGCAGCCAATAAATATATGAAAAAAATGTTCAACATCACTGATCATTCAAGAGATGCAAATGCAAAACAACACTGTTATTCCACCTCATCCCAGAAAGGATGGCTGCTATGGAGAAATCAAGCAATATCAGATGCTGGTGAGGGTGTGTGGAGAAAGGAACCCTTCTCCATTGTTGGTGGGAGTGCAGACTGGTGCAACCACTGTGGAAATCAATATGGAGACACCTTAAATAACTAGGATTAGAAGTCCAAATCTACCCAGCTCTCCCTCTGCTGGGTATCTTCCCAAAAAATTAAAAGAATCATACCCCAGAGATATATGTGCCCCCATGTTTATAGTAGGACAATTTGTAATAGCTAAAACTTGGAAACGGCTCAATTGCCCATCTACTGGAGACTGGACAAAGAAGATGTGTTTTATTTTCTATAAAATGCAATACTCCTCAGACATAAAGAATAAGAAGCTAGAGACATTTGTAGCTAAGTGGATACACATTGAGGACATACTCTTAAGTGAAATTAATAGGACACACATGTGTAAATACTATATAGTTTCTCTGCTGTGATAAACTAAAAGTGGAAATAAGGATCCAAATGTATAATTGGTATTGTGTATTAGAAAGAAAATGTCTAAAGGTATAGGGGAAGTGGGAGGGGAAAGAAAAAGGTAAGAAGGGAAAAGAAAAAATAAGAAAAAAGGAAAAGACGGAAGCAACATCTTTGAAAATAGGGAAGGTTGGAAGGAGTGTAGGGAGGACAGGGGAATGGGGAAGAAAGGAGACCCAAGATGCGTTATGTAAAGGTACAAGATCCCGATGACGAATGTGACTGTATTGTACACCTAAAATGCACCAATAAAACTGTATTAGAAAAGAAGACATCTGAGTCAACATGAACTACTTCAGAAATAGAGATGAAAACTCTAAGGATATTTTAAAAGGCAGAAAATTTTTTGAAAGACACAAGCATATTACCAGAAATTATCACATTAAGGCAATTTATAAATTAATAAGTGAACTTCAACATAGGTAAACAGGAAAAAGTTAAAAATGAAAACTGAAGTATAAAAAGTGAGAAAGGTCAGGACATGGAAGATCATTCAGGAAACATATAAGACAATTTCCTGAAAATAAGTTTTGTGTAAAAGAAATAGTAAGGTCAAGGAATGAGGAAGAGAAGGGACATGTTAAAAATTATCCAAATTTAATGATAGAAAATAATCCATTTCAGGAAACTGAGAAATAATTGGGTATCGTAAACAACTACACATACAGGCATATGTTTGCACATCCAGGCACACACACATGTGTTTGTGTGCACATATACATCAAAGAAACACTATTATTAAAATAAGATGGGAAAAGAGACCAATAGCATTCTTGAAGGAAGCAGGCTGGTAAGGTACAGCGAACTTTCAGAAAAAATGA
Organism: Fukomys damarensis; assembly: GCF_012274545.1. Lineage (NCBI taxonomy): Eukaryota > Metazoa > Chordata > Mammalia > Rodentia > Bathyergidae > Fukomys > Fukomys damarensis. The sequence continues at coordinate 29,886,936 of NW_022900930.1, forward strand.
CAGTAGGACTTACACTCACCTTATCTCACAAAATGATGCAAATAGGTAATATCAAATCCATCTTTCAAGGGCTAATGGAAAAAAACAAATTCTTTTAATTTAGAGTCCTAGACCCACAATTTTATCTTGGACAAATGGAGGGCAAATGTTCTCATTCTTCTATTTAAAGAGAAGATATTCACTGATAACAGATGTATCAGACAAGAAATAAACAAGTACTTCCAGAAGAAGACAAATCATATAAGGTAGCTATATTGGCCCTACATTTTGAAAGAAAGAATATCAAAATAGAAATAAGTAAAATAAAACAAATTCGTATATTTATATTTCTTAATGTGATGGTTATTTTTTTCTTACTATTATTAAAATGTTTAGGTGATAACAAACTATAGGTAAGTAATGAAAGCACTTATCAGGAAAGATATAAAGAAAGATATTGAACACTGCATTGGGCCCACACCCTATACAGAAAGCATAGTACTATGTGAATAAATACTGTTATTAAATATGTGAGGAAAAAACACTTTAGCCACAAAGAGCATAAAAATCAAATATAAAAATGAATATCACATAATCAAATCATATAAAATTCTTAACTCTAATAAATGCGGTAGGAGAGATATAGACATATAAAAGAATAAATGCTGGCAGACATAAACTTTAACAATATATTCAGAATAGCAGAACAATAGTAAAATACAAGAATTATAAGAATGTCATATATAAAATTTATTTGGATGTGGTCTTTCTCTTTTTCCCTATGAGATGTTATTCAAGCTCTATTAAAAACAGTGTTCTTTCAAAATTATCATTGCAATTCCATGACAGTAATTTTCATAACTGATATGTTAATTAAAAGAATAACTTTCAGATGCCTTACACAGCAGGGATACAGTGGATGTATGATGATTTACATACTGGAAATGACAGAACCTGATGGTAAGAGATCTCACCATGCTGTGCAAGAGAAAGAGAAATTTAAAACTTATTCCCACAATCTTCCACTTAATAATTTCCAAACTCTTATTGACTGTGGGAAACTAAATCCACAGAAATTTCAACTGCACATAAAGGTAAATGCTGTACTAAATGTACCTAGATTTATAGCAAACTGCAATCAAAGCAGAAATATCAACAAACTACAAACTCACTTGAATATATTCTTGGAACAAATAGCTGAGTCCCAGCCAAACACAAGTGGAATCCAATCCATCTCAACCTGCTACTATTCCTAACCTGTCCATATAAGGCAGAAACCTCATCATGCTATACGCAGATAAAGCAACACCCAGTTATTTCTGGCAACACCTAGTTATTTCCATCCGTCTGATTTTTTAGTCTGCGAATGTCCCCAGAGGAGATCTCTAAACCTGTTCTGGTCCTGAGTGAAGTCCAAACGCCACTTAATTCTTGCTCACATAAAATTATTAAATTTAATTTGTGTTAATGTTTTTCTTTAATGATACCAACAATGTATAGTCTTAAAAATTCAGCTGTGCTAGGGGAAAGCACTTCTTGAGGCAACACTGACAAAAACGGATCTCAGATGGTTCCCTTCCAGTCTGCCTGTAGCTCCCCTTTTGGCAGGAAGCAATGAGTCAAAAAGATGCAATGTGCAAGTTTCCTGTCTCCAGTATATTCAGCAAAGTCAAAACTGGAAGAAAGAGGTTTGGGATTGCGAGGTACCAAATTAAAACACACACACGCGAGTGCGCGAGCACACACACTCCCTTTAGGAGTTGTGCTTTTGCTTGATAAATACAAAGAGATTTTCTCTGGGTAAAGTAAACACCTAAAATTTCCTAAAACAGTGAAACCTATGACACTGCCATGCCTTATCTTCATTTATGGGCTGGCTAATATTTACATCCTAAAATATAAGATACAGCCGAGATTTTTCTCAGTGGTCTGTGACATATACTATGATATTTCTATTGCCAGAACACTAAAAATTAATACATGGGAAATTTTATTGGGATTTAATTTATTTTTGAAAATTGTAATTTTGTGCCATTATTTCTTCTGTTTATTGAACCTTTGGGGTTGCTCCCCCGGCTGGAGAGCTGGCTTTTTTCCTTGCTTCCCCGGGTGGAGCTTGGACATTTTGTGCTGTTTCCCCGGGTGGAGCTTGGACATTTTGTGCTGCTTCCCCAGATGTAGCTTGAACATTCTGCCCTGCTTCCCCGGGTGGAGCTTGGACTTTTTGCCCTGCTTCCTCCGGTGGAGCTTGTTTTTCTGCCTCAGGTGGAGCTGGAACATTTTCCTCATCTTTCTTTCGTAGCTTTTTGTGTAAAAGCAAAAGCAAAATTAATAAAAACAAAATCAAAGCCAAAATGCTAGTAAAAAGCACTAGTTGAGGACCCTTTTTCTGCAACACATTGAAAGCATAGGTCCTTTTTTTCGCCGGAGGTGGGCCACTGTCAACGCTACCTCCATCGCCGCCGACCTCACAGGTGGGAGGGGCCCAGTCATAGTCGCAGTGGCAGTGATGTTTATTGTTGCAGATGCCTCTCCCATGGCAGGCATCAGGTAAACAAGCATTAATCCAAATAGGTATCGAAATACACTTCCCTTCGATGCAAAACTTTCCAGCACCACACTCTGTACCGTTATACACTGCCCCAATGTCAGGTGTGCTCATCCCAAAATGGTAGTCAATACTCCAGCAGGTCAGAGGATTCAAATGAGTCCAAATGAGAGTGTCATGATCCCTCAACTCGGGAAGTTTTGGTACATTATCACACTGAATTCTACCACACAGATAATCTGAGTCATTGCATGCTATGTATGTCTGTTTTCCTCTACGACAGTGACCAAAGCGGTCACCTCGCATGTTCATTTCTTCATAGCAACCCAACTGTGCATTCTTGGCATCCTCACCAAATATTGCCTTACATTGGTAATTGCGGTTATTACATCGCCTTTCATAGCAGAAGCCCTTGCCCAGGCAAGGAAGCCCATCTTCCACATACACATCTTCTGGACACAGAGCTGAATTTCCATCACACCACTCTGGCAGATCACATTCATTGACCTGTTCTCTACATACTGTGCCAGATGCTTGGAATTGGCAGCCTTTGCAGCAAAGCCCCGAAGCACAAACAGAACCTTGACTCAGAACACAGTTTTCTAAACAACATGAGTCATTTGCACATGATTTGGTGGTACCACAATCACAAACTTCTCCCTCTTCAACCACATTATTCCCACAGAATGTGTATTTGAATGTCTTCTGAGGTTTATTGTACATACACTTTCCACTTGCCAGAACAGTCTGCATAAGTGCGGCATAACTGCAGTTGCTGAACGCATGTGCAATCTGGACACTACTGTCCATGATGCATCTGTCTTCCCCACATGCACAATACTGAGAGGTATGTGTGAAACCCATAAGGTGACCGAGCACATGAGCTGTAGTTGTTGCAAACTGAAGCAGGTTGTCATCCGTATGACACTCCACTCCGCAATTCTTAACTGCAGAACATATCCCCATCTGAGTTGCACTGCAAATAGAGTTACCACAAATATCTTGTTTAAAGACAAGATTTGTAGCGTCATTAGGCACACGTTGATGAAAGCCTCGGTTTTTCCATGAACAAAATGATTCTCGCATCTCTTCTATATTGTTTGCTGAAATGGGGTTTTGGTCAGTCCAGATCTCAACTGCCATGATTACTATATTAACACCCATTGTTTTAAAATAGGAATCTACTAAATTTACACATGATATTATATCCATATTAACTTGTGAGACATTACTTTGTCTAAAAAGGAATCGTCCCTTGTCTACCACAAAACCAACTTCACTATACCACTGGTGGACATACCACCCTTTATAGGAACTTTGCCTAAGAGCAGAATGATTATTCTCTTTAAGTTTCATTTGCCATCCCTTTTCTGTGTCTTCTTCTCTTAGTCTACATCTAAAGGGCTGTGATTTGGTCTCCTCAGGGTACATCTTATATGCCAAATGTTCAAATGTGATAGAATGATTTTGGGGCTTGATTTCATAAGATGTGTTATTTATGTGTAGCATTCCTCGAAAACCACCAAAACAGGTGCTAAGAGCAACTAAAGACGTGGGATCACCTTCGACATACCCATGATAGTAGCAATTGTTTGGAATAAAAGTTTGGTCCTCTTGGAGAGCACCCTGGTCTGAGTAGGTGAACACAGAGAGGTGTTTGTCCATTAAAAGCTTCTTTACCTTCATGTGGATAATGTGTCTCCGGCCATTAAGATGTAGGCTATAAGAGACCCAGTTTGTAGCCTTCGTGCCTCTAGAAGTGCCAATTATCCTTAAGAGTTTTACCACTTCTGGAGGATTGAAGTATTGGCTGTGACCACTGTGGGGCCAGGTAAGCAAAAAGGAAAACACCCAAATCCAGAGTAGCAGGAGAATGACCTTCATATGTCCCAAGGTCTCATCCATTTCTATTCTTAAATGAAGGGTGAGAGCACATGTAGCCTAGTTTGGCTGTCTCATCTTTTTGATATAGTTTTATGTAGCACTGACATTTAATGGTCTGTCTTCTGGTATAGCCAATTCATCCGAACAGCAACTAAAAATAAAAACAACCATAAGGACAGAGATAAGAGTTTCAGTGTGATCAGGCCAGTGTGGAGAAAAAGACATTAGTTCAAATGGGTTAGCGTTTGGCTCAAAGTATGAATTAATCGAGTGCATTAAATTTTCTTTTCAGTATTTCTGATGGAGGGTCTGATACTGGTATGCAAAATAGCCACCTCCACAGGTTGGTCACTACTGAACCTAGATGTATGCAAGGGCTCTTTACAGTTGTCAAAATATATGTATGTGTATAAATATTCCATGAATAATATTTAAAATAATAGTGTCATTAAAGAAACAAACATATTTTGTTGTGATGGAAGAATTTTGGTTTATATACAATGGGTTAAAGATATAAACAATTAACATTTTCTATTTCAAATAAGAAATTGCCTAGTAATATTGACCAGGAGAAATACATTAAAAACTGTTCACATATATTATATTTTCTCATGGTCCTCAATATGTAACTCAAGGTAGAAAAAAAAAAACCCTTCCTGGTCCTTCATCTAATCCTGACAAACTTGCAAGTATCAAAGGATCATTAATACTTCAAAATGCTTAATATCCTCTGTCATGAATACCTTCATTCAATAAGACAAAATATGAGTCACATTGATAGAGAGATATTATTTGAATGTTCTTATATTCCATCTATGCTTAAGAAATAAAGCATGTTTAATCCCCTGGACAGACTAAATGGGAAGGAAATTCAACCTTCCTAGGAAAATAATAATTTTACTTTCAGAGATGTAAAAGAATTGAGTGAATACCAACAGAATATTTGGTGCAAGTAGGTTTCTTTTTTTTTTCATTGAGTTTATTGATAATTTTTAAGTATACAGTACAGTTACATTTATCATTGGGATCTTGTACCTTTACATGACAGATTTGGTTCTCATTTTTCCCCATATCCCTTCCCTCCCTTCATTCCCTCCCCTCTCCCCTATTTACAAAGACTTTGTTTCCGTTTTTTTCCTTTTTTTCATATTTTTGCCTTATTTCCTTTCTCTTACTCTTCCCACTTCCCCTACACCTTTAGCCCCTTTCTTCCTATTTCACGCTGTCAGTTATACAATGTGGATCCTACTTACACTTCTAGTATAGCCTGATGTCATCAACAATTCAGGTGTGATTAAGATTATAGGCTAATTTCTGACAACAACATTCAAGATTGTTATAAATAAAATACATACATGTACCTATATCTGTCATATAAAATTGTTGTGACTATTACGCCAGATATGCCAGATTCACTGGATAAAGAAATGCTTAGTAGATGAGAGGAACGCATTCCCAGATGTGTCTGAGTGGGTCATGGAGATGTGGGTTTGCCTGTTATATATGGTGCCCGTCCCATTATTTCTCTTTGATGGTGTTCCCCAGCCCTGCTCCCCAGTTGCCCCAAACAGAGAGACTTTGCTCTGCCACGCCCTTCTGCCATGATGGTGCTGGCTTGGACCCACCTAAGATCAGAATCCCCCCAAACCCTTAGTTAAACTGAATGCTTCCTCTTTTAAGTTGTTGATGTTGTTTATTGTGTCTGGAAAAGCTGACTGATACAAATGCAAATATCAAAAAGCCATAACACTAATGTGAAAAACAAAAATTGACTGCTACCATAAACTAGGTCAGAGATTCTGACTTGGTGAGTACAGGAATGAAATATTAATAAAACTGTATTTGTATTATTCAGACATCATGCTCTCTACTTGGCAAAATCAAGTAAATGATACCTGTCTAAATATGTTCATGATTTGGAACATATATTTAGGCACTGTGTTTGAGGCAAAGGTATATCTTATGAATTTGTAAAATTGCATCTAATATTTCACATAAAATCCTTATTTTTATTATGCTAGTGAGAGTTTCCACAAACTTCATCAAAACATTGAACTAATGAGATTATTCAAAAAGGGAGATTAAGCATTACTGGCCTGGCCAAGGAAAAACAATAATGAAGAGTGAATTCAACAAGATGTAAAGTGCATCAATGAAATACAATATACCACAATAGGTAATATAAAATGAATCATGTAAGACTCTCTCATCTCTCTAATCAGTGTAATCATTCATCTCTCCTAGACTCAGGAAACATGACTCCTTAGTTTTTCTTTTACTTGATTCTACATTCTTTGACTTATTCTACTCAGGATCATTATGATGACGATTACAGAATCTTCCTTTTATGAGCAGCAACAATCTTTTCTTCTCTACCCACTCTTCTTAAGGAGAACTCTATATCCCTACCTCATGTAACATTTTACCCATCGTTGTGAAGCCTAGCACAGGAAGCTTTCTACTCTCAGCATTCCCTTATGTCGTGTCTACTAAATAGTGGGTTATAATTAGTTCGAAGAAGCAGTGTCATTTCCACTGCATTGTACCATCACTTACTTTCTTCCTTACTCTTAACTCTATCCGCTCAAATCAGCAGGTTAGCCACAAAATATTGGGGACTGACTTACTATTTTTCTCTGCTAAGAATCTTACCCCTGTGCACAACCAACATGTCACCCAAATTGCATTATATTTTACCTTCCAACTCATCTTTCAACATATTTTGCCATCATCCTATTGTAATGGCCTAAATTTTATTAGCAGCTCTCGGCATCCTAAATATTATATGTTCACGTTAACCACAACTTGTGTTCACATTTGACACCCACTTATTCCTCAAATTTATGGAGCCATCAGATGGCTTATCTTTCCTGATTGCCTTCAGTTTCAAATCCCATCACTGTGCTTGCTATTTCTATAGTGTTCCTTAGTCTCTATCACTGCTTTCATTTGTGTGTGTGTGTGTGTGTGTGTGCACAGAAGTCTTAATAAATATTTTTGCCTCTATTAAAGAATTAAACACTTACATGACTTACCAAGATATGAATAGTTGGGTCCCATTATCTTTCTGGTTCTAGTCCCCTTGATGAACTATTTTAATAGCTATATATATGAAAAGATTTTTACTTGAGACATCACATGACAAAAATCAAATAAATCCCCCTTCAGTTGTAGCTAACTTAAATTCTAGAATTAGCTGCCTAGCAACAAGTGTCTCTAAGTGAATTAGAACAAATGGTAGTTCCTAACTCTGGCTCCATTATCTCCACCCAGTTTGATTTCGAATGAGTTTCAATATGAATAAATTTAATTTGCTTATCTCCAGTCAATATGTATGAGTTTTTCTTCAATATGAATAAGTTTTATTTCCTTGCTCTTGTTCTATGCTCTCTCCATAGTATATAATCACTTCATTATTGTATTTCTGGTCAAACTGAATCCTTGGTCATACATTATTTCATTAATATTAAACTATATAATGGAATACCTGAAATATACCAAATAAAATTTGATTCAATTTAAACTATTTTCTATGGGAATCAGAAATCTGAAATCATTTGTGTGTGTGTGTTTTTTTTTTTTAGGTACCAGGGATTGAACTCAGGACTGGCCCTTTCAAGGCAGGTGGTGGAAACACTGAGCTAAATCCTAGATCATCTGAGTATTGTTTTTGAAAAGGTCACTTAGTAAGGAGATATTTATTAACTGAACATAAATAGGTTTAACTTCTACAGAACACTATTATAAGTAAGAATAGACAAAAATAGAAGAAAGAAGAGAAGACACAAGTAAAGAAAAAGCAAGGGAATAAATTTCACTGGAAAATGACAAGCTCTCTGTTTAAAAGTACTGCACTGGAGGGATAGTTCTAAACAAACTGCTATGGGAAGCCATGGAAACAAATATAGATATTCATTATGCTTGAAAGTTCACCTTCAGGACTGTGAGCCCAAAGTCACAATATATGTAGCAGTACCTTGGTTCACAAATACTTTGTTTTATAATTTTTGTTTGTATGGGGAAGATGGCAGTGGTCATGTTTGCCACTTAATATGGAGTTTATGAAGGCAGCAAAATTTTGCCAAATGCTTTTGTTTGGGGACCAAATTGTTTGCAAATAGAGATATTACTGTTTATTTTTTCAGATAAAGAGTAGATTCACAAATCAAGATATAGGGGTTCATTTTATTTTATTTTATTGTGATACTGGGGAGAGAACTCAGGTCCTTACTTGTGCTTGCAAGGCAAGTAGCAGAAAAACTGAATGAAATCCCCAGCCCCTAGAAATTCATTTTAGAAACAAAGTTTGTTGCAGTGAGGGGAGTCAAAATTAGAATTCTGCTTTTGTTTTTGTTTGGTTTAACTATTGATTGAAGAAAGGCTTTTACACTGAGCCATCCCATTTTTTTTTTAATTTTAAGACAAGGCCTTGCTATTAAACAAAGGTTTGGTTAAAACTGGCTGTCTTCCTCTTTTAGATTCCCAGAAGGCTGGCATTACAGGCATGTGCCCCAAAAGGGAGCTATAGCTAGGGATTTTAACATCCAAAGAATGAGTAGCTCAGAATTTGGGGGAAGCCTATCCTAATACTTTAAAAATGATTTCTATTTCTTTTCTATGATGGATGTTCATGGCTTCCATCATGCTCCTGAGCTCCTCTTTTTTTAATCTGTATCAGCTCTAGAGTCACTAAGCATGTCTTTTATTCTGGTCATCATCTCTGTAGTTATTGTTTCTGTTTTATTACTGTAGCCAAGGTGACACAGTTGCTGATATCAATTGCTCTCTCTGTGCCAAGAATTGGATTGCCTTGGATTCATTAACAATACTGTGGGCCATTCAAGAAAAGGAGGTGCTGAGCCAAATACATTGTAGCCTACCCTCTCAAATAAAAGGAGGCTGGGCTGGGGATTTAGCTCAGTGATTCTGCTGTCTGCCTTGCAAGTACAGGGACCCAAGTTCGATCCCCGGTACCAAAAAATAAAGGAAGTTGTGGGACTCTGGGATATAGGCAAAGGATTGTAGTTAGTCAAGTACAAAGTGTATCACTACACAATAGACACTAATTAAGGAGTTCTCTATACGAGGAAAATGCCATCTACTATAATTAACCAACAAGCCTCAGCAAGAACAAAAATAGAAACATGGGAAGAGAAGGCCAAAAACACCAAAGGCCTGCAAAAATTCCCAACTCCACTACAGTGGAGTTTGTGCAGGTCATTAAGGGGAAGGAAATCAAAAGCCAGACTGTTTAATTATTCATAAAGATTGGAGGAAATTAACAAGAACCATAAAAAAGATCATAAGGTGATTGGTGATTTCAAAAAAGATACAACTATACAGATAATGGACCTAATAATCAAAACATTCAGTGAATCTACAGAAGAAAATAATGAAAGACTAGACAAGCTAAATGAAAGGATATAGAACAATACATAAAATAATCAGATTCTATAAGAAGGTTTCAAAGAGAAATTCAGGAGATAAATATTCTATTAAAGTATGGGTAGTAGAGGTGACCAATGTGAGAACAGTGTCAGAACTAGAAGGCAAGTCTTTGTCAGTAAACAATTCTTCAATGTTACACCATAGTATGACTGCTGGAATTTTAAAACAAGAACAGAAAAAGTCCAATAGAATGAAGGCACCAGGTAGAATGAGCAGTTTAGTAGAAGAAAAAAATAGGAAATCAACAATAGGAAAATAAGACAATGTCAGGAATAAGTCAATACCTATCAGTAATACCTCTCAAAGATCTCAATTTCCCAATCAAAAAACAGAGTGGGAGAATGAATAAAAAATGAGATCCCATGGTATGCTGTATACAAGAAACATATTTAGTACAAAGAAACTCAGATACTAAAAGTCAAAGGATAGAAAGCAATATTCCATGCAAGGAAACCACAAAAACAAGCCAGATCATCTCTTATTTCAGACAAGACTTTAAGCCAAATATAGCTAGAAGAGGCAAAGAAGGTCCTATCTATTGGTTAAGGAAACAATTTATTGGGAAAAGATAAAAATTACAGACCATGTGAGGATGACCCCCTACATCTGTCACTGTGCACATCAAATTGCCAATTCTCAGCTGGCTTTGGACCTTGGTTTCCTTGGTTGCCCTCAACACAGGAAAACAGAGATGATACAAATTCACAGACTTGACTGAGAAAGAGGACAGTGTCACTCCGAGACTGGAGTGAACCACAGAGACTGGGTGAGAAACAAGCACAAAAGACAGGAAGGGGAAGGGTGGGTTCTAAACACAGATCCCTTGCAAACCCCTGGGTAGCTCAAGTTTAGGTCAGGATGGACAAGCCTGCTTGTTGTGGTGGGAGGCCAGGTTCAGTGGGTGTATCCTACAGAGGGGGCTGGACTTGAAGGTGTTAGCATTGAGCCTAGGGTCTACTTTAGGTCTTGTCCCTGAAGGCAGCAGAGACCAGTGGTCTGGTTTACTGTAAGTCAATATCTTGTTTGCCTTAGCAGTTTTGCTAAAGTACAGATCTCTTTGTTTTGGTTAAGAGTGGTACATGATTTGTCCTTAGAGTTTGTCAGTATTCAGTTTATATTTAATGTGGTTGTTGCTGACTTTGCTATGATGGCCAAGATGACACAGTTGTTGCTAACAATGATTTTCTCTGTATGCTATAGCTGGATTGTTTGGGAGTCAAAAATAATACTACAGCCTATTACTGCAGAACTAGGTACTGGGCCAAACAAGCTGCACAATTCCCTCCCAAATAAATAGAGAAAGCTGGATCCTTGGAAAGCATCAAAAGCCAGTGGTGAGCCACACACAGAAAATATCTCTGAAAAGTTGACATTTCCATCTTAGCAGCAAAGTTACCAACTATAATCAACCAGCAAACCTCAGCACAAAAAAAAACAAAAAAAGTAGAAACAGAAAACAAGGCCAAAAAAAAAAAAAAAAAAAAAAAAAAAAAAAAAAAAAAAAAAAAAAAAAGAAAAAAAAAAAAAAAAAAAAAAAAGAAAGCCTCCATAACCTACCAACTGAACCAAAGCTGATACAGGGAGCAACCAAAGGGAGAAAAACAGAGTTTCTAAATTGTTCTTAAACAATTTATGAATGGAGACATAATGTAAGTGGTAAATTGGATGTGTCCATCATAGGAATGAGGGAAAAGAGAGCTAAGGATGAGGTAAGGGAAGGTAAACTAGTAGGAAGAAAGTGTGGAAATGGCAGGAAGTAGAGACAATCTAAATAAGATGCAGCCGGGAGGGTGGCGCAAGCCTGTAATCTCAGCACTCAGGAGGCTGAGGCAGGAGGATCCCTGTGAGTTCGAGACCAGTTTGGGCTACATAGTGAGTGAGTTCCAGTTCAGACACAACTTCATAGTGAGACCTTGTGTCAAAAAAACAGGAAAGAAAGAGAGAGAGAGAGAGAGAGAGAGAGAGAGAGAGAGAGAGAGAAAGGATGGAAGGAAAGAAAGAAAGAAAGAAAGAAAGAAAGAAAGAAAGAAAGAAAGAAAGAAAGAAAGAAAGAAAGAAAATTAAATTGTGGTTTAGATATTAAATATCTCCCTAAAAACTGTGTTGGAAGGTGACCAGACAATGGCATGGCATGCTCATTACTGAGTTAGCTGACTGAGTTCGTAGCTGGATGCACCGCTAGGAGGTGGGGCCTGCTAGGAGGGCTACATCACTGGCTCTTCAACCCGGAAGGGTATGTTCTTGTCCATGGCTCCTCCATTTTCTCTCTGCTTCTTGGCTTCCATGGGTTGAGCAGCATTCCCGTGCGAGGCCCTTCTGCAGCGCCATTTCAGCCTGGGTGCCAGCCAACTGTGGACTAAAGTTTCCAAAACTGTAAGCCAACCAAACCTCTCTTTTGAGTTGCAAGTGTCAGCTACTTAGCCCCAAAGATGGACAAGTGACAAATATGACACCATAGAACAGGGACCCCAAGGTAGTATACAGAAATACGTATATCTATTAACCGAGACCATAAATAATCTTTATGATGCCAGATTTTAAGTTCTTATTTGCACATTTTATGTAAGCCTTGAACCCAGTAATTTCTGTATTTTTGACTGGGTTTTAAAGATGCTCTTTTTAATTCCTTTAGTCTAAGCCAGTTTGTTAACATTTGAAATATCTGTACAACTGATTCATCTAACTAAAACCCAAACACGGAGCTAGAAGATTTTAAATGGGTGAAAAAACCCAAAAGGAAAGTAAAACACAAAATGAATACTCTGTACAATGTAATTGGTTCAACTGCAGGCACTTTAGCCAAATGTAGGAGTCTTGGTGCCGTTTAACTTGGTAAGCATTGAATTAAGTTTTAAAAAAAGTATTTTTAGAACCAATTTATTCAGGAAGTGAGGGAAAGAGTCCACAGGAAGGAAGTGTAATGGGGTGGAGTATGTGGAAAAGGAGGGCAAGGTTACCTACGAAGTGGAAATGAATTTTTTTTTTATTGAGTTTATTGGTACATTTAGGGATACAGTACAGTTACATTCATTGTTGGGATCATGTACCTTTACATGGCAAGTCTTGATTCTCATTTTTTTCCCCTTACCTCTGCCCTCCCTTCACCCCCTCCTCCCCTCCCCATCTACAAACACTTTATTTTCATCTTTTCATTCTCTCACATTTTTTTCTTTTCCCTTTTTGTTCTTCCCCTACGTATCACACCTTCCCTACACCTTTAGCTCCTTTCCTCCCATTTCTAAATGTCAGTAATCTTATTAGAATCTTATGCATTGTTGCAGAATATTCACACCAGGGAAACTATTTGGTATTTACACATGTGGGACTTATTTATTTCACTTAGGAGTATATCTTCAATATGTATCCATTTTCCTATGAATGAATCTATTCTCTCGCTCTTTATGGCTGAGTAATATTCCATTTTATAGAAAAACCACAACTTCTTTATCCAGTTTCCAACGGATGGGCAAATAGGTTGTTTCCAAGATTTAGCTATTACAAACTGTGCCGCTATAAACATGGGTGCACATACTTCTCTGTGATATGATTCTTTTAGTTCTCTTGGAAAGATACCCAACAGAGGGATGGCTGGGTCAAATGGAACCTCCAGTCCAAGCTCTTTGAGGTATCTCCATATTGATTTCCATAGTGGTTGCACTAGTCTGCACTCCCACCAACAATGGAGGAGGGTTCCTTTCTCCCCACAACCCCGCCAACATTTGTTATTGTGTGATTTCTTGATAGCAGCCATTCTTTGTGGGGTGAGGTGGAATCTCAGTGTTGTTTTCATCTGCATCTCTCGAATGACCAGTGATGTGGAACATTTTTTCATATATTTTCTTGCTGCTTTCACTTCTTTGTATGAGAAATGTCTGTTCATTTCGGATGCCCATTTTTGGATCGGGTCTTTATATTTGGGGGGACTGATTGTTTTGAGTTCTTTATATATCCTTGATAATAGTCCTTTGTCTGAGGTACAGCTGGTAAAAATTTTTTCCCACATTGTAGATTGTCTCTTAGTTCTGCTAATGGTTTCTTTTGAAGTACAGAAGCTTTTTAGTAAGATGAGATCCCAGTTGTTGATTCTTTCTGCTAGTTCCCGTGCTACTGAGGATTTGTTCATAAAGTCTTTTCCTATACCAATGTCTTCCAGAGTTCTGCCTAACTTACTTTCCAGCAAGTTTAATGTTTCTGTTTTAATATTTAGATCTTTAATCCATTTGGATTTTAATTTAGTGCATGGCGAAAGATAAGGGTCTAATTTTAATCTGTGACAGGTTGATATCCAGTTTTTCCAACACCATTTATTAAAGAGGCTATCTTTCCTCCACTGAGGATGGTGAGCTCCTTTGTCGAAGATGAGGTAGCTGAGTACATCTGCATTTGTTTTTGTGTCTTCCAGTCTGTTCCATTGATCCTCAGGCCTATTTCTTTGCCAGTACCATGCTGATTTTATCACAGTGGCTTTGTAGTATAGTTTCAAATTGGGAATTGTTACACCTGGTGCCATGTGACTGTTGCCTATAATGGCTTTTGCTATTCTAGGTCTCTTGTGGTTCCAAATGAATTTTTGGATTCTTTTTTCTAGTTCTGTGAAATATAGTGTTGGAATTTCAATTGGCATTGCATTGAATGTATATAGCAGTTTCGGTAGTATGGCCATTTTCACTATGTTGATTCTTCCTACCCAGGAGCAGGGGATATCTTTCCATTTTTTTATATCCTCTTCGATTTCTTTTTTCAGAGTGCTGTAGTTTTCAGTGTAGAGATCTTTTGTTTCTTTTGTTAGATTGATTCCTAGATACTTCATTTTTTTGGATGCTATTGTAAAAGGAATTTTTTCCCTTATTTCTCTTTCTGTCTGTCTGTTATTTGTGTATAGAAAGGCTATTGATTTTTGGGTATTCACCTTGTATCCAGATACTTTACTGAATCTGTCAATTAAGTCTAGAAGTTTTTTGGTGGAGTTTTTTGGATCTTCAATGTAGAGTATCATATCATCAGCAAATAATGATAGTTTAACTTCTTCCTTTCCTATCTTTATTGCTTTAATTTCTTTCTCTTGTCTAATTGCTGTGGCTAATGTTTCCAGAACTATATTGAAGAGAAGTGGCGATAGTGGGCATCCTTGTCTTGTTCCTGATTTTAACATGAAGGTTTTCAGTTTTTGGCCATTCAATATGATGTTGGCTGATGGTTTTTCATAAATAGCCTTTATTAAATTGAGGTATAGACCATCTATTCCAATTTTTTGCAGGGTTTTTATCATGAATGGGTGTTGAATTTTATCAAATGCTTTTTCTGCATCTATTGAGAGGATCATATGGTTTTTGTCCTTGACTTTGTTAATATAATGTATTACATTCACTGACTTTCGTATGTTGAACCACCCTTGCATCTCTGGAATAAATCCGACTTGGTCATGATGGATGATCTTCTTAATAATCCTCTGTATTCTGTTTGCTAGTATCTTATTAAGGATTTTTGCATCTATATTCATTAAGGAGATTGGTCTGTAGTTCTCCTTTTTGGTTGTATCTTTCTCTGGTTTGGGAATCAGAGTGATACTTGCTTCCAGGAATGAATTTGGAAGTATAGCTTCTCTTTCAATTTCATTGAAAAGTTTGAAGAGTAATGGTAGTAGTTCTTCTCTAAATGTCTTGTAAAATTCAGCAGTGAATCCATCAGGGCCTGGGCTTTTCTTTGTTGGTAAGTTTTTAATTACATTTTCAATTTCACTGATTGTGATTGGGGTGTTTAAAATGTTTTTATCTTCTTCGTTCAACTTTGGTAATTCATAAGTATCTAGAAATCTGTCCATTTCTTCTGTGTTTTCCATTTTATTAGAGTACAGGTTCTCAAAGTAGGTGTTCATGATCCTCTGGATTTCTTTCGGATCTGTTGTGACTTCGCCTTTTTCATTCCTAATTGCATGGATCTGAGCCTTTTCTTTCCTTTTTTTGATAAGATTAGCTAAGGGTTTGTCAATTTTATTTATTCTTTCAAAAAACCAGCTCTTTGTTTCATTTATTTTTTGTATCGTTTTCTTAATTTCAATTGCATTGATTTCTGCTCGGATCTTTATAATTTCCTCTCTTGTTCGAGCTTTGGGTTTTTCTTGCTCTTGTTTTTCTAGGAGTCTAAGTTTCATCGTTAAGTTGTTTATTTGAGCCCGCTCTGTTTTCCTAGTGTGGGCATTCAATGTTATGAATTTTCCACGTAGAACTGCTTTCATTGTGTCCCAAAGATTCCTGTATGTTGTATTGGCATTCTCATTTATTTGTAAAAACTGTCTAATTTCTTCTTTAATTTCCTCTGTAATCCATTGATTGTTTAGGAGAGTGTTGTTCAGTTTCCATGTGCTTGTGAAGTTTCTATAGTTTCTTGTGCTATTGATGTCTAGTTTGATTGCACTATGATCTGATAATAAACAGGGGATGACTTCAATTTTTTTGCATTTATTTAGACCTGTTTTGTGAGCCAGTATGTGGTCTATTTTGGAGAATGATCCATGTGCAGCCGAAAAGAATGTATATTCTGGTTTTTGGGGGTGGAATACTCTATAAACATCTATTAAGTCCATGTGTTCCAAAGCTTGGTTCAGTTCTATTATTTCATTGTTGATTTTCTGCCTAGTAGATCTGTCAATTTGTGATAGTGGGGTATTTAAATCCCCCACTACAATTGTATTAGTGCTTATTTGGTTTTTCATGTTACTTAATATTTGTTTTATATAGTTGGGGGCATTTATATTTGGTGCATATATGTTTATGATTGTCAGCTCTTCCTCTTGAATTGTTCCCTTTACAAGGATGTAGTGTCCTTCTTTGTCTCTCTTAATGAGTTTTGGTTTGAAATTTACTTTATCTGAGAATAAGATTGCTACCCCTGCTTTTTTCTGGACTCCTGACGCATGGAGAATTGTTTTCCATCCTTTCACTTTCAGTCTATGGACTTCCTTTTGCACTAGGTGTGTTTCTTGTATACAACATATTGTTGGATTTTGCTTCTTAATCCATTCTGCCAATCTGTTTCTCTTGATTGGTGAATTGAGGCCATTAACATTGATGGTTACAACTGATATATTTTGACTTATTCTTGTCATGTTTTTGTCCATTTGTTGACTCTTTTTACTTTTTCTCCCATCTCCTTTTAGTTTCTTGCCTTGCCTATTTGATTTGGTCTGTTGGGCCTCATGTTATTGTGAATTTCGTTGTCCTTTTCTAGGATATTGTTTAGAATTCCTTGCAGTGCTGGTTTGGTGTTCATGAAATTTCTCAGGTGCTCTTTGTCGTGGAAGTATTTTATTTCCCCATCTATTTTGAAAGAGAGTTTTGCAGGATACAAAAGTCTAGGTTGGAGATTCTTTTCTTTTAGGACTTGGAATACCTCACTCCAGGCTCTCCTTGACCTAAGGGTTTGTGTTGAAAAGTCTGCTGTGATTCTAATGGGCTTCCCTTTGCATGTGATTTGTTTCTTTTCTCTTACTGCTTGTAGTATTTTGTTTTTCTGTTGGATTTCTGGAATCTTGATTATTATATGTCTAGGTGTAGATTTTTTTTGATCGTGGCTAGTTGGGGTTCTATATGCCTCACTTATCTGTATGTCTAATTCTTCCCTTCTGTTTGGGAAGTTTTCTGTCATTAATTCTGTGAAGAGCTTTTTTATATCATTTGTGTTTTCTCCTGTTTTTTCATGAATTCCTATCAGTCTTATGTTATTTTTCTTTGTATCGTCTAGGAGTTGTTGGATTGATTTCTCATGATCCCTTACTGTTTTTAATAGACCTCTTTTTTCACGGTCACTGACTGCTATCCTATCTTCTATATCTGAAATTCTATCTTCGCAATCTTTTATTCTGTTTCGTACACTTTCAATAGAGTTTTTAATCTCCTGGATATCTGTTTGAATCTGTTTTATGGATTCCATTTCTTTCCTCTGTTGGGCATTCATTGTTTCCATGTCTTTCTTATGCTGAGTCTTCATGGCTTCTATCACAGTCTTGAGCTCATCTATTTTTTTCTCAGTTTCTGCTCTAGAGTCTCGAATCATGACTTCTATTTTGCTCATCATCTCTCTGGCTAGCTGGGAAATTATTTCTGATTTGAATTTTTCTAGAGCCTGATTGATCAATTTTGTTACCTCCTGTGCTATGGGTCCAGGGAGTCCTGTTGGTTCACTATCAGACTTTTCATCCTCATTTGTCCTACTATTTGCTATTGGTGAACTGGATATTTGTTTTTGTGTCTTGCTTAAGTGTTTTCTCATTTTTATTTTTATTGTTGGGTTGTCCTTCTTTAATTTCTGGGTATTACTTAAATCTTCCTAATATAGTTGCGTTTTAGCTTTTGAGTTTCTAATGACTCATAGACATTCTCGTTTTCATAATATCAGAGAAAACAACTCTTTAAATCAATCACCACTCTTTGTCCCAATTGATACATTCAGCAGCCCAATAGGATCAGGCACAGCTTGCCAACTGACCACTTATGGTAGTCATTAATGTATCACCTTTAACTCATGTGAATTAGATTAATTTCAAGAAGCAGCTCATAGTATGTTTGCAGTGAATATTCTTTTCAATATGGCATCTTTACCATTTAGGATGGGGGGTTCGACTTAGAACAAGAGGATTAGATAAGTGAAAGAATTAGAGCAGGTTTGAAGTGAATCCAGAGGTTGTAGAATTACCTTACTATCTTTACAAAGCTATTAAGTTCAGGGGGGATAGAGAGAGTGCAGGAATAAGGACAGGAATATATCCCCTTAACAGTAACAGGCGCTTGCCTTCCCTTGAAGGTACAGAGCCATGAGTGAGGTAAAATGACTGGAGAAAAGAACATAAAGAGAAACCCGTCCTAAAAACAAAAAATAAAAAAAGAAGTCTGAGTTCTTCAGGAACTGGAATAAAAAGGGAGATGAGGGACACTATGGTGGAGCAAGAGACTGAGTTGGAGAGACAGGACAGAAAAAAGAAAGAAATTTTAGGGTGGAAAGAGGAAAAAAGAGACAAGAGAGAGGGAAAGAAAAAGAATTTGAAGGTCCTCTTTCAGGCTATCTCTGATCTCATATTATACCACATGCACAGTCATATGCGGAACCCAATCCCCTGGTTATAGCTAGCCAATGGCTGTTCCTCACGACTGAGACTGAACACAATCTACAAAGCCTAACTTTAGTTTCCTTACCCTCAGGGTTGAACTCCACTCCGTTCTATTACAGGTTTCCCCTGCCCTTTCTTTAAAGATGATCAAAGTTCGGAGCTCAGAAAACTACCCTTCATGGGAACCTATGCCTCTGCAGAGTTGGTCTAAGGACTGGCCCGATCAGGAGTTTTGAGAACGGGGGGGGGGGTCGTGTGGGTGTTTCAAGGGCGCCCGCGCGGCTACCTTCCTTCCTGGGTCTGTTGTCGCGCAGGCCGGGAGCTCACGCGCACGCCGCCGGGTGATCGCAGACAGGCAGGTAGGCAGGCAGCTGAAAAAAACCCCCTCTGGGGTCCTTGGGTCCTTCCTGGGTCTCGAAGTGGAAATGAATTTTAAGTGCATTTCCTGTTAGCATGGAAGGCTCATTTGAGGCATTCTGTTCTGAGTTTAATGTTCAGAGCAGTCAACAGAGGAGTTCTGAATTGTTCTTACTTAAGCCTTGAAGGGAACTAGCATGTAAGTGAAGGATTAGGTGTGTTCAGATTTAAATTAGATGTTCAAATTCAAATCAGATAAACAGAACTTTAAACTAAAAGTAGCCAGAAGAAAGCATGGGCACCGCATATGGGTTAAGGGAACATTTATTATAAGCCAAAATAAATGAACAGTCAGACATAAAACCTACAAGACACATAAAACAATTACCTTAAATCCAAGTGCATTGCCCATGATGGATTATAATACAGTAATTCTTTTTTCTTGATTTTAAATTTATAATTATAATAAATAGACTAATCAGCTAGATTTTTTCCTAGGTGGCAACTATGAAAATCACAACAAATTTGCTTTAGTATTCTGGCTACTCTGAACACTTTACTTTTAGGATTTGGGAAATGAAGAAAAAAGGAGTTGCAGGTTGTTAGAAAGAAGGTCTGTCACCATTCCTTCCTACATGTAAAAAAAAAAACATCAAATTTGAGACCATGTATCTCTTTTTTCTAATTTATATGGAGGCAGGGCTGTATTAAAGAGAAAACAAATCAATGTTTTTCTCTTTAAATCCTGTTTTAAAGTGGTTTCGATTCTGCAAAATATATCCTTAGGAGTAAAGTTCTGGGGATCGATACTGAGTTACCCAAGACCCTGTAAGCAGCATGCATATTTCAGATCTCCATTGTGTAATTTCAAAAGGAGATAAAAGATGATCAGGCACAATTTTTTGGATCTTCTACTTTCCTACATTTGGGACTAGACTTCGTGGCATAACCCATCCATGGAATGCCTAAATTCAGGACTAGGCAATGTGCTATCCCAACTATTGGACAACCCTGGCCCACTTATATCAAGACTGGCCCATCCCCGTTTTCCAGCATCTAGAAGCATGGGACAGTCCCGTCTTGTTATTCCCAGAGCATAGGTGTCCCTGCCGTAGCCTGCAGATATCTATCTGCTTCCGGGCATTCCCAAATCCTCTGAAATTGCAAAATCTTGCTTACATCTGTCACAAAAATCAGAAAGATAGGGAGGAAAGACATGCCAAAAGTCACCTGCCCTTTCTTTAAATTCTGGGGGCATGTCTGTGCATTTGTGACTTATTTAGACCTCCTTGGGAGATTGTATGTTCACTGAAATTCATAGAGTAGAGATCTGTCTTCCTCCATAATAATCACAAAGCACATACTAGTTTATGTAGTAAGAAAAACATGAAGCTGAAACCATTCTGAGAAATAAAACAAAGGTGTTAGTTGGAGGAAGAAAATGGCCTGAGAAGCTAAGCCAAGTAAGACACCAGAAGAGTACCACAGAAACAGACAGAGATAAAAAGGCACCACCAGGATTTTGGAGGTAATCACAGCAAGTGCCACTGTCATTTCTACAGCTGATAGCAGCAGCAAGTGCCCATTGGCAGCCACTGTGTAGTCAAGCCCTCCATACTTGTAGGTTGTGGTGGCACCCCAACACTCACTTGTCTTCTCCCCAACCCCTCTGCTTGAAGATGGGCAAGGCCATGGTTTCATACAGCTTGTCTTAAGGGCACAAATCCCTGGGGTTTGTCCCCATGCACACCAAAGCCACCTCAGAAGACCTTGGCACCAGCCCACCCTGGCAGGCAATGGAGTGAGAAATATCAGGGTTCTCAAAATAAAATGGCAAGGCAGGCCAAGTAAGAGGGCCTGGCCTAATCATGGCAGTCCATGGTGACCTGGATATAACTTACCCCTTTTCCTGGGAGCACTAGCAACTGGGTAATTCGTTCTCTCTTCCCCTGCCTTAGTAGATGTCAGCAACCATTGTGATAGCTGAATACAGTACCAGGGAGCCCCTGAGTGACCATGGTCAGAGGACAAGGGAACCTTGGCCTAAGCTTCTCCCTCGTCTCCCTCTGGAGTACTCTTGCTCACTCATTTTCTCCCTTCTCTCTGCTAGTCAACATTCCACTTAGAGGATGTAAGTTTTCCTATGACAGGGCTACAGAAAAATAAATAAAGAAAGAAGGGAGTGGAAAGAGTTTGGCCAAAGGGCAGGACTGGGGCAGGGGACACAGTGGCCTCCTACTTGGTTAGGATTCAGAAAATTCTCGCTGGTCCCAGAGGATAGAATCAGATGTCAACCAATTGCACCACCCAGAGAATTTCTCCAGCCACCCTGAAAAGGAAACAGTGGCTACTTAGATAGACCAAGCTGATGTCCTTTCTATGTTGTTTTTTAGTAGTGACAAAGGCAAGGGATAGAGTGAGGCAGTCTAATAGACTTCATTTGGTTTAAAAGCACTGAGGACATATGTGTGACTGGAGGTTTGCTCCCATTAGTGTCACCCTGAGCCTAGTCCTCTCATGTCTCAGAAACAGTTCCCACAGTAACATGTGTGAGGATTGCTAAAAACACTGGACAGCTGATTCTTATTTGCTACCTACCTAGAGAACATGTTTTTAGCTCCATCTGACCCAGGACTAAAGTATGTTGAACTTGAGGGGTTTTTCTAATAAGGCCACTGCACCAAGCAAAATCACTGAATCCTTCATGCCTTTATTTATAAGCACTCATTTTCTAGGGACATAGAAGCTTCTGACTACTGGAAAGGGCCTGGCCAAGCTGCAGAAGTTTCAGAGTACCATGCAATTGGAGGGCAAAGAGTTAAAAGTAATAAGTTCTTTTTTTTTTTTTTTTTTTTTTTTAAGACAGGGTCTCACTATGTAGTTGAGACTGAGGTGGAACTCACGATGTAGCCCAGTTTGATCTTGAACTCAGCGATCCTCCTGCCTTAGCCTCCTGAGTGCTGGGATTACAGGTGTGCGCTACCAGAAAATAAGTTATCAAAAGAACTTATCAAAGTCAGTGCCTCAATTTACCACTGGTCACTCCCTACATAATATCACTAGATGGTCTGTGGTGACCTCCCCGAAGAGGAGATGGAGAAGCATCTCAGAACACAGTAATGAAAGGATAGGCAGATGTATTAAACAAAAGAAGTACACAGAAGGGTGTGTGGGTACTCAAAGGGTGAGGTGCATTGCGGGGCGAAGGGCATGCCGGGGTATTTACACGCCTTGGGGGTGGATTTCTATGGAATTTCTGAATCTATGCACCATAAGTCACACATGTGCAAATACTGCATAGTTTCTCTGGTGTGAATAAACTGTAATAGTACATAAGATCCTAATGAGATAACTGACATTGTGAAATGGGAAGAAAGGGGCTAAAGGTGTAGGGAAAGTGGGAAGGGTAGGGGAAAGGTAATGAGGGAAAAAATATGAGAAAATGAAAAAATGGAAACAAAGTGTTTGTAAATGGGGAGGGGAGGAGAGGGTGAAGGGAGGGCAGGGACAAGGGGAAAAAATGAGAACCAAGACCTGTCATGTAGAGGTACAAGATCCCAATAATGAACGTAACTGTACTGTATACCTAAAATGTACCAATAAACTCAATAAAAGAAAAAAAAAAGGACGGATTTACAGGCAAAAGGCATGGGTTCAATTTATAAGTGAAAGATCTATTTCACGGGACTATTGTACCTTTCAAAACTCTTAGCAGTTTTGGAGTGAGTTGCCTGTTCAGTAAAAATACAAAAGGCATGGTAACCTTTGATAATTCTGTGTCCTGAAACTGTGGTTTTCTTAAAAATACAATTGTAGCTTTACGATTTTCCTTGTCTCCTTTCTACCCATCTTTATTTCTTCTATCCCACCTCATTTAAGACACAGAATAAGCTTAGATGGTCTTCAGAAGATGAATGGCTAGAAATATATGATGTAAGTACCCAAACGAGCCTTATTCAACCATGAAGATGATGTCATCTGCAGGAAAATAGGCAGAAAGACAGGACATCGTTAAGAGAAATTTGTCAGACACAGAAAGACGCATATTGCAAGTTGTCACTTGTGAAATCTAGAAAAGATAAAAAGTAAAATGGCCTGAAAATAGAAGATGGACTATTAGGGGATGGGCAAGGGACTGGGCAGAGAGAGGAGGTGGTGAGAAAATAGTAGTAGCAAAGAGATCTATTGCAATAACAGCATGACGTATGTGTGTACGCAAATGTCCCAGTGAAACCTATTGATTTGTACAGTTAATATGAATGAATAACTATGCTAAAGAAGAAAATTTAATCATACAATATCTTTCTTCTTATCCTTTCCTCTGCAGATTTTACTAGAAGATATTTATATATTTATTTCCCCTATACTTTCCCATAGTTAGTGGGAAAATCCAGCATTGAAAAACTGTTATAATCACTATATGTAAATTCACAATTCCACAACTGAGAAAAACCGTTGACTTCTCATTTCATAATATTTTCTTTTTCCATTTTTACAATGTACGAAAGTGCTAATGGCTTAGAGACTAGAAATGGAGGCATTATCACCGCCAGGGCATCGGATCGCTCCCAGTGGAGCTGAATAACTGCGGAGGAGCCGAAAGTTCATCTTTCCAGTCTCTCCACCCCTTACTTGTCCCCTTTTTATGACTTGGCCATTGGTTTAAGAGATAATCTGACATTCCTAACCCTTGGATTTTAGTTCTTTTTAGAAATAGCCCACATGTATTTAGCTCATGGCTGTCTGTTTTATATACATTAGTATCAATTTAGAAGAGCAGGTAGGCCATTGACTACAAAAGGCATCAAGAGCTTTTGTCATCTTTGAGATCCCTTGAGCGATCTTGAGAAAGGGGTCTTTCTGTTCGGTGTGTCAGCCCTGTTGTTCCCTGGGAACTTTGAATTTTATTTGGATTTTTTTCTATTAAGTTTATTGGTATTTTTTAGGTATACAGTGCAGTTGCATTTATCACTGGGATCTCGTTCCTTTACATGATGTATCTTGATTCTTATTTTTTCCCCATTCCCCTGGCCTCCATCCCCCCCCCTTCCCTATTCACAGAGTCTTCTTGGAATGTGTGAAGTCTTTGTGTCTGGGGCTAGCACTGATCTATACAGCTAAGTTTGCCCTTGTCTTCCCCCTCACCTATCACTCCCGGAATGGGGTGCGTCACTTAATGTGGTGCCTAGGAAAAGGCCTGAAGACTGCCCAGCTCTACCAGTCGGGGTGGTTACTGTGGTTTTTACTGTGCTGTGCTCTGTACGACTGGCAGCCATGTGAAGAGCTGAAGTTCCAAACACCATTTCCTATACATTGATTGACACAAACTGCTTTACCTTCTTGTTCATCTCTCTTATCTCCAGCCAACAAAGATTTCTGATATGTTTCTATCCTTCTATGGTTGCAGGTGCTTTTGGAGCTTGGTAGGATGGCCTGTAAAACGACAGTAATTGAAAAGGTCCAGGTTTCCATTGTTTTTGTCTTTTCCCTCTTTTTTTTTTTTTTTTTTTTTTTTTTTTTTTTTTTTTTTTTTATGTTTGATTTTTGGTACCAGGGATCGAACCTGGATCCTTGCATTTGTGAGGCAGGTGGTGGAACCACTGAGCTAAATCTCCCTGTCTCAGCTGAGACGGTACTCTTTAAAAAAATAAATATTAGCTATCAGGATTAGAAGGACCTTTATAAGTGAAAGGCATCAGATATTAAGATTAATTAGAGCGCCAGGGATTTAGCTCAGTGGTTCCACCACCTGCCTCACAAATGCAAGGATCCAAGTTCAATACCCGGTACAAAAAAAAAAAAAAAACCCAGAGAGAAAAGACAAATTAGGTACATAATAAGTGCAACTTACAGTGCTATTATACAGTGGAATATAGAGGAAGCCCAAAGGATTTTCTGAGGTGCTTCCCCAATATTTATGTTTCATAATAACAATAATGAGTAATGATAACATCCATGTTCTGTCCAGTACATGGTGTAAAGAGATACTGTCTCTCAGGTTTGGGAAAAATTCCCAGATATTCAAGCTAGAGCATCCAAATTTCAACCTGAAAATGAAGGGGGTCTAGAACGACAACCTGATAAAAGTTTAAAAGATCAAATATGACTCCAGAAGTAGCTATAGTCCCAGAAGTTGTGGTTTTAGGTCTTTAGGCAAGTGGCCTCATCTTTGTTGATTTGTAATTCCTCACTAGGTCAAAGGCTTGAGGGGATCTTTAGAGTTTACAAAAGAGTCTTTCTGCACAATGGGTGGGCTGTACCAGATTCAGGGCAAATGCTAATCTAAATCATGCAGTCGTGGTTTTGTTTCTTTGTTTGTTACTAGTAATGATCGTAGAAAGCATCAGGGACTTGAGTCACTCTAGGTTGAAACTCTATAGGTTAAATATTTCACAATGGAAGAGAGAAAGGAGCTAGGAACCGATGTCTTCTTCTTCTTCATTCCTCCGGTAGGCTGTGCTGTGATAGAATTGTACCATGCAACTTCCCCGGAGACTTGCTACACAAAAGGGGAACAGGCTATGCTTTTTGGTAAATCTGCACTAGCTAAGTCACACATGACATTGTATTTGCCTTCCATCTTTCCTTGACCTACTCCTTTTTACATTTCTTTTCCAACAATTAGTATAACCAATAAAAGTCAGTACTGAAAGGTCTCCATAATCCCTATTACCTAGGCAACAGACAGGAAGATTGCTGTAGGCAGTGGAACTAGAAAATGAAAAGATTTGAGTGAGTAGAATTATTCAAGGCATAGCAAGGAGTCCGTCGCAGCTGGACACATCTGATATCAACAGTGAAGTGTCTTGAGAGGTGAATTGAGAAGATACACAGCTTTTGATGGAGGAAGAGCCAGAAAGTTATCATTAAAGAAATTGATCATCTGTGACCTACTTGGCTTTGTCGTGTTGTTTTATTTTTCATTTGTTTGGTTTGGTCTGGTTTTTGTGCTGAAGATTAAACACAGAACTCTGCACATGCACTCTATCAATGAGTTATACTGAAACCTTTTTTTCCTTTTATTTCCTTGAATGAATCAAAAATATGCTAGAGGATTTAGAGATAAAGTGAAACTTTCTTTTTAAGCTCTTTCACTCTTTAGAAATTTTTAGAAAATGCACTGAAACAAAGGTTAAAGTGAAAACTGAGATTTAAAATATATATATTATATTTATAGTATATATATTTGCTAATGTAAAGTAAATGCCTAGAATGTAGCTATTAATCACAATAAGGAGTATCTGTACTTGTTAGCGTCAGAAGATCTTCCAGATGTGAAACTCTATTCACTTTCATTAGTGAATAAAACAATACACAATAGATTATATCTGTACAATGATAACCTTGTAAAAGTAAATTAATTACGTATATATAAAGTTTATATACTGTATATATGAAATTTTAATGAAAGATAAAGGATTATTCATAGAATTACTTTTTTGCAAAGAGAATAGGACTAAAGAAAATATTTTCATTTTCTTCGGTCTTTATAGTCTTTTTTAACCAAATAAATGTGTTATGTTTATTTTTTAATAATGTACAGGCAAGCTTCAGAATAATTGGGACCATTTCTAATATAGAACTCATCAAGGTAAACACATTTTAAAACATCTTAATCATTTTATTTTATTATTTTCTAATGTGCTTCAATAACATTCAGATTATTCCAGTGAAATTTCCTTTTCAGTGGATTTTGAAGAGTAATACAGACATTTATCACATAAAGACGAAGATACTTGCAGAGAAATGTGTCATTATGTGACTATTTCCAGTGTGTGAACATCATAGAGTGTACTTACACAGCCTTAAAGAGAATAAGGAGTGGTGGTGAACCAATGGCACACATGCCTCAGAAGGTTGTTATCATTGAAAGCTCTGAAAGGTTCACCATCACTGGCATAATCCATCCCTTCCTTTGGCCCTTTGATGCAAGTCTGAGGCTTCAGCCGATGCTACCTGGGACATTCTATTATGGCAAACTTTTTTAAGTAAAATGTGTACATTACAAAATAATGATAAGATATAAAAGTACAGTAAATATAGAAATCAATAGCATGGTTACTTATTACCAATAAACCAGCTGGAAGAGAGGTAAAGTAGAATTCTTTAAGATACTAGTGTGGGTAAAGATTTCATGAAGAAAGCCCCAGTCCCATGTGAACTAGCACAAAGAATCAAGAACTGGGAAATCATCTTATTAAAAAGATTCTGCAGTGCAAGAGAAACCACCAACAGAGTGAAGAGACAACTCACAATATGGGAAAAATTTTTTACCAACTGTTCCTCATACAGAGGTTTACTATCTAGAATATATAGAGAATTCACAAAAATCAGACCTCCCAAATTTAAAGATCCAATCAAAAAATGGGCATATGAAGTGAACAGACATTTCTTAGACAAAGAACTAGAAATAGCAAATAAACATATAAAAAATGTTCAACATCACTGCCATTAGAGAGATGCAGATGAAATCAACTATACTTGTGTTTAAGCAGTATCCCTGCAAACATGTGAGTAATGGGTTTTGTAATATTACAGTGACAAAGCCATTAGGCAGTGGAAACCTTACAGCTTCTGTATAATCTAACAAGACCAGTATTCTATATGTTGTTGATTGAATCTGCATTATGTGGCCCACAACTATACTAGAGTGCAGTGGGTTTTCTATAATATTTTTGCTGTACAGTATGCAACTGTCCTTCTGAATATATTATAATACCTTTACAATTATGTTTCCAGTAATTGCATCAATCTCTATAAAACTGGTAACACACCACGAACAACAAAACCTAGCCTTGCATCTCTCTTTACTAAGAATGGAATTTACCAATTCCTTCCCACATACACAGATCATAAAAGGACATGTTTACAAGAGCTGTTTCTCTACCAGAGCAACCATCACTCAAATAAAAGATATGACATGGAGTCAAATAATGTGATCAATTAGTTTTGTAGAGAAGATTTCTGTGCAAGAATGATTACATTGAGATGTGTTCCTCTGTGCCACTCTTTAGAAATAAAGGGGTAGAGTCCAGGCTTCTTGTTCAAACACAAACAACAGGTGACCAGAGAGCCAGTTTAAAAGCTTTCAAACACATTTTGTGGAAGAATGAAAATCAGACAGATAAAGATGAACTGAGGAACCCTACCATGTTAGGCCAAGAAAATGGAGAGAATGGGTTTAGTTACATCTACTTCAACATAAACTTTCCACCCATTCTTTCCATACAATCTTTTCCAAACATGTTTCAAAACCCACAATAGCATGACTTGCTATATCTTACAGTTTAAGTATGAGAATCATAGTTTTTATTACAGTGGAACATTCCAATTGTGTACATAACCAACCACCAGGGTCATCCTGCCCCAACTTCCTTGCTTTCCCAACAATTGTTTTACTCTTGTGTTGCTGCCTCCCTTTTTTGAATATTGCTTTATGTATATGGTTTCATTTATCCAATAATTTTCTTGCTACCCTGACTGTGCCAAACTGAATTCTTGACAAACAGTGGATGTAATCCCCCTCAATGTAAGTGTTTTTTGCCTTTAAATTTTGTTTGATATCTGTAAGACCTTGGAACACATGTTCAACATTCCTAATATTTATGTCTCCTCAGTTGCAATTCTGATTATCCCAAATAAACTCCTTTTAAAAAATTATTTTGTGCCTGGGTTTCTCTTAAGGGCCAACCTTTTTCTACACAGAAGGACTAGTGAAGATTTCACATCTGATAAAGATAAAGCTGAATGGGATTTACATTTTAATCAAGACTTGAAAAGCAAGAAGATAAGATTAACAATTTTGGTATGGACCTGAAAGTTTGCTCATTGATTTTGGTGAAAGAAGAGTTGCCATAATCTCTGGGAAGACCATCCTTGACTGTCAAGAATGAAGCCTTCTGTGTGATCTATTCAGATCCTGTCAACAAAGGCTGCTTTGAGAGGAAAGCGCAACAGAAAGGAGATGAAGATACACAGCAGGATTCCAATCCAATGTCACCTATCAGGGCCAAAGGACTCGTAGAAGAGAGGAACCAAAAAGGAAATCTAAAGGACTCAAGAGTCCAATAAGAGAAATAATCAGCTTTTACCATCTCAGAAATCAAGAGCCCCAAGCCTCAGAGCTCTGTAAGAGCTGGGGTAACCCGCACATACTGCCTCTCTGCTGCACAACTTAACACTATAGCAGGAAGGAAGGGAGAAGGATTTGGTGCTAAGTTCAGATTTTTGCTAAAATTATAATTACAGCAGGGATGCTAATTACTGAAATAAATTACTTTTAAAGACTAAAAGTAATAAAACTTTTAAATTATCTTAAAGCAACCAGAGGAATTGTGAGCCTTACAGGCTTTTAATTGAGAAGCATGGAATGATAATCCTGACTAAATCATTTATGATCACAATTAAAGTGACATAATTGTTTCATATATGGGTTAATATCATAGGAAGTACTTACAATGTTTTATTCCAACCTGTAGTTGTATGTTTTGGTTGCATTGAGGTGTGCCTTGGATAATAACTGTTTCTTTGAGTACCTGAATATTTATTGGTGACTTACTCAACTATGCAGTCTATGATGTCACTGATTTTACCTTTAATTAAAAATGTAAAATGCACCATGTCCTCTTTAAATGAATTTAAGGAAAAGAAATATGGCTAAAATATTACAGGTCCAGCGAACGGTTTGTATCTGTGCTGATCATATCCTTCTTAGCATGGTGCATTTTTGCATTTATAATTATATTATAATATAATATATTTATATATTATATTATATATACTATATATTTACAACATTAATAAAAGAAACGCAGTCCTTTTCAGAGGTTTTAAAAATTTTCTGTATGTGAGCCTCTTACCATGCCTCTTGGTGGAGCTGATCCTCTTTTCAGACCCAGACTGTTTACACCCTCAGTTTCTGAAATCACGGGTCTTAGTTTAGCAAATCCCTGCAATAGTCACAGGCAAAATGATAAGAGGGGTCATGACTGCTTCTATCTCTTGCACCTTTGAATACATATATTCCATGTACTTAAGACATAGTACCATATAATGTCATTGGTTCAGGATGCACATTGTACTTTAAAAGATATTGTTCCATTCTGGTGTTATTTCTAAGCTGACACTTCAGGTGCATCTTTCAAAAGCTGCTGTCATCACTTTATCTCCTTAGTCATTAGGTAATTCTTTAGTTCACGGTAAAGATAGACACAGAAGAATGATAGACAGCTTAGGGAGCTATGCTACCCATACATGAAGATTATTGGTGCTGGTGGATGAATCACTCAGTTTTCAATAAATTTCTGCTATAATCACCCAACCTGATAACCAAAGATATGTTGGCTAGATTGATCTGTCTAGATGCAATGCCCGTGCTTTCCCTTCATACATAGCTGTTTTTCTAAGCCTGAATATTTCTTTGATAAAGATGAGACCTTCTCATTGAAGTTGAGTATGAACTATTCATACAGACTACAACATCTATTAGGTCACAATGATCAAGTGGCATGCAGACTGGACCAACTCCAGAGACTTTCCTTTTATGATTGCTACACAAAGCCGTCTGTGTCACTTGGTAGATGGGATAGATGCATTATTTCCAAGTGCATAAATGGTTCCCTACAAGATGTAGAAGGTTCCACTGTAGCCTTGATCCAGTTTGCAGCTGATGAAAGCTAAACAATTATACTGCCAAAGAGCGTCCAGGCTCTAAGTACTCCACCTGTTGTGAGAAATGTGCTCTCTTTTCTCACCTCATTGAGGTCCCTGGGCTATTTAGATCCACAATAAGTTAAAAAGTTTATTTCAGGTAGGTGATCCTGGAGATTTAGTGCAGTATACTGAGTTAAGGCAGTCAAATCTGAAATAGGGATTTGCCTACAGAACATTTATATATTTATTTATTTATTTTGTACTGAGATCAAACTTGAGATCTTGCTCTTGCGAGGCACGTGGCAGAACCACTGAGCTAAATCCCCAGCCCTCTACAGAACATTTATGTGAGAAGAATCTTGAAAAGAAGAGGGGAGGTAGTAATAGAAAGGAAACCTTCAACTTGTGATATAGCTGCAAGAGAGAACCCTATTGACTATATGAGAGCTGTGACATTGGATGGCCCTTCAGTGACAGCCCATGTCCAGGCAAATGCCTGAGCTTCAGTATCATCACAGTGACCATGTTTGATGTAGGTCTCCTAGTGGGCATATTGGGCATACTGTTTCCTGTGCCCGAAGGTGATTCTCATGAAGAAAGTCACTGTTCAGGTGCTAACTTTCTGGCATCTAGGAAAATGCTTGTGTTGATCCTAAAGACTGTGCCAAATGCATCAAATACATGAGTTCACCTAATATTTACAAGGACCATCTGAAGTAGGTGTGATCATTGTTCCATCTCTTACAGGAGGGTTGAAGAAACAAGGAATTTGTTTGAGTTAAAGTGACTAGGAAGTGCATGACCAAAGATTTGAACCCAGCCCATAAGGCTCCACAGACTTAGTTATTACACTGATTTCCCTTATTCATTGCCTTAAAGTGATATTACTTGTGAGAATTAGTTGTGAAAACATATGTTATTTTTTCTAAACTGTGTTTTAATAGTCTAGAGTGTAAATGATTAGTAAATGTAACTTTCAATTCTCAATATTAATTCATTTCTCTTGATACAATGTGAAGAGTGGGCAGAGATGTCACCAAGATGTGTGTGTGTGAAACAGCATTAGTGTCTTGGAGTAAATATTGGTAAGAAGAAGTGAGAGTCAATGTTTACACATTTGAGTGCCAACGGGAATTTTTCTTGCACACTTGATTGGAAAGATACAGAATTTTTATTTATAGTGACAGGAAATGAAGAGAGAGACAATCATTCCTGAAAATTCAAACTATGCTTACATAGATTGCTGGAGGTTTATGTTCTTGCCTTTTTCTACACAAAGAAAAGAGAAGAAATGACTTTAAGGCAAAACAATTATGCTTTACTTTTATAATACTTTTTAGAGTTTTTGGTATTTCACATGTGCAAATACTTGGTCGATACATTTACTACTGAGAGAAATGTACATGCACTATTTAGAAAAGATACAGAAGGCAGCGGTGGTAAACATCATAATTATAGAACTCATCATTTTAGGAAAAACTATAAGCTGGGTATGTGAGTAAACAGAGAAGGATATTCTAATTGTAAAATAGGTTTTAGAATGGAACTCAGGGACTGGTTCTGGCTGGGAAGCTTTAGCAACTAACTTCAATAGGTCTAAGAATAATTTTTATGTGTCTGAGTTATAATCTGTGTGAAACTAGGCCTAGAACTGGTAAAACTGAGTAAAAATATAAATATAATGTGACCACAAATATGTCTCACTGACATTTAACAAATAGGACTTCATTGTTCCTGCTAATGGCCATCTGTCTAAAATTATCTAAATGACAATTTTTTGACAAAAATACATATTCAGTAGAACTTTGTGCAATGGTACTGATATTCTATAATATGCAATTATTTTTTATCATAACATCACCTAATGGCTATATTTTAGTTATGTTAAAAAAATTTGAGCATCTCTGTGGAATAGTATAGGTGAAGCAATTCAGTTATTATAACCCACTGAAAACCTTTTTCTGAGTAGTATTCCATTTTATAGAAAAACCACATCTTCTTTATCCAATCTCCAAATGATGGGCAAATGTACTCTTTCCAAGTTTCAGCTATTACAAACTGTGCTGCTATAAACATGGGTGCACATATATCATTGTGATATGATTCTTTCAATTCTTTTGGAAAGATACCCAGCAGAGGGATGGCTGGGTCAAAAGGAACCTCTAGGCCTCAGCCATAGAGAATAAGAAATTAGACTCATTCATAGGAAGATGGATACATACTGAAGATATAATCTTAAGTGAAATAAATAAGTCACACATGTGTAAATACTGAATAGTTTCTCTGGTGTGAGTAAATTGTAATAGTACATAAGATCCTAATGATATAACTGACATTGTGAAATGGGAACAAAAGGGCTAAAGGTGTAGGAAAAGTGGGAAGGGTAGGGGAAAGGTAATAAGGGAAAAATATGAGAAAATGAAAAAATGGAAATAAAGTGTTTGTAAATGGGGAGGGGAGGAGTGGGTAAAGGGAGGGCAGGGACAAGGGGAAAAAATGAGAACCAAGACCTGTCTTGTAAAGGTACAAGATCCCAATAATGAATGTAACTATACTATATACCTAAAATGTACCAATAAATTTAATAAAAGAAAAAGAAAACCTTTATCTGTTTGAAATGAAAAAATTATAAGGTGTATATAGAGAGTTTGTTATTATACCAAGCTATAAGTTATACCCACTTTTTGGTATATTTCTATTGAAATATTGTCTTTGCTTTTGTTATCATGACAAACGTTTACATTTAAATCTCAGTATATATCAGGATATGCTTACTATGATAGACACTGTCCATTTATGTCTAAATAGTAATTAATCAAAATGGAATATATTAGAAAATCAATCCTTCAGTCATGCAAGCTACATTTTAAGGACAAAATAGTTAAGAAAGTGGAGCAATTTTGGGGCTAGAATTATGAAGTAGTTGAAAGAAGTAAGTGCCCAGGGGAAGATACAGGTCTGTTTATTTTCTTTCTTATGACACGGGCTAAATATGAATAAATTTAAAAGTTAATATAAAGCAGTGAGCTGAGTGCTAAAGATTTGTCAGTTCAAGAAAATGAGAACAATCAACATAATGAGGTCTTTGGGAAGGTAGGAACATAAGGGGTAGAGCACAGATGCAAAGTAGTAAACTTTGAAAAGAGGAGATTTCATTATAAACAAGAGAAGAAGAAAGAAAGGCCTTAGGATTATGAAAAGGAAATTGAAAAAATTTTTGTCTTTTAGTTACTATTTTTTAAAAATCATATACGAATAGAAGAATCCCCTGGTGTCTATGGAAGAAACTGAAATGTTAGAATTTAGACATAGTAGGGATTATAAATCAAGCGGGGAGCAGCGGATGAGGCATCGGGGTTGAAAAGGTGTAGGGTTACTGTCAGTGAGGTTGCTCCCTATCGAATTCCTGTTGTGGAGGCTAAGATGGTGATGTGACCTTCCTGATGCTCTGAACAGCCTTCCTAGGTAGGCTAGGAAATGAAGGCAATTAAGTTTCACTAGAATCCATTTATTAAATCTTTCCCACTCACTAATGCTCACAATACTAAATAATAGATTTAGGGAGAGTTTCCAGAGTGTGAGAACCTGGAGAAATTCACCTAAATTATAGAAAGAGTAAAGCAGTCAAGGGACAGATTCATACATATAAAAAATAGAAGTACCAGCCAAGCTTTCAAACATTTCCTGCTATCATATAAGCAGAAGGCTAAATCAGAGGAAGCTTTGACTTTGAGGGCCAAGGCTGTTCCATTTTCCATTAGGTGAAAGGTCAGGTGTATCAGCACAAAGTGCAGGTTATTCTTTTGTTGAATGAGTCCCAAATAAAAGCCTCCTGTAGACTTATAGAAAAGGAGGCTAAAGGAGGGGAAGGGGGAAGAATTTATAGTGGAAAACTCTGAGTAATGAATCAAAGAAGAAAAATGCATCTTCAGGTTTTCTCCGTCTTTTCCCATAAGGTTTCCCCAGGAGGAAGACTTCTGTGGAAGACCTCACATAAAAAGACCCCTGGGCTAGGGAAACGGATGCACAGAAGAGCTCACTGATTTTGTCTAATTTTTGCTCTACCTTCTTCCCCTGTAATCATTTCATGCCAAAAACCCTTATTGTAGCTTTTGTTCAGTCTTCCAAATCCTGCCATAACTCCCTGCATCTTTGACTTTCTCTCATTTCTGCCATCAGCAGGTTTCAATTAACCACTTTAAGTAATCAAACTAATAAACACTGGAATAAAATACTAAAGTCTGGCATTAATAACGTTCCGGTGTCTTATTTTGTTTTCATTGAAAATAAAGATCGTTCAGTTCTAATGAGCAGCAGAAAAGTTAAAAATTTGGATAGCATTTGTTCATATATTGTATTAAAATATTTAAATGTGTCTTTTAAACTTTGATGAGTTCAGTAGTAGTTTCAGAAATGCCACACTTTTTAACATCTAAATTTTTTAAAATTTCAAGTGGGATTTATCATACCCAATGACCAGTTGTTATACCATAGATTTGTAAAGTTTTGTTTTGTTTTGTCTTGTTTTTCTTTTTTGGTACTGGGAATCTTGCACTTGTGAGGCGGGAGGTGGGACCACTGAGCTAAATCCCCAGTCCTGTAAAGGTTTTAACAAGGAAAAGTAAACCATTTTTTTTTTCAGATTGATACAGTTGACTACAATAATTACCCATGTAAAAGCTAGTTTTTGCATGCCATTTTTTTCTGAGAAATCAATCTTAAACTGAAATCTGTCAAGGAGAAATTAGCTGGTTACACATTATACACCCTGGAAATGTTTTTCATAGCTGAAAGGTATTTCCCACATGCTCCTAAAGTAGATTTATAGCTGAAAAATTGAATTTCAAATTGGTTTAACTTTAGCAAATGTGCATTCGATTCTCTGCCCCAATAGAGAGGAAACTTCCTCAAAATAATATTTATTTACAAAACTTCTCAAACAAAATTTGCTTGCTAGCCCACTGCTGTTAATATGTTTGATTTTAGCTATTTTTTAAATTGTGGGAAAAATTTGTGTCACTTTGGAAACTGCTTTTCTAAATCTTACTTTATCCAAAAAAGTTAATAATGGTGAAGATCAAAAAGTTTAGCTCAAAACAAAGAATTGTTACATTGTTTGGTGGTAACTGAACTGCCTTGTTTTTATTTCACTAGAGCATTAAGTTTTCTTTTTAGAATTTTTCTCCCTATAAAACTTGTGTATTTTTCTATTGAGCCTGTGTATCTACAATCAATTAATATAAATATCTCTATCATCCCAGAAAGTTCCTGAGGTCCACTGCCAATGCCATCATTCAGCGCCAAATGCTGCTTAATTTTCATCATACTGGGTGGGTTTTACCTGTTATCTTAAAATAATTCTTTCACTCTTCTGCTATATTTATCAGTATTCATGTTCAAGAATAATACTTCATTTTATGACTACGTCATAATTTTCTCTTCATTCTCCTGACCTAAGAACATTTTGAACAATTTTTACCTGTACATATTCTTCTATTACTTTTGAAAATATATTGGTGTAAATCTGCCAGATCATAGGTTAGTTGTATGCTTACGTGATAAAAGCCGTCAAACTGTTCATCAAAGCTTTTGAAAACTTTTTTAACCTCAGTGCTTTATGATAGGTTTCATCTCTTTACTCACTGACAATGTCAGACTTTTAACCCACTTATTTAAGTGTGCAGTGTTTCTCTTATGTTTAATTTGCTTTTTCTATTTTTTCATGATTAATGACATTGAAAATTTTCCATATAATTATGGTCTATTTGTATATCTTCTTTATTGGACGGTTTGCTTAATTCTTTCTTATTAGGTTGTCTTTTTCAAGTATAATCGCTGTTGACATAATTCATATAAAGTGCACCATTTAAAAGTGTACAGTTTGAGAGTCATGAAAAATCTGTGCGTTATTTTAACCAACACCATTTATTTCCATCACCTGAAAAGTTGTCTCTTCTCTGTCAGCCCTACCAGTCAGTTACCTTCATATAACTACTGATATAATTTCTATAACTACTGATTACTTTTAATTGCTCAAGAATTTAATATGAATTGAGTTTGCTATCTGTGTTTTCATTTGTTGGAGGTAATTCTAAGATTCAACCATGTGTGTGTTATATTATCAGTCAGGTTGTAGTTATTCTTAACAGTAGTCCATTATATGTCTTGATCATAATTAATTTTATCCATTCATCTGTTTATGGATTTTGTATTATTTTTGGTTTCTGGGTGTAACAAGCATAGCTAGTTTGAATGTGTTTGTATAATTATTTGTCTTGACATGGCAAACTTTCAACCTTTCAAAACTTTCCTTAATGATAAGAAATGTGCAATTTATAGAAAGCCAGCAAACCCTTTTGCATTCCTGCAGCAGTATATGAATATTCACTGTTGCTTCAAAACATCATGGACACTTCGTGCTTTTAGTCTTTTTAATTTTAGCCATATCCATAGATTTTCTTTTATATATGCATGGGCTAAATTTATACTTTATTGATGACTAAATGTATGGAGCATCCTTTCATATGCTTATTTGTTACTTTAATATTTCATTTTTGAGGTGTCAGTCCTATGCAGTCCAAATATTTTAGATGTGAAGTGATTTGCTTTGTTAGTATGGACGTAGAAGTTATTTATA
Organism: Fukomys damarensis; assembly: GCF_012274545.1. Taxonomy (NCBI): domain Eukaryota; kingdom Metazoa; phylum Chordata; class Mammalia; order Rodentia; family Bathyergidae; genus Fukomys; species Fukomys damarensis. The sequence goes on from NW_022900930.1 coordinate 29,924,544, forward strand.
TATTATTGATACTTATTTTTGCAAGATATAATATAAAAATATTATCTTGGCACTTGAAGTCAGTCAGAAAATGTAAATATTTAAGTATTTATAAAATGCAGAAGTGTGGGTTGCTACAGCATGTTGCTCTTTTAATAAGCAAGGTTTCTGTAACAAAGCAACATATAGTTTAATCCCACATGAAAACTTCCTATCCTAATTCTTCCCTTCTTATTTTCCAAAGCACAAAGTTAAGAACAGCTATAAAAGTATTTCTGTTTTTTCCTTTTCTCATATTTATTATTTCCCCTTCTTTCCTTTCCCCTAAGCCTCCCACTTCCCCTTCTCCTTTGGACATTGGAAACAAAGTTTTAGTAAATGGGGAATGCTTGAGGGATTGATTAGGAGGGCAGGGGAATGGGGGAAAGAAAAAAAAAGAACCAAGACATATCATGTAAAGGTGCAAATTCCCAAAAATGGATGTCAACATATTGTACACCTAAAAGCTACAATAAATGTACTGAATAAAAAAAATGAATGAGGGGGGAAACAAGGCAAAAAAATAAAAGAAGGAACTTCTGTCTAGCTATTGAGATTAATCCAGGTGGAATTTCCTTTCCTAAGCAAATTAGAGCATACTTTTTCTATAACCAAAAGGATTTTCCCTTTCGGATTGTTATAGAAATTTTCACTTAATAACACCTCTTCATCTTTAAAATTTCTTCCTCAATTTTAAAAAATCTGTTTTAAAGAAACCAATGTTCTATTAAAATAAAATACATTGGATCTCTATACAGGACAGTTAATTGTTAAGTATGCAAAATTATATACTTTGTATATATGTCATGCCTCCTACAGCAGAAATAGTATGCTACTAATTTCAAAATCTTTTCTTTTTTTTTCCTTTGAGTTTATTGGTACATTTTAGGTACACAGTACAGTTACATTCATCATTGGGATCTTGTACATTTACATGACAGGTCTTGGTTCTCATTTTACCCCCATACCCCTACCCTCCCTTCACTCCTCCTCCCTTCCCTATTTACAAAAACTTTATTTCCACTTTTTCTTTTTCTCATATTTTTTTCTTTTCTCTTATTTCCTTTCCCCTACCCTTCCCACTTCCCCTATACCTTTAGCCCTTTTCTTCCTTTTACACAATGTCAATTATACCATTAGCGTCTTATTTACAATTATAGTTTTTCATACCAGAGAAACTATTTGGTATCAAAATATTTTCTTATGAAAGTCTGACAATACTTCTCAATACTTTAGGTCTTTTGGGGTCTGGTTGCAAGACTGTAAAGTTACAAAAAATAGCCATAGTTTTATTAACATATCATTTTGTGTTCATCCATGTATTTATAGCTTTGAGATAAATATCCAGTGAACATAAGTAGAAGAATGTACTTTCCATGGCTGTATATTATCCGAGGATCTGGATATGTTAAAGAAAGCATTCACCTCAAGATTCTCAAATTTGATTATGTTATTTTCATTTCTAGACACAAGCACTTTTATACCTTTGTATAAGCATAGATTATATGAAAGTATATAAAATACTTCAGGCAGAATGACATTTACTAACTGTTTCGTGTTGCAAAACCAGCTGTACTTATTCTCTGGTAGTCCAAAAACCCTATCAACACCTGCCTGTAAAAAAAAATCAATTGCAGCTTGATTTCAATTTTTTGTCGTGGTATTTATTTATAGATTATGTGTCAAAAGAATTTGGTTATTATGAAAAAGAGTCCTGTTAACATCTATGCTTGCTCTTGTGGCGGATACATAATTGAATAAAACACAGTCAACATTCATATATTCTCACTGATAACAAACAAACAAACAAAATAGAAATCGAAGGCAGCTTGGAATGGGAAGGCATGATTGAGTACGCAATGTTAACATTAGCTCTGTACTATTTAGAAGCTTCATGTCCAGTAAGCATACACTCTGATATCTTCATTTCATTTATTTGCAGAGAGAGTGGGTATATCGTACATAACAAAGGAAATCTGTCCTGGTCTAACATGCTGCGCATTTTAAATCAGAATATTGAGTAATGTAGAGTCAATAAACTCAAAATATATCATATGAAATGAGTCATGTGAAATGAGCCTTATCGTTCACTGTGTATGATTCAATGTACATAATATGGAAAGGAAAAATCTCAGTTACTTTGCAGGCCTACCTATATGTTGTTTATTTATATACAGATGAGGGTTTTCTGTATCACTTAGAAAAACAACAAAAGTGTCAGATTAACTAGATATGAAATTCTATAAAAATCCTCTATAAGCCTTTGCTGACTCATTTATCATGCCATGTTGTTCATAGCTCACATAGAATAAATTCATCCTTGCAATGTGGAGTGTGTGTTTAGCAGTTCCACACGGATGACCCTGGGTCTGGTCTCTGAGATTACCCATACCCCACTATGATGTCTTGCTGTTAACTTTTTTATTTTGGAGAAAAGATTTAAATTTTCAATGTAATTTTAAATTGAAGGTTTTTGAGACATAGACTTCATCCTTACTGAATTCAGATAGTCCTCCAAGATTTTGGAATGTAAAATCAAAACAAATTTTAGATTTTCAGGCCCAGTCCACTAAAAGTTCCACTATCCTTTTATAGTATGCAGTTGTGATTGCCAAGTAGCCACTCAGCCAATCTGTAGCTCCAAACTCTTCTTGCTGTGGAATTTCATGATGTCCATGCAACTAATTTATTGCAGGATTGGCATCTCTGAGTGGGAAGTGATATACGGCACTTCCAGGCTGACGTGGTTAAAAGTGAGTTTGTCCTGTCCATTCTTTGTTTATCAGCTGGGAGAAAAGGACCCAAATGTCCCAGAGGTAGTAAGCTCACAAGAGAGAAATAAATTGTCTGTGAATTACAGAGCAGAGGACAGTACTTACACACCCCAGCAGATTTTACCATGAGTGAGAAGATAGGTCTGCTAAGCTATGGGAATATGTTGTGGCTGTGTGGGTTTCCCCCCACACCGGATATGCTCTCTTGTTTTAAATACTTTAGGCAGAAACACTTAGGCAGTGGCTTTTCATATCCATGTAAGTGGTAAAAGAAGTGTAAATGTTATCAACATTTGCAATCCCTGTTTGACAAATATCCTATGCCAGACAGATAACTTATTCCGAACAGTAATGAATGAATAAAAAAATAAAGTCACCTGCTTCATCTTGATATGTGTTTACTGATTGTTTTACCTCTGCTTGTCTGCATCATATAATAATGTACTAAGTTCAGCGGCAATCTGTACTTACTGGGCACTGATAAAAGTAAATGACAAGCTCATTGTTTATTCCTATTAACTTTATCCCTGTGCTGCCATATATCTCGCGCTTTTCAATTTACTTTCTTTACTTTTAAAGCTCAGTGAGATGGATTCTCAGTAGAGTAACAGTTGTTGAAGCAGTCCTACAGCAAACTTCTGGTGAGGAATGCAAAAATCAGTGTTTATCAAAATCTGTGCTCTTTAAAAAAGAACCTTATTGTTATACCTCAAAAAACACAAAGGTTTTTCAAATTTTTGTTTAACCTTTACACTATGGCTAAGAAACTCCTTCAGGGACACTTTAAAGTCATTATAAATCTCAGTTTTAAAATTACTTCCTTTTCTAACATCTCCATTGTAAATGCAGCTAGCTTAATGAAATGCAGTTAAGATGTTCACTTCCACACTGCTGGCCTTACACAGATGCTCCTTTCAGATGGAAAACACAGCTGCCATTATCCATTTCATCCAAATGCACCAAGACATAAATTAAGGAAAAACCCTTCACAAAACTGAGGCTTCTTTTCCCCTCACATTCTGGTATACATGAAGTTTCAACATGGAGTTCACAACTAATAGCTGTACAGTTATTAAGATTTTATTATAAGCCAAGGGGGAATCAGAAAAATGTTAAAGATATATTTAAATAATTTCCTGTAGCAAGTTCTTAAAAATTATATTGTATATATGTTTAGTGACTTCATTTTCCAAGATAGAAACAGCATAAACTGAGAAGTTTAAAGCAATTTTTCTTATTTTGACAGTACAAAATGAAGCTATCTTGAACTCAAAAGTATTCATAATCATAATTAAATGTGTTCACCCTTTAAAAATTTTACAAGTAATATTACATCCAATTATTATGTTAAGAACCATAACATCCTCTTCAAATATGCTGTAGTGTTTAAATGGAGTACTAGAAAAATGTATTTATGAATGATGTTAAGTGGGGTGTAGGATTGACCGTGTATTTCTGAAGCCATACTATGTATCTCCTCCCTTTGCACAAAATGTATTTCCTTTATTTTCTACTCTTCTATTAATGGTAGATTTTTTTATCAAAACCTCTGATATCAATCTACAAATTAATATTAAGACCAAAATAGTTTCTTAAATGGCAGTATTTAATTTCCCCTAGTTTACATCCACATATACACCGGTTATCACATGATCTTCTTGGAAAAACCTCAGTTTAATCTAGAAAATGTTAAAGGAGGCATAGACATAAAAATAGCTCTGTATTTTCAACTGTGATAGAATTTTGCACAAGCATTGGCTTCTTTATTGCTCTGTGGCCACAAACTATCACTTTTTACATCAGATCTCACAAAATAATCTCCTAATGGTCTCAGAATTTTCCCTTCTGCATCAACCTAGTCTGAGCTTATGGCCCTGCCATTTGAACTCCCATTTCTACATATGAGGCTTTGTGATAAAAAACCCAACTTTTATTAATTAAACGTTACCAACCATGTAGGTCTCAAATATGACCCTCTTGGGAGATAAGTTAGTGAAGTTCACCAACTTTGGAACAGGAGAAAAAGTCAGAAAATGACAGAGAGCTCCTTCCTGATATTCTTGTGAGCCAGCACAACAACTGGGTGTCCACAAACCCCTCGTTATATATGACAATAAATCCTGTGTGTTAAATTGTCACTTTACTGTTTTGGCTACTATTATTAAGCAGACACTATTATTAACCTATATAGTCCTAGGACACCTTGCTTTCCTCTGAGAGCTGACATATTTTCTCCTTTTGATAATGAGAGAAAGGCATTTAACATCTAACTGGGGCTGCCAAAATTCCTACATCGACCCTTTCTATTTAATTACAAGAGTGGTGATGACCTTTGTCTTCGGTTGATATGTTCTCTGAAGCACTCTCCTGTTTTTCTCTTCCAACTTTCATTCTTATACTGTCTTTATGAAAACTCAGTTATTTGAAAGAGAAAGGCCATATTGGTATCATTTTGAAGTGCACTCATTTGCAACCTTTCATATGAATTATATAAACTTAGAAATGTAAGTTGATTATTTTGATCCATCTCCTTATTGTTGTGGATATCAGATATCATTAATCATTAACTACAAAAAATCTTTAGCATGCAAGGATCTAGATTAGCATCAGGAAAGGGGGAAAAAAAACACAGTAGTCATGAGCTTAATATACAGGTTAGGATGGAGTGCAATATACAAATAATTTGTTTAGTAATTTGATTTTTGTCAGTTAAATAGATGAATATTTAATTTTAGATGATAGGTAAAGTTACTTTAAATTAATACTGACTACTAAATCATTGAGAAAAAAATCAAAATTTGTTGGAAACATCAGAAGATACAATATCCATTTTTATCATGATTTATTTTTAATCATAATTTCATTTTGTCTCATGAATGCTAATAATTTGGGCTATAATTCTACTGAATTCATTTCATCATTAATATTCAGTACCATATTATTCCAAAGAAACAAATTAGAAACTGTACTTAAAGCATTTTAGGAGGAATATCTGTGCTAGAAGTCTTCCTGGGGTCAGCCTTCTATGTAGCTTATTTGAAATGTTCCCTGAAGTCAAGAGAACACATGTAACTGGGATAATTTGCTCTCCAGAGAAAAAAATCATAGTTTAAAATAGGGCAGATAGATGATAACATCCCAATAATTGAAAAATGAAGGAAATAAAAATAAAAATATAGCATGCTATAGAAAATTTCAGTTAAAACATACCTGAAATAAGTAGTAATATAAAGAGGAGGTATGTCCAAGATTTACAAACGTCTTTGGGGGACTTTTTGTTTTTTCTGTTATTATTTTTTCAGCACTAGACTTTAAAAAAATATAGTGAACATAATTCTTTCTAAATAACTGAGGGAAATTAGTCACAAAAACCTTTGTCCTTTCTGGAGAGATTACACAACTGTTCCATCACAACTGCACAAGCAGCAGCACATTGTCTATCCTTTTTGCTACCTGTGCATTCTGCTCACAGGAAATAGCATCTGCTCTGTGCTCAGTTGTTTCTAGACTGCTGAGGGTTGTGCTTATACGATCATGAGGATGAGCAAAGGATGTTCTGTGCTCTCTCAATTAAGCCGGCAACCCATGGAGTCTCCACATTCGATACTCAAATAAGAAGCTGCAGAGCATATTGCACAGGGCCAAAGGGACCATTTCATTCTTAGAGGAGGGCACAGTATGGAAAACATTCTTTTCTGTAGTGTAATGGAAAGAACATACAGCCTCAGAGATGGCTGATCTTATTTTTAGGGCTGCTCTATCGCACAAACTTGTGTAGCCATCCATCAAATAGAATGTCTGCCTACAACAGGAAGCTGATGGAAAAATGAGATGCTATAAAGATATAAGGAAGAACTTTCAGGACCGGGATTTAGCTCAGCGGTTCGGTGGCCTGTCTTGCAAGTGCAAGGACCGGAGTTCAATCCCCGGTACCAAAAACAAAAAAAATTAATTCAAATGCAAATTACCCTGCACACAACAGCTGGGCACCACAGGGACACCACGGAGCTCCATCCTTCTCACCAGGATAGCTTAGAAAATGCAGTCTTCTCCAAGAGATTTTTCCTTCTTTCTTCCCACATTCTCCTTGATAAGTTTTCAAATGACTTTATCTGAAAGATTTAAACATTTTTCTCATCCAACCCCTTGCTTTCTATTTTTAGATAGCCTCCATTGTCTTTTGTCCAGACACTAAAATATTCCAGATACTCTAGTAGTCCAGTACGTGTGCATTTAGCCAGAACGTTGTAGATGCTGACATTAATACAGTTCCGATATTTTACAGTCATTATAATCATTCCCTTTTGTCTGTAAAAGAATTCTTTAACATATAAGAAAATTTAGCTTCCAAATATTCACTGCCTTTTATAACTAAATAAATGGTTGTCAAGGTTTTCGTTCTTAGTGACAGTTGAAGTTTTATAAAACAGATGGTCTCATTAGCCTGAGATACGTAATGACATCTTTTTGTTAATTGGTAGTTTATTATCTTAAAAACAGTATCATAATAGAGATAGTGAAAGATACTTCACATGGAAACTTTCTGTCTGAATTGATGCTCATTAGTCTTCATATCTGATTCCTGAATAATGGGGTTCTTATTATTGTACATAAAGTACACCAAGCAACAACTGATACTAACATTGCTCCATTCTAAGCAGTTCACTCATCTCTTATTTTTATCCATAAATATGTTGTACTGAATACGCACAAGAGTCTTAGAGTCCCACAAGGAAGGGTAAACACAATATTGTACAAAGATGTCCAGAGGGCAATTGCAAGTTATGAACTTGGATCATAACTATGTGCCTTGTGGCTTTTTAATAAATGAGACCACTATTTCCTTTATCAAGGTTTCCAAAAAAAGGTAGGTTGACTAGTTCCTGTAGAAGTTCTTTCCTTTTTGTGATTTCTTTCTGTCATTTTCTCCTATATAAAAGACATGTTTCCTCCTACTGACTATTACAAGGTGTATCTAAAACTATGGTGAATGGTGCTGCCAAGTACCATCCAAACGAAATACAGAGATCTTTAAGAAGCAGTGCATCGAGGCAGATGCATTCAAAACATGTCATCCGTGGAAATGAAACTTTAGTCTGCACTTATGATCCTGGGACCAAGATGCAGAGTTTGCAAAAGAAATCACCAAGTTCTCCTCCTGCAAAAAAGATCACCCATCAAGAAGAGAACCAAGAGATGGAAGAAAGAGGAAGGAGAGGGGAGGAAGGGAAAGTGAAAAACATTAAGGTATGTTATGTGCATGTTCCAACTCCCCCAACATGAATGTAATCATTATATACTGTCACATGTACTAATACATTTTTTAAAAATTAAAAAATATATGTGTTGTATTTTTCAACCTTGAAAGGATTGTGCAAGCTGAGTTTCTATCTAAGAACACTACTGTGAACTCTCAATATTAAAAGAGCTTATTATTGCAAGGTGCATAGAAAGGCTGAGAAAAAGGCAAATGGTTTCATCCTATATCGTGATAAATGCTCTGTGTCACATATCACCTCTGGTATGCAAATTTCTGTCAAATAGAAATATTCATCAGATCTGACACGGTGAGGCTTGTACTTGTTTACAGCAGGAGTCAAAATGATCAGGAAAGGTTAAGGTCTTGCATCAATTCAGGACACAGGGACAGCAAGGAGAGAACCAACGAGAACATTCACAAGAGGAATTCCAGACAGTTTTGGAGAGGGCGAAAATGATAGGATACGTGTGTTTAAAGCAAGGCCGCATAGTTCTAAGGGAATTAATAGCAATGTGTCTTTTCTTGCAATAAGGTCATGTGCAATTTGAACATTCTTTATGGTGTTTGATCACTCTTCATATATTACTGAGAGCTGAACAGGTCTCAGTGTAGGATCAGTCTTGGAAAAATTTCACTAATTGGTATCTTGGTGTGGCAGGAGGCAAAAAAGAAAGGAACAGGAAGGAAATAGTACGTAAAAGAAGAAACAACCCCCTCAGTGGAGGTTGAGTTCGAACGTAACTTGGGACATGAAAATGTTAGCTAATTCCAATGGGTAATACCTCCTATCATCATATTTTTAGTATGCTTATAATAAACTAAATAAGCTTTTTGAAAAACAAAGGAATATTGCCATTAGATTAATCAAATCTGCTATGTTTTTAGAATTTCCAGAGTTAATCGTGCCTAGATTTAACTAACTTTTAAATATTATATGCACAAAAACATGAAATTAGAAGAAAGCAGCTAATCCAGCCAGCCAATTACCTTATCGAGATGAAGTTTTTGCATCTGGAATTACTTTGAGGAAAAAAAATGGACAGAAATATTTAACCAGATAACAATATTTTTGTAGAGTATTGTACACAGAATCAAACATGTGATGTATACTCAAACCCAATCCTTTTGTATTAATACAATTATATTAGTACAATGTTCAGTTAGGCAAAAGATTATTTTGTCTATGCTGTCTGTTGCTTTGCACTGAGCTATGACCATCTATAAAATCATTATTTGAGCTTCCAAAACATTAACTTTGTCTGTTTTATCACATCAAAAATTGCATCTCTATCATTTCTAACTCTCAATAAAATCCATTCATCCCAAAAACCGAACTCTGTCTGACATCACATTTATGAGTAAAATGCAGTTTTGTAATTCCAAACTTTGTATAATTTCATACTAATGCACATATGTAAAAAATAAAATTATCTGTTCAATTCGGTAAAATATATACTCCTTTTACCTATGGGAAACTGTAATTTACAGAAATAGCACCAATTTCAGAAAATTGCAACAGCATTGATGACCTTACTCAAACACTTTTTTTTAGAGCTTATGAGCACTAATGGACGAGACCCATATAGTTTCCCGAAGAGTAAAGAGCACTGTCTTTCTGAGAGGAAAATATGAGTTTAACAATAAAGAAAAGAAGAAAACAGAAGATTTGTTTTGCTGAAGGCAAGAATGGAATGCTGAGCTATAAAATAATCAAGAAAACATAATTTAAAAAATTGAGAAGAAAGCCACCTGCAAGTTGCCTGTCAAATACCACTGGGTTAATTAGTATAAAGGTAACTTGGTGAATAAGCCAACACACTTATCTCTAATCACAGAATTTGTGTATCTTTTTCTGGTATTATCCTTGCTAATATAAATTATGGACCTCAAGAATTTTAAAAAACATCAGTCTTAAATAGATTTAGATGAAAGGGATAGGTTAGATAATAAATATAGCGTATTTTCTTAAAATTTTGTGGACCAAGCAATATTATCCTATGAACCTAAGCATTGAAATTACCCCAGAAAAATTGTGCCTTTAAATTTTGAACATAAATATCAATGACATTTAAAAAAATTGAATGAGATTTTTGTAAATCTGCAAGAAGTAAGGAAGGAGGTAAGGAAAGGAAAGAGAAAGAAGGAAGACAAGCAGACAGGCAACAAGATATATTTTGTTTTCTGAAAAAAAAATACTTCTGTTTATTTTAAGATCTATTCAGGACTACTCAATATTCATTATTTTATAGCTTATTCAGCAAGACACTTGTATGGAAACATCTAACAAACTTTCTTCACATTACTTATTAAATCATACATTTTAACTGTATTTTTAATTAATGCGTACAACACATGATTTCTTTTTCTGATCAAAGAAATATAATCCTTGTGGAAATTTTGAAAAGCTATAAAGAATCATGAGTAAAAGGAAATAAAAATCACCTTTAATTCTATCCTCAGTTAAAATGGTGAATATAAAGCTAAACTTGGTTCTGTAGGAAGGTTAACAAAAATGGTAAGACCTTTAGAAATGAAAAAAAATTATCAGTTTTAAGAACATATGAAGGGTATAAGTATCTTAAATATCTTATTCACATTAAAACTATTATGAGAATTTTTGTATATTCTTTTTTTCTTTGTTTCTTTCTTTTTATTGAAGTTACTGGTACAATCTAGGTATACAATACAATTACATTCATCATTGGGATTCTGTATCTTTACATAATAGGTCTTGATTCTCATTTTTCCCCTTGTACCTGCCCTGCCTTCCCCCCCTCCCCATTTACAAACACTTTATTTCCATTTTTTCAGTTTCTCATATTTTTTTCCTCTCCCTTATTACCTTTCTCCCACCCTTCCCACTTTCCTTACACCTTTAGCCCTTTACTTCCTATTTCACATTATTAATTGTCTCATTAGGATCCTGTGTACTATTATAGTTTTTCCCACCAAAGAAACTATTCAGTATTTCAGTTAAAGAAATCTCTGTATGAACATTAAAAATAAGGAATCCTATATTCTTATGTTAATACATGTCATACTTTAGATGAAATTCAAAATTTCTTTTAAAAGTCAGCATACTAAAATCAAACTAATACTGAAAATTATAATGGACCTGAATAAATGAAATTCACTTTTAGATAATTTCTACTAAGAACGTGCCATCTTAGGAAGCAACACTAGGGAGTTCTGTTAAATATTTGAGAAAAACTGATTCTGAAAAATTGTTTTTAAAAAATAGTGGGAATAATTTTCACTGCATTTCAAGGGACGAATATTATACTGATAATAAAAGTAGAAAACTACCTTTCCTAAGGGACATACAGGCCATTATTTCTTAAAGGCCTTAAAAAATATTTAACAATATTATCAGATACTAACCTCAGACATAAGTGTGGTTTGTTCTAGAAATTCAAGACGCTTTTAAAAAGGAATCAAAGAAATCATATTTTAACAAAATTAAAAAGTATATGATTGATTTAGTAGATGAAACAGAAAGCATTTTTCCATACTCAACACACACATACACACACACACACACAAACACACACACACAAAACTTTCAGCAAAGTAGAAATGAAAATGAATTTTTCCAATTTGACAAAAGAGAGCTACAAAAAGACTATAATTAACACCATGCTTAATAGTGAAGCTTAAACACTTTGCTTTAAGGAGGGGAACAAAACATAGATGTCAATTCAGTGCAGTTTTATATATAGATTTGTTAGTGGGATCCTAACCAGAGCAATAAGGACAGAAAGTAAATCAAAGCCTTTCATATTGGAAAGAAAAACATAAACATTGCATTTTTAAAATAAAAGGTATTATCGGAAAAATTAAAAATTCAAAAAAATCTTCAGCAATCTTATTAGAACAAATCAATGAATTTAGCACAAATTTGCAGATTAAAAGTAAACATAAAATCTTCTCTCTACTTTTTTATATTAAGTGAAAATTGTAATTAACACAGTTCAACTTGCAATCATATTGAATCTTGAAATATTCTGGAGCAAATTTTACAAGATAAATTTAAAATAAAGCTGCAAATATTACCAACAAGGAAGATCTGTGTAAATAAGAAAGAAAAGGGCGGGGGTTTAGATTAGTGGTTTTGGTGCCTGTCTTGTTAGAGCAAGGGCCTGACTTAGGTCCCTGGTACAGGAGGAGGAGGAGGAGGAGGAGGAGGAGGAGCGGGAGGAGGAGCAGGATATTTAAGATGATGTTGGTGAGGTTGAAGAGGAAGTTGAAGAGGCTGAGGAGATTGGTAGTGACGTTGAGAATGTTGGTGATGAGGAGGAAGATGGGGATGTTGAGAAAGATGGTGAGGTGAATGCTGGTAATGATGACACTGAAGATGGCAGATGACAGAGGCAGGTGGCAGAACCACTGAGCCAAATTCCCGGGCCCTGACAATTCTTAATATTATATTATTCCATAATTTTAAGGAAATCCAAATCAATATCCCAATAGCTCTGCTTTGTAAATATCAATAAATTGAGTTTTTATATGAAAATGCAAAGGACCCACAGTACACAGAATTACGTTTTTAATGAATAAGAGTTAGGTGATCCAAAATACTCGATGTCAAGAAATATTATGAATTTATAGTAAGTAAGACTACATAGTGGAGAAAATTACACTCTGAGAGATAAATAAAACAGTTTGAAGGATCCAGAAATAGGCTCACTCAACTCATAAATGCCTAGTCAAGAAATGTGGAAGCATTTCAGTAAAGAAAGGACCAGTCCAATGGTACATGAGCTTTTGGGGAACATTTGATTTCTAAACCATAACAGAGCTCAATTTTGTGATTATAAGAATCTTGAATGATTGATATTCTAATCTGTTTTTGAAAAAAATCTCATTAGCTGAGTGTATCCTCTTAATTTTCTGTGTATTAAACCAAATCATTACTTTTAGTCCCTATTTTTTAATAAAAAGTATAAAACCCTGACTATGTAGAATACAATACAAATAGACAGTGGTAATGAGTGATCAGAAAGTTAGATGTTCGAATAGTTGTAATGTGCTAATTAGGTGTGTGAAAGACCCCCTTGAGCCCTTACTGCTAGCCGACACTCTATCACAAGGCTCTGGACAGGGAAAGCGATGTACGCTATACTCAGGTTAACTCCCCAAATGTATGCATCCTGCACATTTTCTATATTTACTTATCAACTGAACACAGAAGTTCTAGCAAAAGTTCAAGACGCTACCATTCAGTGAAGCTACTAGATGAAAGAAACATGATTTTCTTAATATATGTTGATCAGAGTCTATCCCAAGAAGATCACATTTAACTGTGAAATAAGGAAGAGATAATATTTTTTCATTTGAACTACTATTTTTAGGTCCTTGGTTAAAGTAAATAGCTGTTAATTAGCTTGACTCAACCTGAGTATAAATTCTTGTTGTATTTATATTTCATTAATCAAAAAACTTCACTATTTGAGACTGTTTTGTCATCTATAAAACTTGAATACTAGCACTTATCAGAGTAGCACTGATATTAGGCATTTTTATTATGAAATATGATCTCTTTAATCTTTAAACTTATAGCATTTTTTCTTACAACAATGATTAATGCTTTCTAAAATTATTCATTATTCATTTCATCTCATAATAGGCAAAATGTACTGAAAACATTTGAAGTCAATTAAGGAAATTGCCTTGTATTGAACACCAATTGGCAGTAATGACTTCAGTGTTTCCTTAGCACTTATATTTTTGCACAATGTCCATTGTGCGACCATTTAGTTCTAATCATTTATTTCTTATTCATTACATGGAGTTTTATGACCTCCAATGCAATGTGATGCTGCAAAGTTAATTATATAATTACAAAAATGAAATTCTCAATAACTGTCTTCTTGTTCTCTTGAAAATGTTTTAAAGTGGCATTATCCATGCCATACAACTCATCATCAACATATGTACTTAAAGTCTTATCAGATTCACTTTTCCTATTCTTTAATTTTAATGTTGGAAGAGAGATTTTTAGGTACCCAATCCATTCTCTTATTTAACAAGGAAACCCTCTGGATTTTCCTGCTAATAAAGTAACACAGCCTCTTCTTGAACAATGCTGGCAATGGAAAAGCTCATGAGGTCTCCTGTTATGTTATTCCAAAGTTTTGTCTGTCCTGAGGAAAAGATAGTATAAATACCTCAGCAGCTGCTGCTCTGAAAAAAAAAAAAAAATCTACCATTTGGCCTTTGTTGTGCTCTCTGGAGCAAATTAAAATGTGTTTTCTATTAATCTTTTACATTTTTAAAGTGCTCCTAATGGTGGAATTTTTTGTAGAAATTCATATGCATTTAATACAACCTGAGGCCTCAACCTTACAATATAATATGTAGCTGAAGCTAAGTGAAAAGTTACAAGGAAACCAAACGGCTGCTTTCTGTTCAGTAACTTTATTCTTTTTTGTTTTCTACCTGAAATTCATTCCACAGCTTTCTTGGCAACAAAGGAAAAGAAAAGCCTGCCTATTTTAAGAATTGGATTGCCTTTTAGACATCAACAAATAGCTGTGGTAGTTGGATTACAATGAGGTAGAGTTACTCAGTAGGGAAGGAGTCAACGCAGGGATCTTTGTAAGTTTTGCAAATACCAACAAAATGATAATCATAATCATTATCATAAAGTGAGTAGGTTCAGCCACCCTCAACTTCTTAGCTTTCCCAGTTTTATCTGCATTTTTTTACCTCATATGTTCTTGACAATATGTAGGTTCAAGACTCCTCACTAATTTAATATTAGTTTTAGTTAATTTTTAATAGTTTTTCAATGTTTCTGAAGCACCATGCTCAGAAATAGGTAGGAAAGGCCGCCATTTCAATTTAACATCAATGTTAGTATATTTATATATGACTACATTTTATCTTAAATTATCTCATGTTAATATTTGATGTTAAAGTTAAATGAGTATTAATCACTCTTTGTATGTGGTTATACCTATTAGTTTTTGTCTGTCATTGATTTTTCTCTTAATTTTAGAGATTAAACTATTTTCAGTGTTTTTTGATAAGTGTGCTCCACAATTGTATAATTTGTATGCAAATGTCTCTTTGGGTGGTATTTCTTTAGAATATAGGACTTGAAAAGAACTGAAAAAAATGTGCTTTGCTAAGTTGATTGATTTTCACAATGCCTATAGCAAAATGATATATATCTTGTTTTATGTAAAAGGAAAATTTCCATCAGTGAATGCAATGCAAATATCACTTAATATTTCTGTGTATCAGCACTAGACTCATCTTGAGAATATTTTATAAAAGGCTGAATGTTGTGAACTCCATCTATATGTTTTATATATATATATATATATATATATTTATATATATATTTATACACACAATCAATTCTCAGTATCACTTTCAACACCTATTAGAAGACACTGGCTAATAACTATTCAACTGGTATGCTCCTACATTTGCGCTTCCCTTTAAATTCTTCTCCATATTCTATCTGGAAAGTCTTTCACAAAATATAAAAGTTTTTCTCACCTTTAACACTCTTTCTTTTTACAATTATGAAATAACTGCATGTATAGCCCAAAATATTTCTCCCAATGTGCTCACCAATCTCACCCTGTACCTCTACTCAGTGACTCTCTGAGCTTCATACGCGTTGGTCAATTTTCATTGCACTGAATTTCCCATAAAATCTATTGCTACCGAACAATTGTAAATGTACCTCCCACACACTGGAATCATCTGTAAACTCACCCAGCCCACCACGTTTTTTCTTCTGTAAAATTAATACAAGGTACAAGAGGAAGATATTGTGGTGTGTACTTTATAAAGAAAACAGGCAAAATTGCAGAAAGATGAAATGTCTGTTAGCAGCAATTATCTCCAGCATAGGAAAGAATAGACCTCATTCTGCTGCAGCTGGCCTACTTGAGCTCCGACGCCAGTGGAAGCACCTTCGCCAACCATAAACTTGCTAAGTCAGGACCGAACTGGTGTTCCCAATCTTTTCTCAGAAAGAAAAGTTTATGTACACTTACATGTGATTCTCTATTTGATATTACATAGCTAAATTTATATATTTATGTATATGCTACATGCACACATGCATATAAACTTAATTATAAATTTTAAATAAATTTAAAAAGTAAACTTATTGGCCATTACAAGTAAAATAGCATTAGAAAAATCTATTTTCTAACATCACATCATACATTAACTAAAAAGCTTTTAATATAGATATTCAATGTTTCTTCTATAGAGAAGAGAGTGAAAAGAGCTTTTTTTTTTCTTTTGGTACCGAGAATCAAACTCGAGACCTTGTTCTTGCAAGGCATAAAGCCAAACCACTAAACTAAATCTCTGGTCTGGAAAAAGCCTTTTTAAAAGAAGTAGCTAGTGTTCCATTCAGAATTATTGGCATTTAGGCATACACACCCCCTCCAAGGAAGAAAATGAAATGCCACTTTTATAATGAAAACCTATTATTGCTCGGTGTCAGTTTAGTAATTGAATTTCCTCAATTAAATCAAGAAAGCTAAAAGTGAACCAATTCAAAAGAAGCTATATTACCAGAAAAAAAAGCCAGCTATTAGAGAATATAATGAACCACTGTGAAGCTTGCAGCAGATCCATAAATTTGAAAGTATTATCTCAGTAAAGGACAAATAATAATGAAAATTTTGAAGTGTCATTTCACATACTTAAACTGATTTCAAGGCATTTGAAAGCATAGTTATCATTGGCTTCTGATTTAATTTGTTGACTTTTACCAGTCCAGTCTGTATCATCACTTAAATTCATATTTTTGAAGCAATTTTTGTGTTTCTTCATTTCAAAATATCTGCTATCTATTCCAGTTTCCTTAACAGTTTTGACTATAACGGTTGAAAAACAGTTTGTATATTTTGTCAATGGTCTAATTTGAAAATAAAATATGGTTAATGTTATTTTTCTATGATGAAATATTGTAACTGCATTTGATGGATTGTGAAACACATACTTAGAAAACAAATTGCACACAAATGAAATAAAAAGCAAGATGTCACAATATGTGAAAATTATTTTATTGAAAATATTTCCAGTAAATAAAAAGGAGAAAATAAATTTGTTAAATACATGTACTAGGATTTTAAGTTAACTTGAAGAAATAAATTTCAATAATGCAGTTCAAGTATTTTCCTATGTTTAAATTTTGCTGATCTTAATATATTTACTTCAAAGGCTATTATTTATTTATTTATTCATTTATTTATTTATTGGTACCCAGGATCAAACTCAGGACCTTGAGCTTGTGAGGCAGGCAGCGGAACCACTGAGCTAAATCCCTGGCCCTCAAAAGCTATTTTTAATAAGTGCAATTAAGCACTAGGAAATCTGGGTCATTTGAATGATCTATCAGCATTATTCCCAAAATTTCTTTGCATATTTTAATGTTCAATTCAATTCTTCAAATCTATTCCTTCTAACATTTGTAAAAAGTTTTAGGGCTTTGATATCCACATCTCCAATGGGATCACAGTTCCACTTTCCCACCTCTTCACTGGATGCTTTTTCCCCTTCATGTTAGCTTCAAAAATTTGTGTTTTGCTTTGATTTACTCCTATGAAAACATTAATGCAAATATGCTATCCACCCTTAGTTTCTAAGCCTCACATTCTAATTGACATGTATACCAAATATATGTAAATTAGCAATTAGAGCAATGTTCATAGAAAAAATTAATAAGAGGAAGAATAGGACAAGGAAACAGTAAAGAAGGCTTTGGATAGGTACAGTTTTAGTATTTTTGGAGGACAGTATACGTTTTCTCATTCAAAGTGAAATTTAGCTAAAAGAAGGTTGAAAGATTGGAAAAAAATGAAAATGTTCTTAGAAAAGAATAGCCATTGGGTCAACTCAAGGAAAACAGTGATTTAATCAGATTTACTTTTAAATATATTTCACTTTGACTTTATCATGAGGAAAGATTGAGGAGGCTAGGTTATATGCGAATGAAATTTAAATTTAAGATATAACATAATTTTTGTTACTGTTGCTAGTGTGGAAAGATTTAGAAAATGTGTCTTTAAACCTAAGGACAATTGAATTGTGGAACACTTGTTATTTCAAGATTATAAGGACAAAAGAAAAGGCTCTTAAATATAGAAATTCAAAATTTATTCTTTTGGAAAGGCACCCAGCAGAGGGATGGCTGGGTCAAATGGAACCTCTAATCCCAGCTCTTTGAGGTATCTCCATATTGATTTCCATAGTGGTCGCACCAGTCTGCACTCCCAACAACAACAGAGAAGGGTTCCTTTCTCCCCACAACTCTGCCAACATTTGTTATTGGTTGATTTCTTGAGAGCAGCTATTCTTTCTTGGGTGAGGTGGAATTCTCAGTGTTGTTTTTATCTGCATCTCTCAAATGACCAGTGATGTGGAACATTTTTTCATATATTTACTTGATGCTTCTACTTCTTTGTCTGTGAAATGTCTGTTCATTTCTGATGCCCATTTTTGAACCAGGTCTTTATATTTGGTGGGGCGGGGGGCTGGTTTTACCTAAAATATACCAATAAACTCAATGAGAAAAAAAAAAGAAATTCAAAATTAACATGTAATACCTTATCAAGAAGATACCAGACAGGAGTAAGAAAATTTGATACAAATTGTCAACTCTACAGACTATATTATCATGTAGCTCAGGAAGGGCCTCTCTCCCTTAGAGCTTCTGTGTCCTGTGTAATGAAATAAAGAGTTGATGATCTTTAAGACATCACCCTTGGTTCCTATTTAAAACAATATAATATGTAATGGGAAATGACAAGTGGATGTGCTTTGTTATGATAAAAGTGGCTAAAAAGGTAAAACAAATGAAATAATCTTTGGAGTTTATTGTTTGTAGTTCCCAAATAATATTTTAAATAAAGATTCTAAATTTCTGTGAGGTTCTATCAAGACTCTTTCCTCCTAAATGGCAATATTGTGCCTCAGGTATTGGCTATAAGTGATTGCATCAAAGTCCAAAGAAAATCCAAATAAAGTAGATCTTCTGAATATGAAACTCATGGAGGTTTTCACAGAGAATAAACCAGCATGATAGTAGAGACAGTGCCAATGTCCATTACCAGAGACCCCTGGAGTAGGTTCTGATCTGCTCAGTTCTACAAGCATCATGAGAAGAAAGATAGAGAAAGAGTTAAAGAGACAGATACAGAGAGTCAGGACGACCAGTGCCAGAGCAATTGGAGGCTTGCACAAAGTGCCTGAACAACCAGAGATGTCTATATTTATTGGTGAAATCATAGATTGAGGTAAAGGGGCTACATGAGAGGATGGATAGCTGCTATGGACATTACTGTTGCAGGTAAGGTGTGCAAAGGAAAAGACAAAACATTCTGAAACTGGATAAAAAGCACCAAATACAGGTTGTACTTAATAATTAACCTTGTCTTTTTAGTAAAGAAGGTTTTAACTCTGGGAACAGAATTTAAGTGTGAGCCCCTGTGACCTCGGCACAGAGGCTTTGGCTTATGTTCCTTCTTTGGGCATAAGTCAATAGGCAGTCCCCCATACTCCTTAACCTCAGCTCCCTGATTCGGAGTAAGGCATGATGGTTTCAAGCTTGAGATCAGCTTGAGCAACATGATGAGAGTCTGTCTCAAAAATAAAAACCACTTTTAAAATGTTTTGGGAGAGATGGGGTAAAGAAAAGAAGGGAAAGAACAATATGAGAAGAGAAGAAAAAAACAGAAGCAATGTTTTTATAGATAGAGGGGTGGAAGGGTGGAAGGGAAGGAAGGGGAATGGGGAAAAAGCAAGAATTTAGATGTAAATTCTCAATAATGAATGTGATCATAATGTATACCTAAAATGTACAAATAAACTGAATGGAATTTTTAAAATTCTGGGGATGTAGCTCAGCAGAAAAGTCTTGAATTCAGTTTTCAGCACCATATGAAAAAGAAGAAGGAGGAGGGGGAGGAGGAGGAACAGGAGGAGGAGGAGGAGGAAGGAGAAGAAGAAGGAGAAGAAGAAGGAGG
>NW_022900930.1:29944656-29951395 GCF_012274545.1 Fukomys damarensis
GAGGAGGAGGAGGAGGAGGAGGAGGAGGAGGAAGCAGCAGCAGCAAAACAAAAACCCAGGAACACAACAAAAACTGAATAGAAGCAGAACTTGCAGTAAGACTTTAACTACAGGCATAGGGACCCGAATCAGATAGAGAAGTAGGAAGAGATTAGCAGCTACAAATTTCTTCTGTGCAGAGGTAGCAAGGAAGGATGGTTGTTCATGAATGAGACAATGTATGACAGCTATTTGGCAATTTGTAAGACACAAAGTGGCGAGAAAGGGCAGTGGGTAGAGGAAGAGCTGGGACCAGGAACTCTGGTCACAAGAATGAGAAAATAGCATACTGAGGAGTAGCATTCTAAGAATATGTAGAAAAAAGGAGCTGAATTTTATTGATATCAGAGGCTATTACAGATTAAATTATATCTCCTGAAAATTTATATTAAAGCCATGAGCCCTAATGTGACCATATTTAGACACACAGAGCCTTCAGAGTAGTAATTAAGCTTAATTGAAGCCATAAATGTGCAGGCCTAATCTCACAGGATCGATGTGTTTATAAGAAGAGGAAGAGGCCCCTGAGCCTTCTACCCTGATCAGAGGAAAGGCCATATGAAGATACAAGGAGAAAGTGACCATCTGCAAGCCAAGATGGAAGCTCTCTTTGGAAAGTGAACCTGGAGAAAGTTTGATCTCTACTGCTAGTCTCCAGAATGATGAGAAAATAAATATCACTGTGCAAGCCATCTCCCTTTGGTAATTTATTTTGGTGACATGAATAGACAAATGCAGCAAATATGCTAGGCTTTTATTTAAATTTTAGTATTTCATTTTACTAAATTCCTTCTATCTCCAGACTATTCCATTACAATAAAAATGCTATGACAGACTCAGAAAAGTTCCAAACCACAGATGTGAAATAAAATGGGTCTATTTTAAGAGAAAACTTGATTTACTGTATATTCATGTCTGATATTAGAACTTAGGTTTACAGTTATGATGGAAGAGATTTATTTCTTTTCTATCAATCTATCAATCAATTAATATTCATCAATGTATTGGTCCTCAATCAGAAAATTGCAGGTATATTCAAATCATGTGCTTTCACCAAAACAGCTTAGTGTAGATGCTTACAATCAACTAATTAAAATTATATTGTGTACAATGATTTCCACATATACAAGACTAAAAGAATCTATTTGGAAGCAAATCAGATTAATAGGACTACTTTGCTAAATGAAAACATATTAATCAGAAATTCATTTTTAAAAATTTGTACATCAATATAAAAGATTCAAAGCACCTCCTGATACTGGGAAATGCTAAAGTAAGCAACTGTGATTATAATTTCATATTTGTTTTGTTCCCAGAGGTAAACCTAAGAAACAAGCCTATTTCTTAGTACTTTGTTTTCTTTATTTTAAATTTATGTTAAAAACAATCATCAAGGACACTGTTATTCAGTGAAAATGATGTTGTTTGTACCTGTCTTTCAAATTTTGTTTTGTTTTGTACTGGAGATCACACCCAGACGCGCTCCGCCACAGAGCTACATCCCAGCCCTTTTATGTATTTATTTTTTGGATGGTTCTTGTTGCATCACCCAGACTGGACTTGAAATTTCAATCCTCCTTCCCCAGACTTTCTCAGTTCTGGCGCTACAGGTGAGCACCACCACACCATATGATTTTTCAAGGTACATCCATTTTCCTCCAAATGACTCATTTATGCATCTTTATGGCAGAGAAGTATTCCATTGTGAGTAAATATCACATTTTCTTTATCCATTCATCTGTTGATAGACATATAAGTCACTTCCAAGCTTAACCTCTTAAGAATTGTGTTGCTATAATCACGGGTAAGCATGTATCACTGTAATATGATGTTTTTAACTCTTTCAGAAAAATATTACCTAGAAGGGAAATAGCTGGGTCAAATGAAATTTCTGTTTGTAGTTTTTAAGGATGTACCAGATTACAACTGCACCAACAATGTATAAGGTTTCCTTTTACCCTGCAGTCTGACCTGCCTTTGTTATTCTTTCATTTCTTGATGATAGTCTTTCTACAGTGGTACATAATATGAAGAAGACATTCATCAGTGGGAATTTGTACCTTTACGTGATATACCTTGGTTCTTTTTATTTTTCCCATTCCCCTGCCCTCCCTTCAACCCCTCCACCCCTTCACCCCTCCCTATTTACAAAGACTTTATTTCCATTTCTGCCTTGTCTCATAGTTATTCCTTTCCCTTTTTTTCTTTCCCCTCCCCCTCCACTTCCCCTTCCCCTTTGGACTTTTTCTTCCTATTTCACATTTGTATTTCACATTTCTATTATACATTTTAATCCTTATTTATGCTTTCCATTTCTCACACCAGACAAACTATTTGATATTTACATATGTCTGTCATTTATTTCACTTAAGAGTATGGCCTCAATGTGCATCCTTTTAGCTATAAATGTCTCTAGTTTCTCATTCTTTATGGCTGAGTAGTGCTCCATTTGTTTTCTTTTAAACCCACATTTGCTTTATCCAGTCTCCAGTTCATAGGCAATTGGGCTATTTCCAAGTTTTAGCTATTACAAACCGTGCTGCTATAAACTTGGGTGCACATATATCTCTGTGATATGATTCTTTTAATTCTTTTGGGAGGATATCCAGCAGGAGAAGAGCTGGGTCAACTGTGACCTCTAAAGCTAGTTTTTTGAAGAATCCCAATACTGATTTCCACAGTAGTTGCACCAGTCTGCACTCCCACCAAGGGTTGAGTAGCATTCCTCTCTCCCCACAGCCCCACCAGCACTTGTTATTGGTTGCTTTCTTGATAGCAGCCA
Source organism: Fukomys damarensis (assembly GCF_012274545.1). Taxonomy (NCBI): domain Eukaryota; kingdom Metazoa; phylum Chordata; class Mammalia; order Rodentia; family Bathyergidae; genus Fukomys; species Fukomys damarensis. The sequence goes on from NW_022900930.1 coordinate 29,947,478, forward strand.
TTCTTCCTTGAGTGAGGAGAAATCATTGTTTTGATTTACATCTCTCAAATGACCAGTGATAATGAACATTTTCTCATATGTTTATTTGATGTTTCTATTTATTTGTCTGAGAAATATCTGTTCATTTTAGATGCCCATTTTTTAAATGGGTCTTTAAATTTGGGAGGTCTGATTTTTTAAAAAATTATTTATATATTCTAGATAGGAGAATCAAGATAGAAAGAAGTTAAAGACCTCTACTCTGAAAACTACAACACTCTGAAAAAAGAGATTGAATATGATATCAGAAAGTAGAAAGACCGGCCTTGCTCTTGGGTCCGAAGAACCAATACAATGAAAATGCCCATGCTTCCAAAAATGCTATACAGACTCAGTGCAATTTCAATTGAAATTCCAAAAGCATACTTCACAGAGCTTGAAAAAAAATTGAAAAATTCATTTGGAAGAAGAGAGCTAAAATAGCAAAAGCAATTCTAGGCACAACAACAAGGTATGGGAAAATCACAATCCCCAATTTGCAACTATACTACAAAGCTACTGTGATAAAAATAGCCCAATACTGGCAAATACATAGACCCAAGGATAAGTGGAACAGATTAGAAGATGCAGAAACAACTCAAGACATACTCAGCTACCTCATCTCTGACAAAGAAGCCAAACACCCTCACTGGAGGAAAGATAGCCTCTTTCATAAATGGAGCCGAAAAAATTAAGTTTCAACTTGAAGAGTAAAACTAGACCTATATCTGTCACCATGCAGTAAACTAAAATTGAAATGGATCAATGAAAACAGAAACACTAAACTGGCTGAAAGAGAGGTTAAGTACAACTCTTGAATATATTGGTGTAGGAAAATATTTCATGAACAAAACCTCAGCCATACATAAAGTAGCACAGAGAATTGACAATTGGAGTCTCATCTTATTAAAAAGCTCTTGCACAGCAAAAGAAACCACCAACAGTGTGGAGACAACCCACAAGGTGGGAAAACAAATTTATCAGCTTTTCCTCACACAAAAGTATACTATGATTTTTTTTTCCAATACCATGCTGGGTGTTTGTTGGTTTGTTTTGTTTTTAATCACTGTAGCTTTATAGTGTAACCTGAAGTCTAGGATTGTGGTATCTTTGTTTTGCTCTTGTTGCACAGAATTGCTTTGCTATTCTCCATCTCTTCTCGGTTCTTTTCTGGTAGGAATTTTAGGATTCTCTTCTCTAGTTCCGTGAGGAATGCTATTGATATTTTGATTGCGAATGTATTATACCTGTGTATCCATTTTTAAAGTATGGCCATTTTCACATTTGTGCTCATGCAGGAACAGGGCATATCTGTTCATTTTCTGATGTCCACTTTAAACTCTTTTTATAAAGTACTGTAGTCTTTGTTGAGGAGATATTTTACTTGCTTTTTTATATTAACCCTTATGAGTTAATTTTCTTGACACTATTGTGAATAGTATTGTTTTTCTAAATTCTTTCTGGATGAATTCATTATCAGTGAACAGGACCACTATTTCTTTTTGTGTGTTGATTTTTTCATCTTGCTACACTACTACATTTGGTGATTCATTCTACAAGTTTTTGGTGGAATTTTTTGGTTCTTCTATGGAGCTTGACATCTCCACATGATAATTTGACTTTTCTCTTTCATATATACATATATATGGTTGCTCTAGCTAATAATTTGAGAACTATATTGAACAGGAATGGTGCTAATGCCTTGTTCCTAAAGTTAGAGCTGAAGCTTTCAGCTTTTTCCAAGTTGATGTGATGATGGCTGTTGGTTTGTCATAAATGGTTTTATTTGATTGAGATAAGCTCTTTCAATACCTATTTTCTTTTTTATTTGCTCATTAACTTCATTGGAACATTTTAGGTGTACTTTATGATCACATTCCTTATTTGAAGTTTGTTACCTGTACATGATATATCGTGGTTCTTTTTTCTCCTATTCCCCTTTCCTCTCTTCAACCTCTCCACTCCTCTCTTTTACAAAAATTTTGCTTCTCTTTTTTCTTTTTTTCTCATTTTCTCCCCCCCCCAGTTCTCTTCCCCTTTTGAACATTTCCTTCCTATTTCACAATATCTAGTATGTATTGTGGTCCTCATTTACACTTTACATTTCTAACATCAGAGAAATAATTGCATATTTACATGTGTGTCCTATTTATTTCATTTAAGAGTATATATCCATTTATTTATAAACATTTCTAGTTTATCTTCCATTAAGGCTGGGTAGTACTCCATTTTATTTCAAAAAACACATTTTCTTTATCCAGGCACCTATTTTCTTTGGGATATTTATCATGAATAGGTGGTGGATTTTGAAAGTGGCCTTTTTTGTATTAATTGAAACAAGCATGTGACTGCTGTCCTTGTTTCTATTTATATGACTCATGACATTTATTAGTTTGCAGGTGTTGTACCATCCCTGTATCCCTGAGATGAATTTTACTTGGTCATGATTTATTATATTTGTTATGATTTACTGCATTCTCCTTGCCAGTGTTCTCAGTCTCCACAACACCATCAGGAAAGAATTTTATGAATTAAGTTTTTTCACATTTTTATTACTGCATGTTAGTCATGCAAGTCAATGACTTTGGTTTTGGCAGCTTTTTACATGCACATTGCGTACTTTATTACTCAACACCCCTATTGACTCACCCTTCCTCCTAGTCTCACATGTTTTTGAGGTGGTTTCAAGACCTACAATGTATTTAATCACGTTTATGTCTGCCTATTACCTTCCTTTAAATTTACAAGATTGGACAGATCATTAATGTCACTAATGTCAACTAATGAAATTCCTCATTGTCTACTGTATTTTAGTTTTCAAATAGAATTTTCTCTTCTTCCCTATCCTCATTGCAGTCTTTATGTAAGATCTACTTTTTTTTCAAAGTTCAAAATGTGGCTGATTATTTTATAATAATTAAATCTCTATATTTTCATTAGTGTGTTAAATATTTCCTTGCTATCCCAGGTTGCTGTGTGTTGTTTTACTTTATTTTAAAATTGAAAGAGGCTATAGAAAAGGGACCATTTATCCTAGGTAAGAGAATTTGTGATAGGTCTTCTATAGACACTTCTGAAATGTTCAAATTATACATACAATTAATAAATCATCTGCTTTGTGTGACATAGCAAGTGTCAGTTCTGTATTCTACCCTTACACATAACCTTAAGACTCTACTAATCTATAAGGTAAGATGAATATGTTTTCCATATGAAATTGCAGAGATTAAGACACTGTGTGATCATTCCTTCTCCAAAAGTATAATAAAATGTGTGTTTCTCCATTATTCTATCATCCAGGACTCTGACTATTACCGCATATGTGACATACATACAATGACAATTAACATTTGCAGTGGTGACACTGAAATATGAGGTTTCTTAGTGGCTTATGAGCTATGAAGAAAACAATTATATTTCAACATACACAATACACGTCTAATATATATATATATATTATATATAAATATATATATAATAACTTAAATAAATACTTGATTAATAACATTTTCCCTGCCTTTATGAAGGTTATATGATTTTTATTGAGTAAGACTTTAATATATGGAATTTATTTGTCAGTTAAATTTATAAACTGACAGTTGAAGTTCACTCTATTGTTTTTAACACTCAAACCTAAAATGTTTACATTGAAATCTAAAGTATGTTTCTTGTATACAACATATTGTTGGATTTTGCTTCTTAATCCATTCTGCTAATCTGTTTCTCTTGATTGGTGAATTGAGGCCATTAACATTGATGGTTACAACTGATATATTTTGACTTATTCTTGTCATGTTTTTGTCCATTTGTTGACTCTTTTTACTTTTTCTCCCATCTCCTTTTAGTTTCTTGCCTTGCCTATTTGATTTGGTCTGTTGGGCCTCATGTTATTGTGAATTT
>NW_022900930.1:29952040-29953456 GCF_012274545.1 Fukomys damarensis
GAGAAACAAGACTTGCCATGTAAAGGTACATGATCCCAACAATGAATGTAACTGTACTGTATCCCTAAATGTACCAATAAACTCAATTAAAAAAAAAAAAAAAGAAATCTAAAGTATGCTCATGAAACCCCTTAATACATGATGAACAGGCACACATGTGAGTAAAAGGAAATAAATTATTTTAAATAAAATAGAGCTTCTTTAATTTCTTTCATCTAGGTCCTCTGGATTTCATGAGTACTCCTTATGGACAGAAAATGCCTACTTGCTGCATGTCCAATGAAATTAAAATATGAAAATGAGAAAAGACTTTGTTAGACATCTATATCCATCTTCCTGTTACTAAAGTACTATTCATCATTACTTATTTTCCAGGGCTTGGCTTCATTTAGGTGTATTTGTACAGAAAAGATTGTGTTTGGTGGGTAAAACTTTAACATCTGACTTAGTTTCTATAAATTTTTTTATTGTTGTTTGGCTTGTTCATATTCTTTTTTTTTCTCATTGAGTTTATTGGTACATTTTAGATATACAGTACTGTTACATTCATCATTGGGATCTTGTATCTTTATATGACAGATCTCGGTTCTCATTTTTTCCCTTTGCCCCTGCCCCCCTTCATCCCTCTTTACAAAACTTTAAAAAAATTTTTTTTATATTTATTGAGTTTATTGATACAATCTAAGTATACAATACAGTTACATTCTATTAGGATCCTGTACCTTTACATGATAAATCTTGATTCTCATTTTTTTCCCCTTGTCCCTGCCCTCCCTTCACCCCCTCCTCCCCTCTCCATTTACAAACACTTTATTTCCATTTCCATTTTTTCATTTTCTCATATTTTTTCCTCTCCCTTATTACCTTTCCCCCCTTCCCAATTTCCCTACACCTTTAGCCTTTTACTTCCTATTTCACATTATTAATTATGTCATTAGGATCTTGAGTACTATTATAGTTTTTCAAACCAGAGAAACTATTTGGTATTTCATTGAAAGAAATCTCTGTATGAACATTAAATATAGGGAATCCTAAAATAAAACTAAAAAGGAAAGTAAAAGAGAAAAGGCAGAGATGTAAAATTAAAATAATCCTTAATTCTGAATATGAAAATGGTCCCTGAACATATTTAAGTTGCTTCTTGCTCTTGTAGTCTTATATTATTCTTTTTTTTTCATTATTTAGAGAATATTTGTTAGTTTCTGTAATCAAACCCAAGTAGATATGATGTTACATATTTAATACAGTGCACTACCCTGCACACATGGGAAAAAATTAACACTTTTAGACCAATATGGCTGTTGATTTCTGTACAATGCCAACACAATACAGTAAATTGGGATAACTTTTTCCAAAGTTGACAGCTCAGTTAAAGTTTACAAAAATTCAAATTATATATGTGCGATATATATATAT
>NW_022900930.1:29953521-30047961 GCF_012274545.1 Fukomys damarensis
ATCTCCAAGAATAGCAGTATGTTATGCATCAATAGCAGCAACAGCTTTTCCAGGTTCTGCAGTCATCTGAACAAAATTATAGACATTCAGCATACTCAATTAAAAAAACAAAAACAAAAAAACAAAGAAAAGAAAAATATCAAGAAAACAGCAAAGTTCTGTTGCTGTTGTGGTACCTGGCACCATTTTTTTTTATTAGCATCTTCATCATCATCTGGAAAGAGAACTTTCTAGAGTAACATCATTAAAAATAGCTCTGATAAAGCATGGTCACTACTACATATCATAAAGCAGGTATCAGATATTTTACATTCACAGAGGTATGATACAGTATTGTCCTATGTCTATAATACTAGAATCAGTTTTGGTTTGAAATTTACTTTGTCTGCAAATAAGATTGCTACCCCTGCTTTTTTCTGGGCCCCTATCACATGGAGAATTTTTTTCCATCTTTTCACTTTCCGTCTATAGGCTTCTTTTTGCCCTAGGTGTGTCTCTTGTATAAAACATATTGTTGGATTTTGCTTCTTATTCCATTCTGCCTGTCTATTTTTCTTGATAGGTGAGTTGAGGCCATTGACATTGCTGGTTATAACTGATACGTACTGACTTATTATTGTCATGTTATTGGCTTTTTTTGTTGACTCTTTTTACTTTTTCCCCTTCTCCTTCATTTTCTTGCCTTGCTTATTTGATTTGCTTTGTTGGGCCTCATGGTGTTGTTACATTCATTGTCTTTTTCTAGGATATTGTTTATAATTGCTTGTATTGGTATTCATGTAGTTTCTCAGGTGTCCTTTGTAGTGGAAGTGTCTTATTTCCCCACCCATTTTGAAAGAGAATTTTGCAGGATACATCAGTCTAGGTTGGAGGTTGTTTTCTTTTACTACTTGAAATATCTCACTCCAGGCTCTCCTTGTCCAAAGGGTTTGTGTTGAAAAGTCCGCTGTGCCGGGAAGGCTGCCTCGGCCCCAATTCACCACAGGAAGGATAGCCATGCCCTCTCCCGCCAGGAGCCGCCATCGCTCCAACACCAGGAAGGTAGCCCCTTGGGTGCCCCTGAATCCCTACAACTCCCCTAACCCCCCGAACCCCCCTCAGACCTCCTGATTGTGCCAGTTTTGGACCCACTCTGCAGAGGCAGAGGTGGTCATAAAGGGTATTTTTCTGACTTCCCAACTTTGAACATCTTTAAAGAAAGGACATGGGAAACCTGTAGTAGAACAGTGTGGAGTTCAACCTTTCAGAAGGTTGGGGAACTCAATCTGGGCCTTGCAGCCCAAGGTCAGTCTGCATCATGGAGTTCAGCCATCAGGTAACTGAGATCAGGGGTCTTGAATCCTAGCTCTGTCTGAGCCCCCATCCTAAATGGTAAATATACTATAGCGAAAAGTTTGTTCACTGCAGACATGCTTTGGACTGCTTCTTGATTTCAATTTAATTCAAATGGTTTAAGGGTGATAGACTAGTGACTACCACAGGTGGTCAGTTTCCAAGTTGTGCTTTATCATATTGTGTTGCTGGTTGTATCAGTTGGGATAAAGGATTGTGGTTGATTTGATGAGCATTTTTCTCTGATGTTATGAAAATTAGAATGTCTGTGGGTCACTCGAGACCCAGAAGCTAGGGCACAACTATATCAGGAAGATTTGGGTGATAACTGAGAGATTAAACCAAGGATAGCCCAACAACAAAAATAAAAATGAGAAAAAACTTAAGCAAGACACAAAGACAGACTTTCAGTTCACCAATGACAAATAGTAGGGCAGATGAGGATGAAAAGGCTGATAGTGAACCACGAGGACACCCTGAACTCAGCGCACAAGAAGTAACAAAACAGATCAATCAGGTTCTAGAAAAATTCAAAGCGGAATTAATTTCCCAGATAACCATAGAGATGGTGAGCAAAATGAAAGTTGTGATTTGAGACTCTAGAACAGAAACTGAAAAATAAATAAATAAATAAATGAGCTCAGGACCATGATAGAAGCCATGAAGACCCAGCATAAGAAAGAAATGGAACAATAAACACCCAACATAGGAAAGAAAGGGAATCCATAAAACAGTTTCAGATATCCAGGAGATTAAACGCTCTGTTGAAAGTGTACACAACAGAATATACGAATGCAAAGATAGAATCTCAGATATAGAAGATAAGATTGCATTCAGTGACCATGAAAAGAGAGATCTCTTAAAAACAGTAGGGGATCATGAGAAATCGATCCAGCAACTCCTAGATGATGCAAAGAAGAATAACATAAGACTGATAGGAATCCATGAAGTAGCAGGAGAAAATACAAATGACTTAAAAAAGCTCTTCACAGAATTAATGACAGAAAACTTCCCAAACAGAAGAAAAGAATTTGACATTCAGGTAAGTGAGCCATATAGGATCCCAACTAGCCACAAAAAAAAATCTACACCTAGACATATAATAATCAAGATCCCAGAAACCCAACAGAAGAACAACATACTACAAGTGGTTAGAGAAAAGAAACCAATCACATGCAAAGGAAAGCCCATCAGAATTACAAAAACTTTATTTCCATTTTTTCACTTTCTCATATTGTTTAAATATTTTTAAGGTGTATATACCTGAGGCTTTCCTTCATTTGCATTCTATTTAAAACTTATTGAACCTATAATGAATAAATGTCAGTTCATTATTTTAAGATTTAATAAATTATTATTAATGATTTGTGGGATTTGAACCACATATGCTAAGAAGTAGTTTGACATAACAACTACAACACCTTATCCAAGAAGAAAAGTTTTCATGAGCTTTTATCATTTTTTCACTTATATCCATAACTCAAAGCTAATTATTGTGAAATTATATTTAAAGATTTTTCTGTAAATGATTTTTGTGAAATCGAGATCCTTAACTTTAAATATAAACATCAATTTAATCTTGCTATTTATACCTGATTACACAGTACATGTATTGCATAATAATTCGTGTTGCTACAGTAACCAATTTTGTTTCACAATGTCAGATCAATAAAAACAACATAGGAAATATACTACTTATGTGAGGCTGGATGGAGTGCTCCTCTGCTGACGTCAACAGAGGAACAATTTCAGCAGTAGCTGTGAAGATTATCACCACAGGGAATATAAAAGAGAGAAATGGTCCATGCTTCACTGTTTATGGAGCCTTCTCTTGAAGCATTCTTACTAAAAGCATTTCAGCTTCCTCAAACAAAGAATGCTACAAATCAAGCATAACTCCTGCTTTGGAGTAGAAGGCAAAGAACAATTGGAAGAAGAAATCAGGTCATTTAGAAAAGATGTATTTGAAAAAAATATGTAGAGGACCAGATCAAGGAAAGAAACAAAATGTCTCAGGTCCTGAGAAAAATGGACACATACCTTCTATTGGTGCTTTATAAAGTTCTGTCAAGGAGTTTAGTTAAAAGTAAAAATTTTCATATTTGATCTATTACCTGCCTGTAGTTCTTGAGAACTGTGGTTCAACTCAAAATTAGACTTAGTCTGAAAGGAAAAGCAGCACAAATAACAAATACTTATAGTATTTTTGACTGTATATAAAAAGCTAACATTGTATATATTTGATTTCCTTTTAATTTGTAATGTGATTGTTTTGTTTATCCTCCTTTTATAGATAATATAGTCAACCACTGTTCCATTTTAATCAATGGGCTCAGGCCATTGGTTCTCATTCCTCCTTGAACTTGCAGCACCTGCACCACAAGCAGGCAGCTCAGGCCTCACCACGCTGGAATCAGAATCTCCATATTCACAAGATATATAGATGATTTATATTGATTTTTTCAACTTTAAGAAACATTGGCTCATAACTACAATTTGACTAGTGACAGTGAAACATGGCAGCACAGTAAAATCACTTGAGTAATGGTTTATACACAATAATCCCCCAATTCCACAATCTAGACATATTGATTCAGTTTGTCTGGAGTTTAGTCTGGATACAGAGAATCTTAAATGCTAACCACCATGAGTTTTCCACATATAGCATTAGAACTGTACAAGAGAAATAAACAGATAACATTGAGTTATTTTCAAAGTGCCTGTGTATAAGAATTATCTAATCTATTTTTTTAAACAGCATATTCAGAAATCCATGTCTGGAGATTGTAGTTCATTATTTCTGTGCTTTGGTTATGGCATTTGTGACATGCTCCCTGGTAAATTCTTTTAGTGTATGTGCTAACAAAGTGAGCACTACCCAGGAAATTCTTAAGATCAACTTTCCAGAATGCGTTCCCAACATAAAATTTTCCATTTAGGGCTGAGTTTATTGATTTTTAGTATGAAAGGCTATGCAATTTTCTTCTGGTCAGTTGTTTTGTTTTAGGATTTCTAAAGCGACTATACTTTTAGTCATAGCCTTGAAATGAGGCTCTTTCTAAAAAGAACATTTCAGAAATTTAAAATACCTCATTCACCCTCACATCTAAGCAATCTGTGTAGGCAACCTTCATACAGTAGTCATAGATGATCATCCAATCCCTTATCTGGAATATCTTAAACAAAAGCAGAGGTAGTATGTCTGTCTTTCTACTTAATAGGCCTTAGTCTGAGGTTAAATACCCTTTCAGACCAGTGACTCTAATTTGGTATCTGGGGATTTGGTAACTTTCCTTGGACAAGAGTTTGTCTGCTCAGTGATTCTTGACATTAGGTTTAAGTTCACTAAACCAGGAAAAATTAATCTTATGCTCTAATCTGGATTAATTTATATAATGTACATATTCTTAATCTGTATCTATTTATTACATTTAAAAAGTGAGATAACATGATTTTCTTGTTTTGCCTCCAATAGTTGACATATATACTAGAAGATAGTTTATTGCCCTGAATTTTTCTAAGACAAATTGACCAGAAGCAAAAATCATCTTTCCATTGGTTTAGTATATCAGCTTGTAAAGTAATACAAAGTTAAGGAACACTAAGTAAAATGAAAAAAATAAGTTCTAATAAGCAAATGCAATTTATTGCATCTCCTAAAATTTACAAATTCCAAACATAATCATACACTGATGTAAATTTGCAATCTCCTTGTGGCAATGTAATCATACCATCAGTATTTTTAAAATCACCCCAGTCACACAGTATAACAAATTGAAAACCACAAAGCAATGAATTCATATTGGATAATAGAACTAAGAATATATGGCTTATAAAGCTAGACTTTAAAATTTTCTGTACACAAGTAAAATCCTCTTATCCTAACTTTCTCCTTAGTTGCTGCCACTCAAGGTGCATCTGGGTGAAATGGTATGGGTTAACTAAGGTTTACACCTAAATGGAACTGATTGAATATGAACACCTCATTTGTTTTGTATGTTGCCTAAACACATGAACATGTTATTAGTATATTACTTGTACAATATGATGAATTTCCTAAAAACTTAAATTCCTGGGAGTCAAAGTATGAAATTTTATAAATATCTATGTGATTACTAGCCAATATTATCTCTGGAATATATTATGTTTACAGATATGTAGAAGTTTTGGTGCATTGCAACATGTAAATCAATTGTTTTTTATGATTTGCTCCTATGTATAAAAAAGGGAATACTCTGCCATATTTATACTTTCTTATTGTTTATTGTATATAATGCATAAATAGCACTTTTAATTTTTAGGATATATTTTGTGACTTATTATTGCATTTCCTTCAAGTTAGCAAATTGATATAATTTATATAAATTTATATGAATATATATTTAATGATTAATAATATATTTGATATTTATTATTATGATTGTTTAAATATAATAATTAAAAGAATATGAAATGTAAGTAAAATTCTATTCCTCTAAAACCTACACACATACACAGATACACACACACACACATATGTATTTATATAAGCATATAGGTCTGTCATGTTAAATAACTGGTCATATTACCAAGTTAAATCTTTAAAATAACCTGGAAAAATTTATTTAACTCATCAGAGGATAGGTGTTCCCACATGATTGTATGAGGTGCTTTGCAAATCCTTTCTCCAAAGAACAATAAAACTGAACATAATTTTTAAAATAATCATTTATTTAAATTGACTAACTAAAATGATACACAATGCCTTAGTATTTATTCAAGAAAATATCTAGAGTTTCAATGAAATGGACAGAGCAGAAATGATATACTAGAGGACTTATTTTGGTCCTATGTCAGAGATGACAGAGATGGTCTTCCTCTTCCATCGAGCTTGCACTTTGGGAGGGACACACATGGAATGGTGAGAGAGGAAGGAAACCCCCACCTGGTCAGCCAGATCAGCTGAATCAACCCTGGTTATCAGTGGGCGACAGAGGCCACAGCCAGATGGGCCTCACATCTGAGAGGTCTTATTTGGATCTCATCTTCAAACTTGCATAGACATATAGTTGTTTTTATTTAAATGAGATGCTTTTGAACTTTAAGAAAAATTCTTTCATATTTTATACATACTTGGCAACTACATATTTTTATTTAAAGTATCCTGTTGGTAATATATATGAACACTATTTGAAAAATAACATGTTTATATTACATAAACTGATTAAAAACTTAATGCCAATTAGAGACATCATAGTCTCTCATTCCTGTCAACTGATTAAATATACCTAACACTGTTAGAAACTGGGAAGGGTACAAAGTAAAATGAAGGCAGAAGAAGATGAAGATGATCAATGCTGTACAAATACACGGAAATAACACATTTAATCCTATTAATATATGCAATTACTCAGTGTTAATACAAATATAAAGAAATGTTGCATCAGTAAACACATAGACCCATAATGCTTAAAAATTTTAATGAAGAAACATTTTCTGTGCACAGAAAGTATTTACCAAATATGTTTTATTAGTGTGCATATGCTGTTTGTAGCAAAAGACATCCTTCCATGATTTTCTTGTACTTTTAAATGGAAATGTAAGAAGAGTTGATGAGTGGCCACTCTTAGTTTTTCTTCTCAAATGCAAACATTGTTTATTGTAATTTTTGACACAGACCTAAGAGATAGATTGAACAATTGTCCTCATAACCTAAATCTTGTAGCAAACTGTAAAACTGAAGCAATAAATCTTCACTAATAAGTGAAAATAAAAAGTCATTTTCTAGATTCATTGCAATGTCTAAAGGAATGTATAATTTGACCTTTTATGTCTGTTATTCTGGAACAAGAATAAAATATTAATTTCCTCTTAAAATCAGTGTGTTGTGTTTGCTTGACTAAGAATAAGAAAGTTCAAAAGTGTAGACATTTTTACATTTCCTCTAGATCGTAATTAGAAAGGGTACAACAGGAAAAAGAGTTTAAATGAGTAAACCTGTCATACTAAGTGAAGGATTTCTCCAATGAAAATTAATTAACACTGAAGAAAGAAATGGAAGAAGATGCCAGAGGACAGAAAGACCTCCCTTTGTCTTGGACTCGCAGAATTAATGTCATTAAAATGGTCATATTACTAAATGTGACCTGCAAATATAATGCAATCCTGTGAGAAAACTGATGACATTCTTTAAAGAACTGAAAAAGGTTATAAAATTCACAGGAAAACAAAATACCCAGAATAGCTAAAGTATCTTAAGCAAAAACAGCAATTGTAGAAGCACATGATTTCAAAATATACTTCACAGTCACTATAGCAAAAACAGAATGATGAAACCTGATGGGTAGACCAAAGGAATAGAAGGGAGGCCACAGAAATAAACTCACGCAACTTTAGCTATCTCAGTTTTGACAAGGCTGGTGAAAACATATATTAAAGAACAGACTGCCTCTTCAACAAATAATGTTGGGAAAAAAAGGTAGCCATATGCGTAAGACTGAACCGAGAGCCCTATCTCTAACTCTGTATAAAAATCAATTCAAAAGAGTTAAAGAATAAAATATAAGCTCTGAAACTGTCAGAAGAAAATGGGGAAACAAAGACACGAAAAAGGCATTGACTTCCTGAAAAGGATTCCAAAGCACTGGAAATAATAACAAGAAACATTCAAATTACAATCAATCAATCAAACGGGCATTACATCAAATTACAAAGCTTCTGCCCAGGAAAGCTAACAGTTAAGAGTTAGTAGGCAGCCTATGAAATGGGAACAAATCTTTGCCAGTTTCTCTTCTGACACAGAATAAGTATCCAGTGTATCAAAACACACCAGTACCCTCCCAAATGCCATTTACTAAAAATAAATGAGCAAATGAATTGAAAAGATATATCTTGTAAGAAGTAAAAATGGCCAATAAATATATGAAAAACAGTCCAACTTTTTAACTATCAGAGAAATGCAAATAAAGCAAATCAGTTCTACTGAGAACACATTTCACCCCAATCACAATAGCCATTATAAAAAAATAAAAGAAACAGTAAATATAGATGAGGATGTGAGAAAAAGAAGCCTTTCTACACTATTGGTGAGAATGTAAATTAGGAAAGAGTCATTTTAGAAATCAGTATGGAGGTTCCTCAAAAACCCAAAGATTGAGCCATGATGAGATCCAGCTACATCACTCCTAAATACATTCCTAAAAGAATTAGGGTCAGTGTATGACATGGATGCCCGCATACCCCTGCTTAATGGGACATAATTCATAATAAACAAGCTATGGATATGGCCTAGGTACCATTCAAATGATGAACGGATAAGGAAAACAGTAAAAATAGACGATGAAATATTATTTAGCCAACAAAAATAATGAAACCATGTCACTTGCATGGAGATCAAGTTAAGTGAAGTAACCCAGACTCAGAAAAGATAAATATAAAAGATAAATATTTTAAAAAGATAAATATAAAAACTGCCATTTTTTTCTCATATGCTGAATCCAAAGAAGGGAAAAGAGAGGAAAGGGCAAAAGAAGCAACGAGAGGGGTGCAAATGAAAGTATGACGTAGGCATACATGAACATGTCAAATGCAGACCACTGTTTCATGTAACAGCATGCAATAGTGGAAGGTTTTTGGTTTTGAAAAGAGAAAAGCAAAATGAAAACAAATATCTAAAATATTTTGAAAGATGGAAGTACTTTGTGCACTTTGAATTAATCAGGTTATTGTAAAGATAAAATAACAAAATGAATCATACCACAAAGTGTTCAACTGTTGTGGAAAAATTCTTCAGAGGTAAGAATAAAACTGATGAAAATGAAGATGTTCTTCAGCACTAATGGCCATAGGCTGCAGTGTCAATTTTGGAGGAAGCAGACAAATCTGTCTATCAAACATTTTTTTAAGCATTAAGCCAAACATGTTGCCACCTATCGAAGACAATCTTATGTTAATGTTGAGTTTGATTACATGACACGTTCAGAAATAAGTATATAATAAGTGTATAAGAAGCAGGTACATGCTGTTACCTTGCTTCTTAGGAAGCTGGATCAGGATGCTTGCAATTTCAAGGTCAGCCTGGGCAACTTAGTGAAACCATGTCCTGAAACTTCAAGTAAATTGTAAAGGTCTGGGATATAGCTGATTACTCCTGGGGTTCAATTACAAGCACCACAGAAAAGTACACTATTATCATTACTTTATATGTAACAAATTTACAGCACAAACTTTTGAAACATTCAACCTTGAAGAGAAGAAAAATAAAAAACTTTAAACATAAGAAACAGAAAACAATTTTAAACAGCTTTACTACAGGAATAAGAAAATAGGCTGGTGATTATTATATTTTTAAATAGTTTCATATTATTTCTATTAAGCTTGGTTTACTGTAGTTTGTCCTCAACCAATATCTATTGAACAATCTAGCAACTTAAACATGAATATGTTTCTAAGGTTAAAAACATCACACTTCAAACAAACATCAATCCAATTGAAAAGTAATTCATTCAAAGAATAATAATATCTTAATGCTATATGATCACAATACTGAAACCTAAAATGCCAAAAATAGTTCAATTAGCTGATTTAGTACAAGTACAATTTAGTTGAGGTCGCTTTGCAAATTATATGTACTATGCACATGGTCAATGTGTATTTCAAGGATTAAACAGAATGCCACATTTGCTTCTCCTAGGCTAACATGTATTCACTTAAGTGCTGCAATGCGATCAAATTTTGGAGATTCCCGAAAATATGTAGGTATATGTTGATTTTAGATTATATAAGTGTCCAAAAAATAAGTAACCAAAACTATGACATAATTAAGGTAAAAGGAGCAAGAAAATACATATCCTACATGATTTTTTCTTTCTGCTTATTAATTTTTTCTGCTTATTAAATTAGAGTTGGTTCAGGACCATTTTTGGGCTTTTACACTATAGTAAAAAACAACATCCTGAAAGACACTTGGATGTTGCCTTAGTCTGTTTCTATTACTGTAATAAGATACCACACAATGGACAATTTATAATCAATATCAACCATTTCTTACCAGCCAGGAAGTCTATGATCAGTTGCCAGCAGATTTGTGACTGGTGAAGACTCACTCTCGCTTCCAACTTAGTGTTCTGTGGATTGCTTACATGGCAGAATGCAAAAAGACAAAAGTGATTAGGACACTCCCTCCACCTCATTTATGGGAGCACTAACTCATTCATGCTGGTGGAAGGCTCATGACTTAATCACTCTTCCAAAGGCCACACATCTTCTCACTGTTTTATTTGATAATCATGCTGCAGTATATGAATTTGAGAAGGACATAAATATCTGAAACACAACAGGTGGTCTTCAAATAATTCACGGTGGCTATTTCTGCATCTTTATGCATACACAGCTCCTCATGTGCACTTGTGGATAGCCCAAATGGAATATTTTACCTTCATAAATCTATGGAGATGAATTTGTTAGTCATTATCTTTTCACTCTAAAATCACTTTTAAATCTAATGTTGATTAATCATCTAACTTTTTATGAGCAACTCTGTAGTCTTTAATATATATTTAGTAGAATTAAAATTATTGGAAAGTAGTATTTATAAAACCCTCCAGAATGTCTCAGTTGGTGGTGAAAATATTCCTTTACATTTCCTCTTTGTACTTTTTAAAATGCTATTTATTAAATTTTGTAAGCTACAAAGAAATATTTTGTGGTACTGTAGATTGAAATCAGGCCTTCACAGTGACTATATATTCAGCCATATATATATATATTTTTTTGTTTTGTTTTGTTTTGTTTTGTTTTGTTTTTTTAGACAGGATTTCACTAAGCTACCCAGGAAAGATTAACAGCTGTGATCCTTCTGCATCTGTCTCTCAAAGTACTAGGATAACAGGCATGTACCAACATACCTGGCTACATAAAAATAATTTTAAAATCAGCTTCACTTATTTAACTATTTTTTAGATTGGGTTAATGAGTACCAACATTTTTTTTAAATGATGTTATCCATCTCTCAAGATTATATGCCTCCTTATTTATTTAGAATTTACTTTGTCATCAAAACGTTGTCAAATTTTCTATGAGATCTTGTTAAAGTTTATATAAAAATTTCCTTCTGTATTTATATGATTCATTAAGGAAAAAAAGCATTATTTTGTTTATCTCACAGATCTGTGGTTATAATACTTCTTTCCAAAAATCATTACTTTGGCCCTAATTGAACTATTAAATTGTACAGCATAAAATGTGAAAAGTTAATTAATTGAAATCTCAGCATAACCTCCGAATACACTAATATCAATGTATTTATCTGGGGAAGTGGAATTTATCTGGAAAACAATGCTTAAGAATCATTTATTTACAAAAAGCTTTAAGAGATTCTTCTATAAATTTTCTTTCTAGGCTCATTTCATCAAAATTTAATGAAATTTAAAATGTCATTAAAGTATATTGAATTCCTTTTATTACAGTGATAACCTCTGATTATTAACTAGAAAAATTTATATGTTCCAAAGGGCCAGTTGTTAAATTTTCAGCAAGAAAATGTGGTAGTTATTAAAGCAGAATTTTTTATAAGTGTTTGAATATCTATCTTTAGCTTATTCTTAAATATTCTATTGGAATATGAGTGTCTATTTTGAATTGACCTAGATTTTCTTATGTCAAGTACTGTTCCATTCTATTTTTAGTTATGTAACATTTCAGGGTATAACCTATATTTTGTTGTTTTTATGATTCTAAAAATGTCATATTTTAAGATGTGTTTTTCATACATTAATTCATATTTTATATTGTGTTTAAAATCTATTTTTCTATAATGCTGCTTTTATTAAACCAGGCCTGCTTTGTATCCAGCTACAAAGGAAAACAGCATGGAGTTTATGAAAAATGCAGATGTGTCCGTTCAAATTTTTCTAGAATTTTCTGTCTGGTGGTCAAATTCCATGTTATATTATTAATCTCTACATTGCATGCACTAAAACTGGAATTTTTAAAGTTTGAATGTCAGAATATTGTGTAAAAAAGAAATTTATACTTTAGTGTATCTCATTCTTTTATTTTGTTTTTGTATTCTTTGGAAGGCTACACAACTATATTCACACTCTAAAAAATAAAACCTTTCATGTGGAAAACCAAGTGAGAAAATTAGGTTTAATATTTGAGAGAAAAATTTTAAACTCTGCATTGCAGGTTTTATCTAGAAGAATCAAAGCTTCCATATTTTTTATTTTAGGATTCCTGGAATTATGTTTATTTCAGAATAATTTCCATCTTGACCCCAGTCCTTTCATGTATAATTTATGTTGTTATGTTGTCATGTGCAGGATACAAAGGAGAGAATAAGTAACACCGATTACAATAATTGTGGGGAAAAGCAATATAGTTACTACCTTTCATTCACTTACTCAACTGTCATTAATTAAGTCCCTCATGCATTCCAGAAAAAATTCTAATATCTAGTTTTAGAAGTGAGGAAAAATGCACTTATTTTGCTTTTCCACAGACAAGGGGAAAAAAAATGAGAACCAAGACCTGTCATGGAAAGGTACAAGATCCCAATAATGAATGTAACTGTACTGTATACCTAAAATGTACCAATAAACTCAATAAAAGAAAAAAAAGAAATACAGTGGATGCTCAATAAAAATTAAATCTCTTCACCATCTTATCCTTCCCTCTGTTATGTTTCTCTTCAATTTTTGCTGACTATTCATCTATACAAATAGTTGATATAGACTTGGGAATAATATCTACAGCATTACAATATGTAATCCTTAAGAAAATTCTGATTTCCATGTGACTTTGTCTAGTTAGTATTTTGCATAATATTTTGAAGGTTTTGTTTACTATACAGTCTGAAACTATAGATAGCTAAAGGAATATTTTCTAAAAGTTAACTTTAAAAACTTCACTCCCAATAGCATGAGAGCATTATGTAAGAACAAATAAATTTTAATAAGGAATTATATGACATGCACTGAGAACTACAAGACAGCTAAAGAAATAATAAAGGATCCCAATAAAGACATTTGTCCCTGCCCATGAGTCACATAATTCAACATGGTTAATTTGCCAGTTATCATCCAAAAGGCCTACAGATGCTACTGAAAACATAGAAAAGCCCTACCAAGACTTATGTTTGTTGAAATGACATGTATCATGGTGTTTATTAGAAATACCACTCACTTATTTTATCATAAAAATTCGAAATGCTTAGTGGAGTTCAATATAATTGGTTTGTTTTATTTCATGTTGTCTATCATTCTCATATACTTGAAACTCTTTCAGGAACTTTTTACTTTTCTCTAATTGCTAAATTAAAAATGTGATTCTTTACTCTCAGGACCTTTATTTCTTATTTCTTTTCTTCTCTATTTTTCTTTCAAAATATTTCAAGTCCCAGGACCTACTGACATCTTTTGCTTCATTTGAAAAGCACCTATTCATTTCCAAACTTTCTACCTGTACCACATTTGCTAGCTTTTTAAATTACACTCTCTACACATTAATCCTCTTTATATGATATCTATCCATTTTTACTGTGAATATGCCCTTCATGATTCATGTAGCAGATAAGAAATGTTTTGAGTAAATTCTATATGGGTTTCTTTCAGATTTTTTTGTTCTTTTTAAGCATAGCAACTGACTAGCTTCATTCTAAGCTCTCTTTTAAGGCTGACAGACTTTGGATAGTGCTAAATGTTCTTTTCTGGCGCAAATATCAGATTTGTTTACTGTGTGATATAATGAGTGTAACATCCCTTTCTGGAACAAATGACAGACATAACCTTGCATTTTCCACATGCTGAGACCTTTTCCTGTAATAAAACCTGTGTACAAGAGTTAACTGGCTCTCTTTTACTTACTCTCTTGTGGGATTAGCAGCACAGGGAAATTTTAGAAATGCTGATATATCAGCTACTACTGCTGAGATTAATTAAAGCCATCTCTGACTCAAGATTCCTCTGACTTCTGCTAACATTACAAGCCTGCATCAGGAGAGCTTGGTAGTTTTAAATAACATTAAAAAGATACCATAAGACTATACGCCAATATCCCTGGGGAACACTGATTGATATAAGGAGCCTCAGTGAAATATTTAAAAAGTAAATTCAACAACACATCAGAAAATTGTACATCATGACTAAGTGGGATTGATCCCTGGCACACAGTGCTGGTCAAATAAACATATTCAAATCAATATGATATATCACATTACAGAAATGAAGATTAAAAACCACATAATTATTTCAATTGATATAGTTAAAGCATGTTGACAAAGTTCAGGATCT
Organism: Fukomys damarensis; assembly: GCF_012274545.1. Lineage (NCBI taxonomy): Eukaryota > Metazoa > Chordata > Mammalia > Rodentia > Bathyergidae > Fukomys > Fukomys damarensis. The sequence goes on from NW_022900930.1 coordinate 29,968,122, forward strand.
CTATTTACCTATCTGTCTATATCTATATCCACATATATATAACATATCATGACTAAGTGGGATTGATCCCTGGCACACAGTGCTGGTCAAATAAACATATTCAAATCAATATGATATATCACATTACAGAAATGAAGATTAAAAACCACATAATTATTTCAATTGATATAGTTAAAGCATGTTGACAAAGTTCAGGATCTCTATTTACCTATCTGTCTATATCTATATCCACATATATATAACATATATTAAAAATCTGTGAATGAATCAGGAATAATGAAATCCTGGCAGATTAGAGAAGCACATTTCTGGGTGTATCTATTGGGTGTTTCCAGACATGTTTTGCATACAAGAAAGCAACTGAATGAGGAGACCCACTTTGATTGTAATGGCACCAGTCAAAAGTCTTGTAACCTGGATGAAACAAAAAAGAAAGAAGAAGGAAGCTGGTGCATTTGAACAACACCATTTTGTTTGAGTTGGTGCATTTTTTGCTGCTGTCACATATAGATATCAGATTCTACCAGTGACTCTTCAGGCAGCTGCCAGGTGTTTGGTCTCTAGCTTGCTTTACTTCCTTGATTCCTTTTGTTTTACACCTTGCAGCTTTTTGGACTGAATAATTAATTGGCTCCTTCTGCTCTCCAGCATGTAGACAGCCAGGGGAATCTTCCACTTCTAATTCTGTAACCCTCCTTACCAAATCCCATATATGCACTGTGTTCTTCTATAGAACCCCAACCAATACAACTCATAACATCATAAAGACTAAGTTTTTCCACAAAAATTCAGGACAAAGCAAGAATGCCCACCCATGCTGATTCTATTTTCTAGCCAAACAATCAGACACATATGCAAAAGAAATAAATTATGTCAAACTACTTTAGACATTAAAATGAGCAGGTTTAGTCAATCTAATGATAGTCACATTTCTATTCCCCATTAAAATGATAATTTTTAGGAAATATGACTTGGGAATCATTAAAAAACTTGGCATTTCCCATATGTGGATTCATGCATTTTCTACAGTTCTATGTCTATGAACAACTTTTTGGAGTAATTCTTTTCAATAAGCATTTGATAGTACTCTAAATAAATATATATTTCAGAGACCATATTTTAGGTTGTTCTCAATCACATATGCTTAAAAGTAAGTGCTAATTCTAGAAACTGTAGGGGGAAAAAAAGGAATGTTCTAAACCGGGTGTGGTGACGCACACCTGTAACCCTGCACTTGGCTGGGGCAGGAGGATCGCTGTGAGTTTGAGAGCAGCCTGGGCTACATAGTGAGTTCCAGGTCAGTCTCAACTACATAGTGAGACCCTGCCTCAAAAAACCAAAATAAATAAATAAATAATAATAATGTTCTAAACAAATATAACATGGGCTCATTTTTATTGACTCAATCAACAATATACTTTTAATTTTGATTTCTATAACAATATTTTATAAGTAAATTAAGTCCTCATTACTAACTCAAAGTCCAGGGAGAATAAATCTCACTAAAAACTAAATTAATTAATTGTATCAGTGTATTTGGTTTTTTAAGAGATCCTTCATACAAGAAAGAATGAAAGATTAGAGTGCTACTTTGTCTTTAAATTTATATAGGGAAATTTGGATAGGCTGTAAAAAGCCACCTGAAAGAATAGAAATTAATTTGTAGGAGTCATTAAATTATATTGTCATATTATTAAAATCAACCTCAAAGAAATATGATTATTTCCTCATTTTTTACTGCACATGATACCTAATAAAACAGAACTTTATGAATTTGCCAAGATTTGTTTTCACAATGAAATTTCAGTAATTCATTTATTTACCTATTCTGACATTAATTTTTCTTGTGTTACCAATTTTTATATGAGTTGTGGGAGGAAATAAGAAAGCTAAGACTTATACTTGCTAGAAATTGTGATATATTCAGAAAACATAAAATGAAAATAAAACATGTTTACTTTGTACAAACTTGTAAGTGTAATGGGTATACTATATATACAATAATCATGAATAAACTCTGAAGAGTAAATGAGTTACCTGTTAGTTGCACAAATGCAAGTGGACCACAATGATGAAATCCGTAGTTCCAGTTATAAGAAGATATAAGAGATCTTCACCCACGAACCTGTTTAGAGTAAGAAAAGAATGTAGTACAGACAAAGTGAATATCGTGGACAAAAGCAGAAGACAGATAGGAATATTGTCATAGAGGCTTCTTTCATTATAAAGGAACTAGTCTTTATTTAGGAGGTGATGAAAGCCAATGAATGTTTTGAAATATTTAAATTCCACCATTATTTCTTTCATAACTATGTATTCTAGGCATTGAGTACACTGTCAAATGTAGAAATTGCCCAAAGGTATAGACCAGTATGAAAATATAAGTAAAAAATTATAAAATTGCATAGGAAAAATATTATGCAACTATGTTTTATAGAGCTCTATATGGTATCTGTATGAGAACAAATCTGAAAATTATAAGTATATAGCAAGAATCCCAATAGCATTCATATATAATACTCTTGGAAGTGGATTATAAGCTGAATTTTGAAATTTCACAAAAGCAAATATTGTTGTATAGGGACTTTAGATGTACCTAAGATTTATACCAATCATAGTAATTATCTGTATATAGGTGATAGGATAATCATGGAGAATTTTTGGAAAACTTGTCCCTGTTTTGATTGATTTGATAAACAATAATAAATGGGAAGCAATACTCCCAAATTCATTCCAAGCATCACTTTGATCACCAAAGCAGAGAAAGACCCAAATGAAAAAGAGAACTATAGGCCAATCTCACTAATGAACATAGATGCAAAAATACTTAATAAGATACTCAAAAATATAATGCAGAAGATCATAAAGAAGATTATACACCCTGACCAAGTGGGATTCATCTCAGGGATGCAGAGATGGTTCAATGTAAGCAAAGCAATAAATGTAATACACTGTATTAATACAGCCAAGAATAAAAACCATAGGATCACCTCAATAGATGAAGATAAAACATTTGACAAATGTTTTGACAACATACATTTATGATTAAAAAACCCCTCCAAATATTGGAATAGATGGTCTCTACCTCAATCTGATAAAAGTCATCTATGAAAACCTAACAGCCAATATCGTACTAAAAGGTCAAAAACTGAAATCTTTCACATTAAAATCAGGAACAATACAAGGATGTTCACTATCACCACTCCTGTTTAATATAGTTTTGGAAACATTAACCACAGCAATTAGACAAGAGAAAGAAAAAGAATAAAGATAGGTAATGAAGAAGTCAAATTGTCATTAGTTTTAGATGACATAATACTCTATTTAAAAGACCCCAATAACTCCACCAAAAGTCGTCTAAATTCTATAAGCAAATTCAGCAAAGTAGCTGGATACAAGTTCAACAAACAAAAATCAATAGCTTTCTTGTACATAAAAAACAGACTCACAAAATGGGACAATTTCTTTCAGAATAGCATCCAAAAAAATGAAATACCTAGGAATTCACCTAATGACCTAATGAAAGAAATCAAAGACCTCTACTCTGAAAACTACAATACTTTGAAAAAAGAGATTGAAGATGATATCAGAAAATGGAAAGACATCCCTCCCTCCTGGTAGGAAAAATCAACACAGTGAAAATGGTTATACTTCCAAAACTGCTATATAGATTCAATGCAATCTCAATTGAAATCCCAGTAGCATACTTCACAGACCCTGAGAAAACAATCCAAAAAATCATTTGAAATAAGAAGAGACATAGAATAGCAAAAGCAATTCTAGGCAATAAAGAGAAGGGAGTATCACAATCCCTGACTTGAAATTACACTACAAAGCCACTGTGATAAAATTGCATAGTACTGGCAAAGTAACACACTTGAGGACCAGTGGAACTTATTAGAAAATGTAGAAACAACTCCAGACATACTCAGCCACCTCATCTTTGACAAAGGAGCCAAACACCCTCAACTGGAGGAAAGATGCCTCTTTAATAAATGGTGCTGCAAAAACAGGGTTTCAATGTGCCAAAGATTAAAACTAGACCTATATCTCTCACCATGAATTAAACTGAAATCAAAATGGATTAAAGATCTAAATATTAAAAAAGAAACACTAAAACAGCTGGAAGAGACATTAGGCAGAAATCTTGAAGAAATTGGTGTAGGAAAAGATTTTAAGAACAAAACCTCAGTTGTCTGTGAGCTAGTACAAATAATCAACAAGTGGGATATTTTCTTATTAAAATGAGAATCAAGACTTGCCATGTAAAGGTACATGATCCCAACAATGAATGTAACTGTACTGTATCCCTAAATGTACCAATAAACTCAATAAAAAAAAAAATGTTCTTCATAGCAGGAGGAACAATGATAATATGAAGAGACAACCCACAGTGTGGGAAAAACTTTTCTCCAGGTGTTCCTCAGACAAAAGACTACTATCTAGAATATATAAAGAACTTAAAATCTATGAACTCCCAAATTTAAAGACCCAATCCAAAAATGGGCATATGAAATGAACAGATATTTCTCAGACAAAGAAATAGAAATAGCAAATAAATATATGAAAAAATGTTCAACGTCACTGGTCCTTTGAGAGATGCAAATGAAAATAGCACTGAGATTCCACTGCACCCGAGAAAAACTGACTGCTCTCATGAAATCAACCAATAACAAATGCTGCTGGGCCTGTGTTGAAAGAGGAATCCTGCTCCACTGCTCGTAGGAGTGTAGACTGGTGCAACCACTGTGGAAATCAATATGGAGATGCCTTGAAGAACTAGGATTGGCAGTCCCATTTGACCCAGCTATCCATTTGCTTGGTATCTTCCTGAACGAATTAAAAGAATCATACCACAGGGATACACGTGCACCCATGTTCATAGCAGCACAATTCGTGATAGCTAAGACTTGGAAGCAGCCCAATTGCGCATCAACAGGAGACTGGATAACGAAAATGTGTTTATTTTTTATAAAATGAAGTACTACTCAGCCATAAAGAATGAGAAACTAGAGACATTTATAGTTAAATGGATACACATTGAGGTGATGCTCTTAAGTGAAGTAAATAAGACACATATGTGTAAATACTGAATAGTTTCTCTAGGATGAGAAACTGAAAGTGTAAATAAGGACTAAAAGCTATAACAGATAATGTGAAATAGGAAGAAAAGGTGCAAATGGGAACAGGAAATGGGAGGGTCAGGGAAAAGTAAGATGGTGATGGAGTTAACATGAGAAAAAGAAAAAATGGAGGCAAAGTCTTTGTAGATAGGGAACAGTGGAGGGGTTGAAGGGAGAGCAGGGGAATGGGGAAAAATAAGAACCAAGATGGATTATGTAAAGGTGCAAATTCTAATGATGAATGTATACTACACTGTATACCTTAAATATATCAATAAATTTAATTTAAAAAATAATTCATTTAATGGATAAGCATCTTTTAAAAAGATAGCATAAATTATAATGACTAATTCCATTAATCACTTTAAAAAACTCCTTGCTCTTCAAGCCTATGTGCTACTTTTACTTTCTCACTGATATGAAATACTTTCTCTTCTCACATGGTGTTACAAATATATATCGTTTTAGCATTTATTTCTCATAAGACAAATATTTTTTTACCAAATAATTAGGAATAATGAATTACTGAAGTATCTGCAGAGGGAGATTGTCTAAAATATAATTTCATAAAACACAAAATGATGAGAGATTTAACCATGAATATTTAATAATTCTTGTAATTAAAGGCTTTAAATTTTTATATTGCTATTACATGCCACAGCCTGCAATGATTTATTTTTCTCCCTACGTCTTCAACTTCCTCTCACACTAGTCTCTGCTTTGTCTTTAAATTCTCTTTACATAACCTCATTTAAGTTCCTATTTTGACTTTTTTTTTATTTAGCTCAAAGCTACTGGGCCATTATTTGCTCTAAAAAACCAGCATTATGTCATTTTTAAAACACTTTTTTTTAACATTACCTTCCCACACTGCAATTTTAGATTTACTTGTTGGTAACCTACTTTAAGAGTAAAACATATTAGTGTCCACCTGAGTCCTGTATTACCAGTGTTTTGTCTTACTATCTATAGAAAATAGTGACATACTTAAAAGGCCAGGTGAAACACACTGAATTGAAGAACACAGTTTACTAGAGCCAACGTGAGGATGATCACTCAAACAAAACAAATTCCAGACACTTAGAATTACCATTTTCCCCAAAAGTATATAAGGATAGGGTTCTTATGATTATAGATTTTTTAAAAAAAGAATAGAAAAAAGGAGGTTATAGTAAACTCTTGTTATAATTCCATTGGGTCTCAAGAACAAAGGTTGTTGATTGCAACTTATGTTACCCATTCCTGATAAGAATGGTGATAAAAAGCAAAAAGGGTGTTACTGAGATTATTTATTGTGTTCATGGGATCAGAGTCTGGAGAAATTTCCCACACTAAGTCAGAACAACCTAAGTTACTGTGACCTCATGTCCCATTATTCCCTGGGCTAAACATATTTTGTGACCTCATTATCATTATTTTTGTATGTGACATTTTAGATCCTTTTTACCTTGCATATAAAATAAAAAATGAGAAATGGCAAAAACAAATAAAAATTAATATAAAAATTAAAAATTTTAAAGACAAAATCACATGATATACTCCTAAGTGAAATAAATAAGTCCCACATGTGTAAATACCAAATAGTTTCCCTGGTGTGAATATTCTGCAACAATGCATAAGATTCTAATAAGATTACTGACATTTAGAAATGGGAGGAAAGGAGCTAAAGGTGTAGGGAAGGTGTGATACGTAGGGGAAGAACAAAAAGGGAAAAGAAAAAAATGTGAGAGAATGAAAAGATGAAAATAAAGTGTTTGTAGATGGGGAGGGGAGGAGGGGGTGAAGGGAGGGCAGAGGTAAGGGGAAAAAAATGAGAATCAAGACTTGCCATGTAAAGGTACATGATCCCAACAATGAATGTAACTGTACTGTATCCCTAAATGTACCAATAAACTCAATTAAAAAAAAATATGTATAGGGAAAGATTAGCACCAGGAATTTATATGGAAAAGAATACATCTAAAAAATCTCAAAAAACAGAAAAACTGTACAAATAAAAAAATCACTTCAACAAATAAGAAATATATATTTAAATACTTAAACAAAGGAATTAACAATTAAATAGAATTTAATTGAATATGATGCCATGCTCCTTTTTTCAATGTAGCAAACATTTGCCTAGATGTAATGAAGTAACCACCATATTAGATCTTAGTTTGAGAATAAATCAGTAGAGTTTTTATAAACAAGTACATTAATGAAAAGCACTTTAGAATTATGCTTCAATCACTGTAAATACGATGAATTTATTGTTTGTACTTAGTATGTATTCATTCTCAAACTTCAGATACTGGCACGTTATTTTCTCTCCTATATTATTTATTGCTAGAGTTTAGATGTAAATGAAGTTCCAGCAATCAGATACTCTCTTCTATGATGTGGAAGACAAAATCACATCAGAATTCATTCCCAGTGTTTTGTTTGTTGCTTCTCTTGATATTCTCACATTCACTGTTTCAGTCAATGACTTTAAAGGTGTCTATGACTCATAAATGTGATGTAATCCCTGAAGTCAACATCAACATCTATGGCCAGCTGAAATTCTGCTTGATAATCTCACCTACTACTTAAGTTTCCTATTGAGTTCTCCACATTACTCCCAAGGCTTCAGTCTGTAGATCTAGCTTATCCAAATATTTTGTAACTAAAAGTTTATTGCAAGTGAATTTTTGGAAAATACTACTCACAGTAAAATATTAAATTATGAAATTTGTAGCAATAAAATTGTGATATGTTCATATACCAATATACTTATAATTACAAATGATGCTAAGTCGAAATAAACTAAAGCATTTGCATATCCTTTACTTATGGATAGAATATTCAGTTTTTTTACTAGGTCAATTTTCACCACATTGATGTATATACATTGAATAAATATACAATCAAAACACCACAAAGAATCTCTTTGTAGTAATTTTCAAACTAATTCTAAATTTATATGGCTTGAAAAGCCAAAACAATTCTGAAAAATTAAGAGCTGGAGGACAGAGTTATGTGACTTAAAAACGTGACAAAGTTATAATAATCAAGACAGACTGGTTTTTGCATCAGACTATACATATTTCAGTTGATAGCCATAAATAAAATTAAGAATCCAGAAAAAATCCACACATATATCTTATTAAATTTGAAAATAATTTCAAGGTAAATTAATTGGGAAAGAATAACCTTAAACAAATGATGCTGGAAATACTGAATACCAATATGTAACAAAATGAACTTGACTAACTTGAAAATATAAGAAAAACTAGGGTAAAAGCATCACTGAATCCTTTCAATAGGGAGTGAGGAGACGCCAGGGAAGCAGAAATACGTTTGAGTCCTCCACCTGCCACCTGAAATGTCACCTCCACTCCTGGTCACGGATATGTGAATGACAGAAAGTACTGAAAAATTATCTCGTGTCCAGAGACTCAAGATGCACATCAAGAGACATTAGATTTTTGTTTGATGGAGATTTTCATGCTGTTTACAAAGAATGTAAATTTGTCTGCTATTGGTCACTTACATGCTCTTCGTTCACAACATACAGTTGTTCACTTTTCTTTCTTTTCTGGGAAGACAGACTCAAAGCTATCTGAACCTTAAATTGTGAATTGCAAACCTGATTATTCCAAATAAATGCCTTTTGATTTTTTGCAGTTTTAAAGTTTGGATTGATCCACAAGCCTTACCCATACCATTAAAGAATAAAAGGACCATGAATTTGAGCAGAACATTGCAGAATAATAAGTGTGTTGTGTTGCCAAGTTTTTAGTTCATCGATTAGGACAGCATGAATTAAAATAATGAAAATAAAATAATAATGAAAATTATTAAAATAAAATAATGAAAATTAAAATAATGAAAAATCTTTATTTATTGTGGCTATGAAAATAAAAAGTAAAGAAAAATAATCAATGTGCAAATGGTTGATTTCTCCCCATAGAATAATATTGGGCAAGTTCAAAAGACATTCAACATAATGGGAGAGAATCACCTCATTACTAAGGAATCCCTAGCAGAATGATCTTGACTTTTGTGTTCTCCAGGGCACTAGGAGATGAGAAATGGGAAGAAAGGGAAGTGGAAACCTCCTGAGTCAGTTCAGAGAACATGTTTTAGCCAGCTCAATTTGGTTTCAGCCAGTCAACAAGAGAGTCTAGAAATGTAAATGTTCACTTGAGCAAAGCCAAAAAGAAGGGCTTGAATTCTTCGCTAAAGTTACATTGGAACAACTATAATGAATTAACTATGTGCTAAGTCTGATTTGGGGAGGTCAATTTTCACCACATGGTGCTCAAAGCAGGCAAAATTTCTATGATTGGGCCTGCAACATTGCAAATAGGATTTTTGGCCTGCAGCTAGGGTACTTCATATGAATAACAAATATGCGCAGAAAAGGGTTACCTTCATTAACCTTTAATAAATACAATTCAAAACCAGAATAAATACCAATTTTGTCTCGCTAAAACACTAACATTAAAACAAGTGGCACTACTGAGCATGGTGTGATGTAAGGGTATAAAGCAACTAAAATTCACGGATTGCTTGGTAAGATTCAAAATGTCATGGAGACTTTGGGAAGAGTTTCATTAAATTAATTCATTTGATGTTGGACTCAGTAATGCAACTTCGAAGTATTTAAATGAATGAACATGTCTGTAAGATATGTGCATGTGCATGTTCATAGCAGTTTTGAACATAACAGACTAAAAGTGGAAGTGCACATATATCAATCGAATTTATTTTCATAGGGAAATTATTGCATCATAAGTTGTGATTCCTCAAATTGCTCAGATTCTGAGTCTCCTTTGCAGCTGGCATGCTAGTGAATGATTTGTATCAAATGTAAGGCCTTGATTCTGAAAAAAATAATAACATGTTATCTAATTTTGTAGGCATCAGAATCAGGAAAATTATTTGAGTTTGGAGGTTCAGTGGTGGTTGGATGAACAGCTCAACAGTCTTTGATGAACCATGATTATCAGTAATACCACTCAAATAAGTTAGGATTTGACACTTAATGTGTGGTAACACCAGAGGCAGCATTTCTTTACTGGGTAAGTTCTATCTCTTTCACTGTTTAGGCTGACACTGTTAGGCTGACACATCAAAATGAGGTCCCTGCCACCAACGGACTAGTAAGGATGGGAACTGTGGGAAGCTATTGGTATGAGTGCCTCCCCCACTCAGGCCTCCCTGCCACCAACAGACCAGTGAGGACCAGACCCTTTCCAGCAACCCAACAAAACCCCTCACCCACCTCTGGTTTCCTAGCTATACCTGTTACTCATTGATGCTTCAGAGTAAGTAAATATACTTAATTATATTTAAAGGCCATTGCTCTGAGCTAGATCAGAAGTGAATAATAGTAAGAGGGCCTTACCCTTTCTAAGTTCCAATCCCTAAGGGTAAAGTTACTACATTTATCAGTTTATTCATTATAAACATATTTTGGGCTAGTCTTTGATTACATTTCATTTCACATGGTTAAAGGTGAAGATTAATAACTACCACAAATTGTCATTTTCCAATCTGTATGTGATCCTATTGTATCACTTGGACTAGTGTTGTGACTGATCTAATCAATTATGTTTCCTGATATAATGAAAATGAGATTGCCCCAGATTTATTGAGACTCAAATCCTAAAGATCAACTATATCTGGAAGATATCTCTGAGAAGCAATCATTCTTGAAGGGTTCTAAATACAAGCAACAAAAATATCTACAATAAGTAATATCAAAGTATCAGCTCAGGAATTAAACCAAGGACTATACCAACAACAATAATAGAAATGAAAAGACATTTAAACAAGACACAGTCTTCCACTTATCAAAGGCAAATTCTGGGGGAAACAAGATGGAAAAGTCTGATAATCAATCACCTGGACCATCTGAACTGTTACCACAGGAAGCAAAAAACAAAACAAAAAACTGGTGAATCAGGCTGTAGAAATATTCAAAACAAATAATTTCCCAGACAAAAGACATTATGATTAAGAAGGTCATACACTTTGACCAAGTCGGATTTATCTCAGGGATGCAAGGATGGTTCAACATATATAATCAATAAATGTAATACACTATATTAACTGAATCAAGGACAAAAACTATATGATCATCTCAATAGATGCAGAGAAAGCATTACACAAAATTCAACACCCATTCATGATAACAGAAAACCTTCAGAAAATTTCAATTGATGGTCTCTATATCAACTTGATAAGGACTATGAAAATCCAACAGTCAATATTATACTAAATCATCTAAAATGAAAACCTTTATGCTAAAATCAGGAACAAGACAAGGATGTCCAATATCATCACTCCTGTTCAACATAGTTTTGGAAACATTAGCCACAGCAATTGGACAAGAGAAAGAAATAAAAGCAATAAAGATAGGAAAGGAAGAAGTGAAACTGTCATTATTTGCTGATGATATGATACTCTACATAGAAGACCAAAAAGTTACCAAAAGACTTCCAGACTTAATTGCCAGATTCAGTAAAGTAGCTGGATACAAGATAAACACTCAAAAATCAATAGCCTTCTTGTACACAATTAACAGAATCAATGAGAGTGAAATTAGGGAAACATTCCTTTCACAGTTGCATCCCTAAAAATGAAATATCTAGGAATAAACCTAATAAAGAAAACAAATGACCTCTATTTTGAAAACTACAACACTCTGAAAAAAAGAAATTCAAGAGGATATAAGAAAATGGAGAGACAGGGATTTAGCTCAGTGGTCCTGCCACCTGCATTGCAAGCACAAGGACGTGGAGTTAAATCCTCTGTACCAAAACAAAAAACAAAAAAAGACAATGGAAAGACATCCCTTGTTCCTGGATAGGAAGAATCAGTATAGAGAAAATGGCCATACTTCCAAAATTGCTGTACAGATTCAACATAATCCCTATTCACATCTCTACAGTATATTTCACAGAACTAGATAAAACAATAAAAAAATCATTTAGAATAGCAAAAGCAATTCTAGGCAACAGAGACATGGAAGGGGATAACATCCCCACTTGAAACTATAGTACAAAGCCACTATGATAAAAAACTTCATGGTGCTGGCAAAGTAACAGACCTGAAGATCAGTGGAATAGATTAGAAGATGCAGAAACAACTCCTGACATACTCAGCTACCTCATCTATGAAGAACAAGCCAACTGTCCTCACTGCAGGAAAGGTATCCACTTTAATGAATGGTGTTGGAAATACTGGATTCCAACTTGCCAAAGATTAGAACTAGATCCCTATCTTTCACCATGCAATAAACTAAAATCCACGTGAATTAAAGATACAAATATTAAAACAGAAACACTAAACTTTCTGGAAGATAAGTTAGGTAGAACTCTCGAAGACACTGGCACAGGAAAAGATTTTATGAACAAATCCTCGGCAGCACAGGAATTAGCCCAAAGAATCAACAATTGGGGTCTCATTTTTAAAAAGTTTCTGCAATGCAAGAGAAAACACAAGCAGAGCTAAGAGAAAACCCACAAGGTGGGAAAAAAATTTCACCAGCTATTCCTCAGACAAAGGTTTACTATCTAAAATGTATAATGAACTTAAAAAACTCACACATCCCCAGTTGTAAAGACCCAATTAAAAAATGGGCATCTGAAGTGAACAGACATTTCTCAGACAAAGAAGTAAAAGCAGCAAATAAACATGAAAGAAAAATGCTCAACATCACTGGTCATTCAAGAGATGAAGATGAAAATAACACTGAGATTCTATCTCAACCCAGAAAGAATGGCTGCTGTCAAGAATTCAATTAATAACAAATGCTGATGGGGTTGTGGGGAGAGAGGAACTCTTCTTCACTGTTGGTGGGAGTGCATACTGGTGCAACCACTGTGGAATCAACATGAAGAGACCTCTAATAATTAGGATTAGAGGTCCCATTTGACACAGCTATTCCTGTGCTGGGTATCTTCCCAAAAGAATTAAAAGAATCATACTATACCAATATATGCTTACCCATCTTTATAGTGGCACAGTTTGTAATAGCTAAAACTTGGAAACAGCCTAATTGTCCAACAACTTGTGACTGAATAAAGATGAGTGCTTTTTTTTTAATTTTTATTTTTTTAAAATGGAGTACTACTCATCCATAAAAACCAAGAAACTAGAATATTTATAGCTAACTGCATGCACATTGAGACCATACTCTTAAATCAAATTAATGAGTCACACATGTGTAAACACCAAATGGTCTGGTGTGAAAAACTAAAAGTGTAAATAAGAATCAAAATGTATAATTGATATTGTGTAATTGGAAGAAAGGTATAAAAGGGTAGAGGAAGTGAGAGGGGTAGGGGAAAAGTAAAAAAAAAAAAGGAAAAGAAAAAAACATGTAAAAAGGAAAAACACGGAAAGAATGTATTTGTAAACAGGGAAGGGTGGAGGTGGTAAAGGGAGGACTGGGAAATGGGGATAAATAAGAATCTGATAAGTCTTGTAAAGTTACAAGATCCCAATGATAAATGTAACTGTATTGTTATACCTAAAATGTACCAATAAGCTTAATAAAGATTAAAAAATGAGGTCGATGCTGCCACTCAAGGTCCAATGCTTAGAAGAATCACACACATGATTTGATATTCTCCAGCCAGTATTTTGAATTTCCTAAAACTTCTCTCTGTGAATGTATTTTCGAAATGAATTATGATGAGAATTGGAACATGAATCAGCAGAAAAGCTATGTACAAATTGCCTTTCAACTACCGTGACTAGTTTGCCCATTCATACAAAGTTCACAGTGCCCTGATTCTCATAGAATTCCAAAGGATGAAAGGTAACATTCAAAGTGTGTTTAAGGGATTTATGATTAGCTTCACAGCTAAGTATCTGAAGGTAGTAGCATCCCTGAGAGGTTGGGCTTCCCATGTGATCGAGAACTCGCTGCCAATAGAAAAAGATGGCAGTGACCCTTTAAGAAACAAGAGCAATTATGGAGCATGTCTTTCTTTATTGCTTTACTTCTGTGTTCTCATTAACTATTTGCACCTAAAAATGATGTCCCTAAAAGAAGGGAAAACAGTGATAATCATGTATCCTTATCATTTAAATCATTTAACTTATTTTAAGTTCATCACCTACTCACTAGTGTGCTTACTAAAAAGTGTGTATAGCATTTTTGTGTGTATGCCATTTCCTCTTTTATCAAAAAAATATTCATACACTATCAAAGGACAACAAATTTAGTTATAGATCCCACTGTCTCCTATTTGCTATTCACGAATCAAACAGCTACAATTCTAACAACAGAATGAACTGGGAAGTACCAAAAAGGTCAGATTTATAAGGTGAAAACAAGGAAACAGAACAGCAGGACAAACCTCGAGTGGTTAATATCAGATTGCTTCCATTTATTTATTTAGCCAGTGTTAAAAAAGAAGGAATTCCTTGTTATACTGCCTTAGATCAGCTGGAATCATTTATTTTCTGGAAAAACTTGTATGTTTGGGGAACTGTTTTAGTCACTTTTGAGTTGCAGAGCTTCAAATATCAACACCCAAAATTTTTTAAGGAAGAGGGGTTTACTCGGTTTCAGGCTGCAGTTAGCGAGTTCTAAGGAAGAAAGTGTGATGAAAGTTAAACCTATAGCAGCCAGGAAACAGAGAGAGAGGCAACGAGGCAGAGACAAGAATATACTTTACCGGGTCAGAATTCCAGTGAGACCACCTCCAAATATGTTCCACCTCCTAGTAGTAATTTTAGCTACTGAATTCACCAATGGATAAGTCCACTGGTGAACCTGATGATCACCTTCCACATGCATGAGGCCTTCAGGGGCATTTTTGATCTAAAGGATAACAGGGACCTGTTTCCTTTAAATTTCAGACTGATTATGTGATATTTAACATGAGTGATCTCATTTTGAAATGATTTGGACAATTTGAGCCATGAGAAATCAAAAAGAGAAAAGAAATAGCTTTATATTTCATACTTTTTAAGCATATTTTTCCAAGGTGGTATGTGTAATATTAACCTTAAACACAGGAGTCGTTTTTGAAAAATTAATAGTCAATTTCTGTAGTGCTTATAGAGTCTTAAAGTACCTAAAATAAATGAATTAAGCATTCTCCATTAGCAATTAAGTGTGGTCACTTGTTTGAATGATATTAAATGACAACTAAGAATTCTCATTATGTATATAATATAAAACAGAAATATGATATATAATATTTATTTTAAGCTGTAAGAGTGTAAATGAATTTTGAAAAGTGATAGAAATATTTTGACAGTTCGTTTCGTAAAATGTGAAGGAAACATTCTACTTTTAATTAAACTTCATTTTCATTTATTTCGCATTCATTATAATAAACTAAAATTAATATAACTTCATTTAGCTTTCAAAAACCTCACAATTTTAACTATATATATAAAAGAACGTTAGCATAATGCCTTCTAATTAGAACATTTATGAAATTGCTATTTCTAAAATAGCCATGTTATTTTTTTCTACCTCTTTTAAACATCTTGTTATGGAATATGAATATTCAGTATTGTTTTATTATAAAAATGTAGAAAAAAGCATTAAAAACAGACCAAGAAAGAGTAATTCCTGTTTTCACTACTATGTAGAATATAGGTGGAGGATGATGACGGGAAAATAGAAGGGAGACTATTACAAAATTGGAAAAAGATCCAGGGGCTGGGGATTTAGCTCACTGGTTCTACTATCTGCTTCACAATTGCAAGGACCCAAGTTTGATCCCCAGTACAGAAAAAAACAAAACAAACAAACAAAAAGATCAGGAAGAGGGTATATAAGGGGTCCATAAGTGAGATGGATATGATCAAAGTGTGTAATGTGCATGTATGAAAATACCATAATGAAATTCAATATTTTTCAAAATTCATATTCATTAATTTAAAACCACACAGAATCCTCTTTGTGTTAATTGGCAAGTGAGCAAAACTTTAAAGCAGAACTATTCCTTTTGTATAAAAAAATTGCACAGCTGGTTACCATAGAGTGAAAAGAAAAAGAATAAGAGATAGGTTCTAGTCCAGAGTCTATCATTTACCACCTAATAATCTTGGGAAAGTGACTTACTTCTCTGTGCACAATCACTTTAATTTAAGTTACTTACTTTAACTTACTTCAATTACTTTATTTACTTAAAAGTAAAAGATTTTTGGCCTGCTAGCTCATGGGGTCTTGTGGGAATTTACTGAACTTGCTGTACGTCATTGTGCAAGTAAGAAATTTTAATATTAAAGAAACACCCCTCTACCTCTGTGCAGAATAACAGAGCCTTTAAAAAATGTCAGTATAACCAGTTTATGAATATTTATCTTCTCTTACATTTAAGGACATTGTGACATTTTACTTGCAAAGTTAAAATTAGCATATCAATTTTGACTAAATGATGTATATTTATCTTGTTTTTGTCCACAAATCTTAAAAAGTATCATCCTCTGATAATGTGTATCCAGACAGGTCAGACGACTTGTGAGAAAAAGTCACTCAAGTTATTTTTCCGTGCTATTCTTAGATATTAAATTTTTCTCTTGGTGGAGACTGAAAGTAACTAAAAAGTAGAATATAACACATAACAAAAAGTAGACTAAGAGACTTGTAATATCTGTATCTTCACGTTATGGTTACTTTAAAAATGTTTCTTGGGGGACGGGGATTTAGTTCAGTGTGGTGCTGTTGCCTGCCTTGTAAGCACAGGGACCTGAGTTCGATCTCCAATACCCCTCAAAAAATGTTATCTTGCTTTGTATAATGATTTTAAAATCTATTTTACTACAAAATGGTTTACTGTGAGCAGCATTTGTCTAAATTATTATATCCAATATAACAATATCATTATTGGGACTCCTATTTTTAACAATCTTCGAAAGTACTTTTGATCTGAGATATGTTCTCAAGTGGAAGCAGTATGGAAAACAAACAAGTGGGTGGCGTACAAATAAAATAAGGTAAAAATGTATGCATATTAGGAAAGAAAATTACTTAACTCTTTGACTCTATTTTTATTTACCAATTTACATGGTATAAATTAAATGTTTCTTTTATTTTGTAAATATTTTGCTTAATTTTTGCCTTGTTACTTTGCAGTGCTTTAAAATTTAAAAGTCAAAACAATGGATCATAGTTTTTTAGTACAGAAAGTTTTGGATTATATAGTTCATATTAATTATATATAGTAAATTATCTCTTGTCACCATGCAAATATATCTGTAGTAAGCAAAATTCTTTTATGTGAATCCATTTATACTTCTATTTACTTTTCTACCACTTATAATTTAAATTACCTTATATAATATAAAAATTCACACATAAAAGAGGAACTAAGATTTTTAAAACACTTACACAAATTCTTAGGTTGCATTAGAAATATTTCAGTAACTCAAATGTCAAATAACAGTGGAATTACTTTTCCATCCATTTAAAATTTTTAAAATATTCCATGAACTACGTAATAAGCTAATACAAGTGGACAATCCTGTTTTCTGCTCTGCCAGTAGGAAAGTCATTCATAAGTATTTATGTTTATTTCGTTGTTGGAGCTCCTGAACTTAAGTATTATAAATAAACCACTTTTAATCAAGCAATTTCTAAGTTTAGAATTAACATTCTTTCCTAGATTGGGAAGGTAATTTTACTGTTGAAATGAAAGGAGAGGGAGAGACAGGACAATGAGGATTAGTCAGTACTCTATGTTCAACTCTTCAACTTACTCCTAATATCCACCTTGACTAAAATGCCATTCTATATTCCTCACAAGGAAGACTCCCACGCTCAGTGATTATAGTTACAAATCTAATAGGTAAAAATTTAACATTTATTGCAAGATTTAAAATGTTTAAAGATTGCTCCTTTCTTTAACAATCTTATTCAGTCACTAAAAAGATAAGAAAGAAATTGCAACAAATAGGGTTCAACAGTTCAAATGTTTAGGAATATATAAATTACATTAAGTCCTAAAAAATAACAATGGATAACACGGCTGTACAGATAATTACTATCGGAATTATATCATTTTAATTTTTGTAATATTGTCTTTTTAAAAATAATAAAACTCTTGAAATATACTCTCAGAATTTTAAAAGTATCATACAAATTGTTATCTACAGGTAAAATGTCATGCAGAAGATGTCTAGAATCCGTTCATCTTGCATAATTGAGATTTTTATAAATAATGACTAACAATTCCTCATTTCCTCTTCCCCACTGCCCCCTCATATTCAGTGTTCTACTCTTTACTGGTTAAGTTTTTCTCTTTTTAGATAAAGTGTAGAATTGTGTGGTGTTTATCCTCTATTACTATCTTATTTCACTTAGAATAATGTACTTATTTACATCCACAGTGTATTGCAGGATTTCCTTTTCTAGGGCTGAATAATATTTCTCTGTATGTATATATTCTGCTTTCTTTATTCACTTGTCAGATGATAAATATTCTTGTTTCCACCCTTAGCTATAGTTAATGGTCTTGCAATATATGTAGAAATGCTCGTATGTATTCAAAATTTGAATTTCGGGCCTTTTGAATAAGTATACAGAAATAGAATTGTTAAATTATTTGGTAATTCTTGTTTTCATTTTTTTGAGCAATATCTAAACTCTTCTGAGTAGCTGCTGTATCATTGCACTTTCTCATCTAAATTTTATGATGTATCCCTTATCAACACTCTCAACTTGTTCTTTTGATTTTTGATAACAATAAATATATTTCAGTTGTGAACTTATAGATTATTATGGTTTTGATTTATATTTCTTTGATGATTAGAGAATCTAAGTATATAAAGCAAACAATGAAAAAAAACTAATGATATAAATATCATGGTACAATAGTAGAAAATTTAATTCTTTACTCTCCATAAAGGAGAGATATAAATAATAGAGAATCAAAAAACAAGTAATGAATTTAAATAACATAGAGAAAAAGAATATGAGAGACACACATAGAATTTTCACTGCAACAGTAAGAGTATACACATTTTTCTTTTGGGGGGCACATGCAGCATTTACAGTATAGACTACATGTTATATCACAAGTCATAATAAATTAAGAATAACAACCTTCTGAGAACTACTGGGCTGAGGAAATTTTTGTTAGATTTTATAATATCTGGAGAAAATGAGATTGAATATACAACACCCAAAACTTAAGGGATACAAATACAGGAGTATAAAGAGGAAATTTATAACAATAAGTGCCTATTTAAAAAAAAAACACCAGGGATTTAGCACAGTGGCTCCACACCTACCTCACGAGCATAAGGTACTGAGTGTGATCCCTAGAAACCCCCAAAATGAATAAAAAAAAAGGTTTTAAATTACCATATATTTGACAGATCTAACACAAGAAAAAAACCTAAATCTGAAATTACCAAGAGAAAAGAAAAAAAATGAGTATTAGAGCAGAAATAAGTAATAATAAAAATAATACAAAAACAATAGAAATATAAAAACTAAGAACTTTAAAAAGGTAGAAGCATTTTTGAATCAGATCTTTATATTTGGGTGCCTGATTGTTTTGAGTTCTTTATATATTCCAAATAATAGTCCTTTGTCTGAGGAGCAGTTGGTAAAAATTTTTTCCCACATTGTAGGTTTTCTCTTAGTTATGTTGATGGTTTCTTTTGCAGTGCAGAAGCTTTTTAATAAGATGAGATCCCAGTTGTTGACACTTTGTGATAGTTCCCTTGCTACTGAGGATTTGTTCATAAAGTCTTTTCCTATGCCATTGTCTTCAAGAGTTCTGCATAACTTACCTTCCAGCAAATTTAGGGTTTCTGTTTTAATATTTAGATCTTTAATCCACTTGGATTTTAGTTTTGTGCATAGTGAAAGATAAGGGTCTAGTTTTTAATCTTTGGCATTGTTGAAATCTAGTTTTTCCAACACCATTATTAAAGAGGCTATCTTTTCTCCAATGAGGATAGTCAGCTCCTTTGTCAAAGATGAGGTAGCAGAGTATATCTGGAGTTGTTTTTGTATCTTCCAATCTGTTCCACTGATCCTCAGTTCTGTTTCTTTGCCAGTACCATGCTCTTTATATCACAGTGGCTTTGTAGTATAGTTTCAAATTGGGGATTGTTATACCCACTGCCATGTCTCTGTTGCCTAGGATGGCTTTTGCTGTTCTAGGTCTCTTAAGGTCCCAAATGAATTTTTGGATTCTTTTTTCTAGTTCTGTGAAATATAGTGTTGGAATTCAATTGGCATTGCATTGAATCTGGATAGCAATTTTGGTAGTATGACAACCGGCCCCCCAAATATAAAGACATAATTCAAAAATGGGCATCTGAAATGAACAGACATTTCTCAGACAAAGAAGTAAAAGCAGCAAATAAATATATGAAAAAATGTTCCATATCATTAGAGATATGTAGATGAAAACAACCCTGAGATTCCACCTCACCACACAAAGAATGGCTGCGATCAAGAAATCAACCAATAACAAATGTTGGCGGGGTTGTGGGGAGAAAGGAACCCTTCTCTATTGTTGGTGGGAGTGCAGACTGGTGCAACCACTATGGAAATCAATATGGAGATTCCTCAAAGAACTAGGACTAGAGGTTCCATTTGACCCAGCCATCCCTCTACTGGGTATCTTGCAAAGAGAATTAAAAGAATCATATCACAGTGACATATGCTCACCCATGTTTGTAGCGGCACAGTTTGTAATAGCTAAAACTTGGAAATAGTCCATTTGCCCATCAGTTGGAGACTGGGTAAAGAAGATGTGGTTTTTCTGTAAAATAAAATACTGCTCAGCCATAAAGAATGAGAAATTAGAGTCATTCATAGGAAAATGGATGTATATCGATGATATACTCTTAAGTGAAATAAATAAGTCACACATGTGTAATTACCGAATAGTTTCTCTGGTGTTAAAAACTATAACTGTACATAAGATCCTAATGAGATAATTGACATTGTGAAATAGGAAAAGGGCTAAAGTTGTAGGAGAAGTGGTAAGGGTAAAGGAAAGGAAATAAGGGAAAAGAAAAAAATATGAGAAAATGAAAAAAATGGAAATAAAGTATTTGTAAATAGGTAAGGGAGGAGGTGGTGTAGGTAGGGCAGGGGTAAGGGTAAAAAAATGAGAACCAAGACCTGTCATGTAAAAGCACAAGATTCCAATGATGAATGTAACTGCGCTGTATACCTAAAATGTACCAATAAACTCAATGAGAAAAAATAATACATCCTTTAAAGGTACACGATCCCAATGATGAATGTAACTGTGTTGTGTACCTAAAATGTACCAATAACCACAAAATAAATAAATAAATAAAAAATACTTTTGACTCAGTATATTGTTGACCTCAGTAGAGTTCTGTATCCCTTCAAGTAGTTGTCTATCAATATCTATGGACAACATGCCCCAGGGCATCTACAATTATCAGTAAGTACAGATGCAGCAGGACATGGGAGTGTACACTTAAATTGACAGCATTCTGGGAAGCTGAGACAGAAGGATCACAAGGTCAAGCCCAGTCTGGGAAACTGAGTGATTTAGTAAGAACTTATCTCAAAAATTAAAAAGGGCTGGGGATTTAGCTCAGTGCAACTCTCCTGAGTTCCATCACTAGTTTTGCTCTATCTATCTGTTATGTCTTTCTTTTATTTCTGCAGATGATTTAATCATTTATATAATGCCATTGCAGTTGAATATAACCTACACATTTCCTCCAGCACACTTGAAAGCATCTCTAGATTACTTATAATCCTATTGCAATAGAAATTTTATGCAAATGGTTATTATGTTGTATTGGTTAGGGAATAATGAAAAATACAGTACCTGTAAGGTATCCTTCTGCCTTTGATTGAATTTGTAGACGTGGAACACAAAGATACAAAAAGCTGCGTCTACTTACATCATTAATCTAATTTTTATGCTAGAAAATTAAAGATATATCCTCAACTTGAAATATTTACTATATATCCTTAGTTCATCACTTCTAATTATTCTTTCAAGTTTAATATGTTTTAGTCATTATACATTCCTCCCAATTTTCATATTATATTTGCATATTTATTCTGCATCTATTTGAAAATCTACAACATACTACAGGTTGAGCATCACTAGTCTCAATTGATGAAACAGTGGTAAAAAGTGTCTCAGACATAGACTTCTCTGTTTCATTTTTGCTTTTAGAACATTTGCATTTACAAAATGAGAATATGTTGGTGGTGGGAGCCAAGTCTAAACATGAAATTCATTTATTTCATATGCATCTTACTCTGGTACTTTGAAAGCAGTTTTAAACAACTTTATATGATTTTCAGAATGAAACCAAGTAAGTGTACAATAAATCTTTAGAACAAACAAGTATCTCTATCTTAGCCCCTCACTGGATAATCTGTGATGGTCTAGCAGTGCTACCATTGCAGACTGATTTTGTACCCTACCGGTAAGTAGTCATTCCCTTCCTCTTGTTCAAACATAATCATTAAATCTGTGATGTGCAGAGGAAGAGTCAGTAGAAAATATATGTGTCACTCTACAAGGAGATTTATTAAATAGACTTGCAGGTCACAGGCGGGAGAGTCCACAGTGGTTGTCTGTGTGCAAAATACCCAGAAGATCCAGTAGCTGCTCATCCCAATAGGATAGAGGCCACAGAATAAGAAGGACCAAGAATGAAGCACCTGGCCAAAGTTGAAGGCCTGGAAGCTTACTGAAGAGTTGCTGGTCTGCTTCACAAGGCTGAAGAAACTGGGGACCCACTTCCAAGTGTGATGGCAACAAAGGAATCACTCCAAGATAGGCACTCTTCTGTCCTTTCTTTTTCTCTTTCATGCAGGCTATAAGTCTGTTGGTTGGTGCCACCCACACAAGTTTCGGGTCTTCTGCAACTCAGTTTGCTACATCTGAGTCATTTACAGACAAACCCAGAACTGTGCTTTATTAATCTACTCTGGTCAGGCATATCACAATTGATGGCTACAAGTACTTAATAGAAAAGCAGGTATTATTGATACAGGGAAAAATTGTGTGTTTAGAGTAAAGGAAGTAGCAGAGTGGCATCACCAGAACCCCTATGTTAGTTGTTAAACACAATAGCAGTAACTCTAGTTTCAACCTGGCCTACTCTGTATTGATTGAAAGGTCCTCATACCTATGTTTTACTCTTTCAGGTCAAAAGAAATATCAGGAACTCTTCAAAAGCAGTTGAAGGATCAAAAAAATGTATCTTCTAGGGGCAACGATGCATTCTGCTGAGTGATTTTTTTGAAATGTTTCTTACAGTCGTCTCTGTCAGTGTTTCCTTGAGAATTCCCTTTGATTTTATAAATAACATTATTTTTATGACATGATGTTCTTGTCCTTCAATAAGTCTGCCATGCATTTTGACCATATTATGTAGTCATCTTTCTTCTGTGTTAACATCACCTTCAATGTCACTATTATTACATTCACTTTGATTTAGAACCAGTTGAACACTTTCATAATCATTCAATGAATGAACACCTGGAGTTTCATTAACGTTTATTGCTTGTATATCTATTTTTTCTGTCTTAGTAATGGATTTCTTAAGTACATTTGTTTTCACCTGTAAGGAGATTAGATATCATTTTATTTTTCTCAGTTGACAAAAGGAATCCTTCTAAGTTACCTCATTATTCATCATCAGAGTGGAATACAATCACAGGCCATGAGTTATGCCATATTCAAAACTGTCTTTGGTCATTGTGCCCAACATTTGAAGACAGCTTGTATAGTATTCCTCATGCTAAGCTGATTTTGAAAACATTTCATACCCATACCTCTGTTTAATGACCAGCAGACAATTCATCATCACAAATCAAAACTTTATTGTCATGTCTTCTCTTAAATTTCTGCAAGCATCATGTGGAGTAGTCACAGTTCTCTACATCAGTTCTTTGTGATCTTTGTTTCATAATCGCTGTACTATGAACTGGTGTGTGACCAACCCAATCAGCACACCATTGACACATTCCTTTTTAGTTTCAAGCAGCATTTTCCTATTTTTCATTATCTTCTGTTCATCTCTTTCAGCATAGAACCTCAATAATTTATCCTCAGCATTTCTGATCTCACACAGTGGTCATTTCAATGCCATACACTTCTATAAAAAGTTCACACTTCTACAAGCAGTTTTTCCAATAATTTAACTTTCTATATGATAAACACGAATGCTTCCTCTTTTTCTTTTCATTGTCCACAGTAGCTCCTGCAATATCTTTACCCCAGAGAACAAAGAGTAAGTGAACAAACAAACAAAAACCCAAAACCCACACTAAGTCACACAGATTTAGCTGTACATTAAGCATTTTGGGGATTCTACAGCATGAAATCATGTTGGGGAATCAGGCAAGTCTCCAGCTTGTGTGCATGTCATTTAACTGCCCTATGTGGGGATCCATGTGTGGAATCATATGGTTTCTCCTATAAATGATGTATTAGAGATGGGAAAGATTTTGAAAGTCCTTTTCCTTTGAAGATGCTAAATAAAATATCCATTGTGCACCTCGGTTTCGATTGAACCCATTACGTATGGTCAGGGGTGGAATTTTCTATTATGGCATCAAGTCAGTACTCAAAAAGTCTATGATTTTGAGTCATTTAGGTCTTGGTTTTACACATCCACTCACCTTTCCATATTTTTTGATGCTGTCACGTTCGTTCTGCCCGAAGAAATAACCTCGGCATTTCTCTTGAGTGCTAACCTGAGATTTTTCTTCGGTCAAAGAAAATTTTTGTTTGGATTTTTCTTGAAGGTTATATTACTTCAAAAGTTATACTTATCAAGATTTTTTGTTAATTTTCAATTTTTCATTATTTAGATCATCTCTTAGTTACTGTACCTCTAGGCTTATTATATTTGTTGGAATTATCTCTTTCTTTATTGCTAGCCATAGTTTATTTTTTCTTGCTATATATGGAAATTTTCATAAGATGCTAGAAGTTGTATGCAATACAGCAATACCTGAGTGTTATTACTTTCTACTGGAAAGGTTTTCACCTACTGTTTTGATGATAGACCAAGGAGCTGATAGCTTCAGTACAACTGGCACTGACTCAGGGCAGAAAATACTTTTAGTATGACTCAAATATCTTATGGAATTTCAGTTGAGATTGTAATGCATCTATATTTTAAGCTTTAAAAAGGAGTATAAATTCTGATGCTTATAGTTTCCAACATCAGCTCACTAGCCTATACGCTAAGCACTTTCAAAACCAGGGAAATATTTTAAAGATGAAGAAGTACATGAGCTTGAGGCAAGGCCCCTTAGTGTCTTTGCTTCCTAAATAGAACAGGATTATTGATGTTTCTGAGATTACAAACCTCACCCTGCCTCCCCAGCCTCTCACAGAGGATTTAAATTAGTGATGTACCATAAGGAAAACTGTTGTTTTAAATGATGCTTCTAAATTCCTAAGGTACCAATCTTGTCTTGTGTAGGCAAAAAAGGGTTTCCAAGTTTCCTCATTAGAGGTTTAGTTGACTAAAGTTGGTCCTTAATTTATATTCAAAGCCATCAATTGCTACAGGAAAAAAATAAGTTTTCATATTCAATAATGGGCCTTCCTTTTCTGTAATTATGAAGATTTTCAGACAATTTTTTTCATGTACCTCTGATGCACTTAACGTTAATTTTTAAAAATGTATTTAACATCGTGCAGGTTTTTCTCACAGCAGAATCACTGGACTTCCCAAACTTACTGCATTTTACCTAAATTATTTTTTAATCTAATTTTACAAGCAAATGAACCATGAAGTTGACAGAACTGTTGTCATAAGTTTATTTTTCATAATAAGTGTATAACAGATAAGGTCCGAAAATGGTGAAGGGCAGAGAAGAAACATCTAAAATCAAATGAAATGGCTGTATACGGCTTTACATTCCCGTCACTGATGGAGAAGCATTATTTACCCCCACAGGAAATGGATCCACCTTGAGACCACCACGTCAATTGAAATAAATTGGGAAAATTCTTCCAAAGAAACAGTATTGATGTCATTGCAAAAATAAGCCAGCAGGAAGACAGTTTAGAGAGGTTGGATTGCTTCCCTCTCTTCCAAATTGCATGTTTAAAATAAGCCTTTATTGATCTTTAAACATTTGTCAGATGAGTCATATTTTGGGTTATTTTTTTATACACATATATTCACAATATTCCAAATTGAAAGCAGTTTCCAATCACTCGAAAACTATTACACACTGTTGTCTAAAACAGATTAGAAAATTTATAACTGTAAAAGTAAAATACACATATTGATATTTGAAGTGCATACTTAAGAAAAAAACAAACGAGTATTACCTGGTTTCTCGTATATGAGAAACTCCAAATATAAATACAGATAATAGGAAAAAGGTAGATTTTTTTTTCCAACGGGAAAAGGACAAAAAATGGAGGGAGAAGGGAAGGAGGGTAAAGGGATACAGATAAAAAGAAAAAAAGATTTAAGGTGTATTACATGCATATATTCCTCTCTGGGAATGTAATCAGTATGTACGGTAAACGTGAACTAATAAAAAACTAAATGTATTTCTTGTGATCTCTTCTTATTCTTTTCTCCATTATGCCAAAAGGTTAGTATTGTAGTAGTCAGGGCTCAATCAAAAAAAAAAAAAAAGAAAGAAAGAAAGAAAGAAAAACAACAACAGTGATTTTGAAGAAAATTAAATAAAGGAAAATGGGCAAACAGCTATTGAAGAATAGAACAACTTAAGGGAGACATTGGCAATTCAAATTGCAAGAGGGTACATTCATGGATTTGAGGAGCAAATAGAAGAAGTTGGGAATACTTAGACCTTGAGGACTAGCCCAAGCACCATGAATCTGAGACTCAGATCTCTTAATGGGATTGCTAAATTGGTCTTGAAGTTTGGGATCCTGATATGAAGCTCAAAGAACTGGTACTCAGAGCTCTGAGAGCACCTCATCAGACAGCTATGCTGCTGTCTCTCAGGCTGACAACGAGGTTGTTCTGAAGTGAATTATTTTTTAAAAAGTGGTATATGGTGGATTAAAACTAAGTGTCACTGTTAACACAAAAGCTGCTTTTTAGGAAACATTGACATAAACAGGAAGAAAACAGATCTCATAGACCTCTAGGTTTATTCTCATTCTCATTTTGTAAAACCTATAAACTAACTATAAAGTAGCCTATAGAGAGGGCTAGGTACAGTGGACATATTTTCCCATAAAGTAGATACAAAAAGGAAAGAAGATTTAGAATTGACAGCAATAATTTAAAAACAGGTACACCACCTATGTACCATATATTTTCCAGGAAATAAAATGAAGCAAATTCAGGGGGAAAAATCTTAAAAATTATTTAAAATAATGAAGAACAAATAACATCAGAATAGGAATTTTTAATTAAGGCTTTTTTGGGAATGGAGTTTTTGGAATTGGTGTTGATGGCTTGGTTTCTCGTGTTGGCTCTGGGCACGCGAGCCAGGTCGACTTTGGGCGCTCGAGTCAGGTTGACTCTGCAAATACAAAGAGCCAGGTTGACTCTGTGACCTTTTCTCTTCTTTTGCAGGTTTAGTCTGAGTTTTTTCCTCTTCTTTCTTAGTTTTCTTCTTCTTAAGAAGGTAAAAAAGACAGAATAATAAAATAAGCAAAATAATAAGGAGCAATAAACACAGATAACAAAACTTCTCCTTCCTCTTTCTCTTAGGAGGTGGACCACTGTCAACACTGCCTCCGTATCCTTTTAACAAGCAGTTTGGAGGGTCCCACAGATAGTTGCAGTGACAGTGATGCTTATTATTGCAGATGCCCCTGGTGTTACAGAAGTCAGGTGAACAGTTACTATCTAGTCTGGATATATGAACACAATGCCTATCGATGCAGAGATGTTCTATATCACATTTTGTGCCGTCTTTGACATCACCGATATCGGGAATGTTCATCCCATGGTGATAGTCAGTACCCCAGCAGATTGTCTCATTGAAGCGAGTCCAGTGTACCGTGGTATGATCATTCAAATGTGGAAGTTCTGCTACGTTGTCACATTGAAGTCGTCCACACAGGATATCTGAGACATCACATTTTACATAACTAGCACCACTGATACCACAGTGGCCAAAACGAGTACCCTGAGAATTCACTTGTTTGTAGCAAATCTCATTTGCACTTCTTGCCTTGTGTCCAAAAATCTCCCTGCAACTTTTATTGTGTTCATGACATTCTCTTTTGTAGCAGTAGGCATTTTCATTACAGGGAATTCCATCTTCCACATATACATCATCTGGGCAATTATGGGAAGTACCATTGCACCACTCTGGAAGATCACATACATTGGCCTCTTTTCTACACACTTCCCCTGCTGGTGCAAACCTGCAGTCTTTACAACAAGACCCAAAGGCACAAGTAGACCCATAACTCAGAGTGCAGTTTGGCAAACAACATGGGTCTTTTGCACAAGCTTTTAAATATCCACAATCACACTCCTCTTCTTTTTCAACAATACCATTGCCACAGTATCTCCTATCAAATATATCCTTGTCATATAGATTTTCCAGCAAACATGGTGTCTGCCATGTAGTGAACTCCCAAAAAGAATTATAACTACAGTTGCTAAATTGAACTATTGGTGGGTTATCATTATGCATCAGACATTTACGCTGTGGACATGTACATGTCCATTCATCATGGTGCATGCCCAAATTATGACCTAAATGATGAGCTATGGCAATTGCAAGAAGCGTCAAACTTCTGTTGACCAAAGTAACAAGTGAACAATTACGTCGTGGTTTACATGCTCCTTTAACTGAGCCTAAGCCACTGAGTCCTCTTAATTCCCTGTAAATAAGAAGATATATGGTATCATGTTTTAGCCGAGGAAGTATATGATCAGCTTTCCAGTTGCAAAATATCTCCATAGATTTTCTTACATCATCTACTACCACAGGGTTTGGATTAGTCCAGAACTCCAAGCCACAAATTAATACCGTAATTCCCAAAATATCATAAATGGAGTCTGCCATATTCATTGTAATAAATATATCCTCCATCAACTTTGTTTCATTTTTTTTATAATGAAGGTACATATAATTGTCAACCACTACTGCAGTTTCAACAGTCTTATAATGGACCCACCAACTCCCATAAGGTCTTTGCTTGAGAGTGGAATTATTAATATCTTCAAATTCCATTTGGTATTCCATTTCATCTTGAACAATATCAGATGTTCTGGTTGAGGGTTGTGTCTCCTCTCTGTCCAACCTATATACCAAATGTTCAAATGTAGTAGAAAAATTTACAGGCATGATTTCATAAGCGATGTAATTTATCTGCAACATTCCATGAAAGCCTCCAAAACAAGTACTGAGAACAACTAAGGATTCTGGATCCCCTTCTACATAACCATGGTAATAGCAGTCGTTCTGAACAAAAGGGTAGTCTTCGAGCAGAGAGCCCTGGTCTGTGTAGGTGTACACTGGGAGGTGTTTGAATAGCAAACGTTTCTTGGCCTTTATATGGATAATGTGTTTCTGGCCACCAAAGCGCAGGCTGTAGGAAAGCCACCCTGGTAGCTTCATCCCTCTAGCTGTGCCAGGTACTTTCAATGGAGTCACCATCTCTGGAGTGCTGTGATACTGGTATCGTTCAGCTTGCATGAACGCAGGAAAAGACAGAATCACCCAGAACCACTGTGGCAGGAATAAGATCCTCATGAATAACAGGGCTTCATTCACAGTCATCATGAAGCTGCATCTACAAAAACATTATTTCAGACAAATCCGGTCTGGGACCCATAGGGTGGCTGCTTCTTGTAAGCTAGTGCATATGTAGTGCTAATCATTAAAGATCTGTCTTTGGGTAAAGTCGGATCATCACAGCTGTATTCCTGTAAGTAAAAGAAAAAAGGCAGCATATGGATGGAAGTGATGAAAGGACACAGTGGGGAGAAAGAAAAAGGCTCAGGATAAAAATGGTTTGTGCTTTGATCAAGGGATAACTCAAAGAAATTTCCTTTAATTTGCTCTTAACTGTTGTAAGGAAGAGGGGGCCAGAGAGTGCACAAAACGAAAATTGGCCATAAATTCATACTTACTGATATGAATGATAGGCAGATTAAATTAATTATACTATCCCTTAAATTATAAATATCCACAAACATTTCCATAATAATTATATCAAAATTGTTGTAAGGGTAAGTTGAATATACATCTTGGATTTTCCAGATAGTTCCAGCTTATTCTCATTAAAGTGGAATAAGTATTGATAACTTTACTTTTCAACCTCAGATAACAAATTATTGATAATATTAACTAGGATCTTATTTTTCTGTTATTTTAAAATTTCTTTTACATTGTCTAATATATACCTCCCTGTAGTGCGACGTGTGGCACAAGCTGATAATGAGCACAATCTTCCCAGTATGCTCAGTATGGGGGAGTATCCGTCCCTGTTATAGAATTACATCTTTCCTTCACTACTTTTAAATTTATTTGTTCTTATACTTTTGCCTCATCACATCTCAATGGATAAATATGTATCTTACAGTCAGAGCTTAAGAAACTTCAGTAATATTCATTCGATAATTCTACTGATAAGCAAGGTTTCTTCAGGTTAAGAAGTCTTATTTACTTATGAATAGCTGGCAGTGTTAGAAAAAAGGTTAAGCATTAAAGACCTGCTGGATTCAAATACAAGCATTTAAGACACACTATATATGCTGATAAAATTCTCATAGATTGCCTTTTTCTTTTATAAAATGGAAATAACAGTAATATCTACATATAGAGTGGTCTGGCAGTTACATAAAATGACCTCATTAATTACAGTAAGTAGGACAATGTATACCATATTTTATTAGTTGATAAATAATTGCTACTATTATGTCTAAGGCAGCAAACGTTTATATTATAAACAGCAAAGTTTATACTATTTGTAGATTCACAAAGTACTCTTTTATTTGCACTAAACTTCAAAATTTGTGAAGTACTTTTGAATGCTTACTTTGCACTGAACAGAAAATATTTTTTTAAAGAAAAAGATGTTGAGGAAAGTTGATTTTTATTAAAACATGCTTATTTGAATAAATGTTTCTATTGTGTAATCCTGTGTCCTTAGAAACATCTGTACCTTGTATTCCATTTCTATTTATTTTTCAACAAACTAGAAAAACAAAAAGTAACCACTATGAATTTATACTTATTTCCTAAGCCTTCCAAATTGGTGGTTGTCATCAATTTTCTAACTTTTTTAATATTTCTAGTTAACACCTCTGTTTTTCAGAAGCACAAACCTTTATAGAACAATCTGGGTAGCCATTTCCTATCTTATTTGCAATAGATACTTTTCCTAGAACCTTTCTTTTGACATAAGAATAAGAGGTATAAAAATTCATTAAAATCTCTTTCAGATTTAATCATGTAAAACAAATCTGTTAGAGAACATTTAAATTAGACAGTTCTAAAGAGAAAACTGCAAAATTTAAAATCTCTCCTTCTAATCTCATTGTGTTTCCTCTTTTCTTTAACAGAAGAGCCATTTAATTAAATCTATATTTCTAAGCCATGGTGGCATAACTATATATATTTTAGTAGTTTGTTTAAATAAACTTTGCATTTAGAACAGTTTAGATTTACATAAAAATGCAAATAAAATTACTATCATGGTTTTAACCAAGAATTCCCATAAAACTCTCATTTACTCTGAGGTGGGGCTTTTGCAAGGTTATTAGATCATTTGATCATTATGCTCATGAGTGGTTTAATCCACCAGTTAACTCAGCAACTCAGTGTGCTGTTAGGTCACACCCTGGAGGAGGGTATGACCAGGAAGGGTGCATTTCCCTCCCTGGATCTGGCCTTCATGCTCTGCTTCCTGTCAAGCATGATGGTCTGATTGCTGGCCACCATGACATGAGCACCTGTTCTTCACAGCAGGCCTTTCCAACGTGCCTCAGAGCCAGCTGAATATGGTCTCAAACCTCAAAAAAAGAGGTGAGTAAGCACCTCTTTTAATTTAAAAGAAAAGCACCTCCTTTAATTTGTGAGTGTTGGATATTGTGTCTCAGTGAGAAGGAACTGAATTACTAGGTGTGGGATCATTGTTATGACTGCCTGACCATGTAGTTCAGAAGCCTTTGGAACTGGTTTGTGCAAGGAGTTTTGAAAGGTTTCTCAATGCCAGCCTAGGATGCGAAACCCTAGAATGCTATAAATCAAGCTTGATGGGAGATTCTGGTGAAAACTCAAAAGAACAGAATACTCATCAAAAAGTCGATGGTAAAAGCCAGGCTCAGGGTGTTACACTTGAGAATAAGGAGTTCATGGGAAGTTGGGCTAGTGGTCTTCTGTATTACCTTCTGGCAGAAAAATCTGCCTACAATGTACAAAAGTCATGAAACTTCGTGGGATACTGAAATTTAGGACAACAGAATAATCTGGTAGAAGAAATTTCAAAACAGCCCAACATTCAGGCTATGGTATGGTACTGTTGGCAGTGTTAGTCAGATCTATGTTTAAAACCAGGAGCAAAATATCTATTTGCAGATTTTAAATTTTTCCAGAAAGGAAGCACCTGAAAAATTGGGGGCTGAGAGTTATTATTGCTAAAAATGTCAGCATTAAGAAGCCAACTTCTTTGTGGTGGAAAGCTGCTCACATCGTGGTGGCCAGGGAGCAGAGAGCAGAAGGAGGAGCTGGGAAAGAAGGTAAACCCTTCCAAGTCACAGCACTAATGACCAGCATCTTCCAACCAGAGTCCACTTCCAATAGTACATCAGCTCTAGTGCTACCATGACCCAGCCGGAGCTGGCCTTGAACTTGCAAGGATCATGTTGCTTCAGCCTTTTGAAAGTGGGAATTACAGGTGTATGTCCCTAAACCCTACCTAAGAACTTGCAAAATATCTGCACTATTGTGCTTCCGCCCACAATGATTAAGAGTTTCATTACTCTACATCCTTACCAAAAATTGACATTGTAATTTTTTTCCTTTTTAATTTGTTATTCTTAACAAATTCATAGTAATATCTCACTTGCTTCAATCTGCAATTTGTAAATGAGAAATTATGTTGCAAATATTTTCTTATGGTTGTCAACTTTGTATCTTTGTTCATGAAATATCCAGTCCTGTCTATCTTTAAACTAAAGTATTTGTATTCTTATTGTGGGAGTTTAAAGGTGATTTCCATACTTTGAATCAAGTTCTTTATCATTTACATCTTTTGTATATTTTTCCCAGCCTATAACTACCGTTTTAATTCTAATAATGTTATATTTTAAAGAGCATTTTTTAAAAATTTAATAAAGGCCAGTGTATTCCTTTTTCTCCTTTCATGGATTGTGCTTTTTCTACTGTATCTAAGAGCTCCCTAATAAATCACCTAAACATTCTCCTGTATGTTTTTCTGCAAGTTTTGTGGCTACAGGTTTTATATTTCAGTATATTACATTTTGAAGTTAACTTTTCTGGAAGTTACATTTTGGGACTTTGGATTTCCAATATTTCCAGAAGTAGTTGTTTAAAAATTGATTCATTTGCCATTGAATTAGACGTGCTTCGTTTGCAAAGATTGGTAGATTGTGTACATCCATTTCAATTCTTTATATTGTCCTCTTTAGTGCTATCTATTCTGTTCCAATGCCATTCTATCTTGTTTAGTATAATTTTGTAATGACATCTGTAAAGAGGTATTATGAACCCACCAAAACTGTTGCTCTTCAAAATTATCTAGACTAGTATAGGTCTTTGAACTTCCCTTAAAGACTTAGAAACTTTTTATCATATCTGCAAAATAGCTTGCTAAATTTTTTTATTGTGATTGTGTTGATTCTATGGGTCAATTTCAGGGAATTAACATTTTAACAGTATTTAGTTTCCAATCAATAGATGTAGACTGTCTTTTGATTTTAACATTAAATGATTTATTTCATATATGTTTGGTAGTTTTCCACACACAAATCATCTACGTAATTTGTTGTGTTCAATCCTAGGTTTTTAAGCTATTGGAAAATGTGTTAAATTTCCTAATGTCAAGTAATTTTGCAGCTATTTTTCTATTATTTGGTTTCTTGTCTAATTCTTTAATGGTATAAACACACACTTTCTATGTATATTTCTGATCCTTTTAGTTTATTAGGCTGTGTTTATGACACTAAATGTGGTCTAGCTTAATGAACATCTTATGTGAGCTTGAGGAAAATGTGTATTCAGTGTCTGTTGGATGGAATGCTCTAAAAATTTAAGTTAAATCCAGTTGATTACTAATACTATTCAAGTCTACTCCTTATGGACTTTACTGAAATTTTGTCTGCTGAATCTATCACTTGAAAAAATTAAATTTTCTAAATATAATAGTGATTGTGTCTTTCCTTGTGGATTTCTCCCAGTTTTTTACTTTGCTATGTTGACACTATTGTGGTACATGCATATGAAAGACTATTATATTTTCTAAGATAATTGATTTTTTCTCATTATAAAATGTCTTCCTTTATCCTTGAGAAAATTCCTCTTTCTGAATTCTGCTTTGTCCACACTAACAATCTTTTGAGTGTTTAAATTGGTTATTATTGTTATAATTGGATCAATATCTTTCATATTTATCCCTATTTTCTAGTCATTACCAAGTTTTAATTTTGGATTCCTTCTTTTGCCTTCTCTAATTAAGCATTTCATATGACTGTTCTTCTCCCTCTCAAGACATTGCTTATAATACTTGGATAATTTTTTGAAATTTTGTCGTATCATTGTACTACATATTTATAACTAAGCTATTTTCACGTGCAAATAATGCTAAGACCATTTCAGATGCAGTACAAGTACTTTGAAGTAGTATTCCCAGTTTGTCCTTCCTGTAACTCAGACATTACTGTCATTCATTTATTTGGCTTATCCATGTGCTAACAGGCATCCAATACCTATTAAACAGCTAATTTTTACAGAAACACAAGAAACATCTTTCTTGTTTTTGTAGATCCAAGTTTCTGATTATATAATTTTTATTCTCTCCAAATAAATTTCAAGTTTTCTTCTGGAACATATTTGTTGATGATGAAATCTTAAGCTGAGAAGTAGAAATAGCAAGAAAGCTTTTGTTTTATTTCCTATTTGAGGGATAATTTCAAGGGATTTAGCATTCTAAATTGGTATATGTTTTCCTCCTAACATTTTCAGTAGTTCCACTGTCTTCTCTCTGTCATGTTTCTGATAACATATCCACTGTAATTTTATTCTTGTTCCTCCAAACACACAGTGTTTTCTACTATGGATTTGCTAAGCTTTTTCTCTTTGATTTGATTTTTTTGATTTTCTTGTTGAAATCTAGTATGTAATAATTTGTAAGGTTTTTAAGTGTTGGAGACAGAGATAGAGTCTGCCATGGCATTTTTTTTTTCAGCTTTAATTGAGTTTGTTGGTACATTTTAGGGATACAGTACAGTTACATACACACAGTGTTTTCTACTATGGATTTGCTAAGCTTTTTCTCTTTGATTTGATTTTTTTGATTTTCTTGTTGAAATCTAGTATGTAATAATTTGTAAGGTTTTTAAGTGTTGGAGACAGAGATAGAGTCTGCCATGGCATTTTTTTTTTCAGCTTTAATTGAGTTTGTTGGTACATTTTAGGGATACAGTACAGTTACATTCATTGCTGGGATCTTGTACCTCTCCATGACAAGTCATTTATTACCATGGCATTTTTAGGATTTAAGCTACTCTTAATTGCATCTAGCTGTTGCCATCAATACTGTTAAAAGACATTTTGGTTTTCTAAACCCGAGGCCCTAATTGTGAACTCTCTAAGTGTCCCCAACAAAACCTAAGTGTGATGCTATTAATACTCATATGTTAGTCCTTTACTTGATTTTCATACATGATCTGAATGTCTTTATATTTAAAAAACTGAAAAAAAATTCTGATACCTATTTTCCCTTTTATCAAACTAAATCTGCACTTATTAAAATATAATAAACAAATTTAATAGTTTGAAATCAGTGAAATTAATCCAAAGGGGTCTAATCTTCAATCTCATTGCTATAGTATTTGGCTGCTCAATGTACCCATTTATTTCTCTTTTTGTTGTATATTTGGGACTCTGAATAAATTGATTATTTCTGAGTGAAAATTTCCCTGAAATCTCTAAACTCTAGAGCTATAGCTTAGATCATTTAAGTATTAACTACATACAAAGGTACACACAAGAATTTTGTCTTTTTAGAATAATTTTTGCCTCTGCAGCGAGATCATATACAAGTGATCGGTTAAAATCTGTTACATTATGTCCTCCTGATACTTCCAGGTTTCATTCTTGGAAATATTCTACAAACAAAGAAGATTAAATCTGGATTTCTAGTTATGTTTGAATAAATTAGGATATTTTAATAAATCTATTGTATATTTAAGAGGCTTGATACAGCCATGAACTTCCTTCTCCTAATGGAAATAAAGTAAAATGATTTAATGTTTTACAATGATGAAATGAAATATAGGAAGTATAAAGTAGTAAAATTTCAAAAAGTAAGTCTCCTTCGCTCAGAAATGTTACATATTTTCAGTGGGCAGCAGGGATTGGCAAAGTAAGATATCATTAATTTTAGGGAAGACCATAAAATCATGTTTATAGGAACCTCCACCAAGGTGGTAACTGCTGTTGTTGGCTTTAGATGAGTAGAATTTTGAAAGTGGATCAAAAGAAAAGTATTTACATGATATTAGCTTGTGATGATTCCATAAAGGTGAGTCAGAATACACATTTGACTTGTTCAAATGTATTATGTGTGATAGTCAACAAGATTTATGAGTGGGTAGCCCATAATGTAAATTTGTTGAAGAGCTAATTTTTAAAGCACAAAATGCCGACATTTTTAAGTTCCCAAGAGAAAGATTTGGGAAACAAAGGCTTGGTTAATTGTTACACTATTGTGTCAATTTCTGGAATTGATGTGGTAAATAAACAGAATGCTAAAAGAGCCATCAAAATTCCTTAACATACCTGTACCTACCTTTAAACAATCTTTTTCCTCATATGTAGTCAGAATATATAAATATGATAAGTATCACTCCAGTGATTATCTTACATGACAAAGGTGTAATTTTTTAGATAACGTGGGGTACCTAACTAGTTGACTTTAAATGATCTAAGGGACATTATTTTGGATGGGATGGACTTAAACAGGTAAAAGCCATAAACACAATATTTCCATAGGAAGTAATATTTCAAAGGGAAACAAAAAGTCATGGGAAAAACTTCCTGTACAAAGAGGACGTTGAAGACCACAATGCTACAGCTACAACAAGCTAAATTCTATTCACAAATTTGATGCACTTGCTGTCAGATTTCAAGCTCCAGAAAAGAACTGCCGAGTGCCATCCTGCTTTCACCTGGGAGACCGAATATAATATAATGAATGCATATTGTTTTAAACACAAGATTGGGCTCATTTATTGTGCAGCGATAGAAAATTAATATATTTAGGAGCACATTGTCTGCTATAACCAGTGATATCCAAGGAATTGCTTTTAAGATCTCTTTGGTTATTAACCAGGGAAAATTCTGTGTGGTTTTATTCTTGCAAAAGTAAGAAGTTTACCTCTGTGAGATGACTTGTGATGGAAATAAAACAATACGATAAAATTTCAACCTCTTTTCAGAAAGCTTATAGCCAAACAAAAATAAAATAAGTAGATAAAGTAATTCAGTCCTAAAGCACAGCAAAAGTACAAGTACAATAAAGCATGTTCTATATTAAATAGTAGGGTATATGGAAGTTTATGGTCTTTGAAATACCAGTCAAGAACTTTTAGAAATCAGGTGTGATATTAAATCCTATGATCATAATAACTAGTGTGTAATTTTAATTTTCTCAGGATAAATCAAATTAACTTTTGAATTACAAAGATGCTAAAAAAAAGAGATGTATAGCTACAAAATATGCAGTTTATTTACCCACCAAAGATAAAAGAATATTTGAATTTGGTAGTACAAAGAACTAGGAAATCACTATTAGATTTATATCCCTGAAATTCTGGTCCATTATATGTATTTTTTGCCTTTTGGATTCTTAAAGCATATTGACTTAGAGCATAGAAGATAAAAATATTACAAAGAATAGTTAGATTTTCTTACGTTGATTTTACTGCTGCTCTGATATTAGAGTGTACAGTGTAAATGTAGGAAGTATTTTGCAGGACCTAGTCTGCAAAGAGTAACACTAACACAAATGATATTGAAAAATCAATAGTATGTATGCCCACAAAGATGGCTACATTTTGACCTTCAATTTGTGTTGAGTATGGTAAGTATTGTTAAATTAGATATGACCTGCTTTTGATGAAAGGTATCCTCAGGAATGTCCAGACCATCAGGAGAGTATTTTACAGTAAATCCCTGTACCACCACATTTGCTTGTGTGATGTCATAAAGGAGGACAGACTGTTTCTCAGTTAGGGGTCTGAGGGCAACAGTTACAGGTGGGACAACCACACTACTGCAGGGTTATCAGAGGCTCCTGGAACATGACGTTTGTTACATTTCAGGGAAAAATTAAGTAAAAGTGAGGATATACACAGATACCATGGGGCCCACACAGTAAAACTTTGTACAGTTTTTATTTAATATTTAGAGAAATTTTGCCCTATACAAAAAGGACATTGGACATGACTCCATTAATTATCTTGTTTTGGCTTTTATTTCATAGCTAAAACAGTGCATCACCATGTCTGGTTCAGCCGTGGATCATTGTACTGATTCATGAATGAATGTGCTGTGCTGTTGGGAGCCTAGGACCCATTTGGAGAGGGTGGATCACTGGGGCTGTGCCTTTTGGGGGTATACCTTTTGCTTGTACTCTTACCCCGTTCTTTACAGCCTAAAGATACAAAGGTATTGATTTTATAACTTGGATTATAATTCAGTACTATTATTTATTTTGTTATATAAATTGGTCTAGAGCTACTCTTAGGAGTTCTTTCTCATTTCATGCTAATTCTTGAAACATTTTTACAGGCCTTATCTATTTTTTTTAATTAAAGAGCATTTTCTTACTCTGTAGCACTACAAGATGCCCTGGAATTATTTGTTTTCCCTGCACCAGCACAAGAATTAGTCATTTCTAGGAAAGCCTTAGTTCCTTCTGTTGGAGAATATTGTCTAGAATCTAAATATAAAAAAGCAATGATGCTAATTGCTACAAAGTTATCACTGTTTATTCTTCCAATAAACATAGAAAGGTATATGCACATGGAGTCACATGTCTATATTTCTCTATCCATCTACATATATGTATGTTAAACATACATGTACTCTATCACAGCTCTAATCTCTCAAAGATTCACTAAAGGCTCTCTCACGTGCTTACTCTGTAACATTTTTCTGATAGTAAAAATGATGTTCCCTCAAATACATTGCAGGTTATAAATAATCTACCTTTTATTTACTTAATTGTATAATTCTAGTGATTGCAAAGTAGTCTCAGAATTTGTCAATAGACTCCTTTGAGATTAGAATTAACAACTATAATACAGATTTTATATAGAGATATTCCTGTTTTAATTTTATATTATCCAATTAAAATACTACTTTCCACAGTTATGTATGGAAAACATTTTCAACACTCTTCAGTGATTTGCTACACCTTACTAACACAGTTAAACTCATTTTCAGTTTCTAGTTTGAAGGTTTCTATAAACATTTATATGCCGCTTTTGTGTAAGATTTTATATTTTCACATGAGTTGAAAATAAATAGGGTATTATTGTTTTTCATGATATGTATGTGCTTAATTTTATAAGAAATTATCAGTTTTCCAAAGAGGAGGTACCATTTTTGCATTTTCATCAATGATGAAAGAGTTCCTGTTTCATATATCCTTACTAGATTTTGGTATTTTCAATTTTTGTTTTGTTTTTGTTTTTGCCTGTCAGACAGGTATGCAGAGCTATCACAATATGCTTTTTTTTTCAGCTTTAATTGAGTTTATTGGTACATTTTAGGGATACAGTACAGTTGCATTCATTGTTGGGATCTTGTACCTCCACATGACAAGTCTTGATTCTCATTTTTTCCCCTTACCCCTGCCCTCCCTTCACCCCCTCCTCCCGTCCCCATCTACAAACACTTTATTTCCATCTTTTCATTCTCTCACATTTTTTTCTTTTCCCTTTTTACTCTTCCCCTACCCATCCCACCTTCCCTACACCTTTAGCTCCTTTCTTCCCATTTTGAAATGTCAGTAATCTTATTAGGATCTTATGTATTATTGCAGATTATTCACACCAGATCAATATGCTTTCAATTGTCATCTAACGTTTTCTTTCCTGAAATGTTTGAGTACATCTCTACCAATCTTATAGTTAGGTAGTTTGTTTCCTTATGATTGTTAACTGTTCTATGTATTTCTGGATAAAAATTTGTTATCTGAAAAATAATTTTCACCTATTTTCTACTGGATTGTGGTGCTGGTTTTCTTTTTGAGTATCTTTTGAAAACCAAAATGTCATAAAATTTATAAATCCAGTTTGTCAAATGCATGTTTTGTGTCATATGGTTTTACTATTTTATCTAAATATTCATCATCATATTCAAAGTCATGTTTTTCTCCTTCTAGAAATGTTATAATTTTATGTTTTTCAGTTTGTTCTATAATCCATTTCAAGTTAATTTTTATTATGTATGAAGTATCTGCCAAGGTTTGTTTGTTCCTTAATTATTTATATGCAGCCCAACTGTTCCAGTGCTAGTTCTTAAGAATAATTTTCCTTTTCTATTAAATTGTTTTGAATATTTATCAATAGTCAGCTGAGCTTGTGAATCTGTTTCTAAGTTCTTTATTTTGTTTCACTGACTTATGTACCTGTCTTTTTGTTTATACCACAGATTTGAATAGTGTATGCAATCTAATAGTTTTTACTTCCCTTCTGTATTTTTTCTTTCTCAAAGTGGTTTGGCTGGTCTATTTACTTTGTCTTTCCACACAAATTTGAGAATCAAATTTTCAAGTTTTTTTTTAAATTGATTGATAATTTTATTGGATTAGTTTGAATCTACATAACAATTTTTTTGGTTTTGTTTGTTTGTTTGTTTTTGTTTTTGGTACCAGTGATTGAACTCGGGCCCTTGCGCTTGCAAGGCAGGCCACCGAACAGCTGAGTTAAATCCCTGGCTACATAATAATTTGTTTAAAACTGACACGTCAAATATTAATTGTTTCAAAGTGGAATAAGTCTTATGTATCTCTCCATTTATTTAGATTAAATTTATTTTGTTTTTAGCATTCAGATTGTGCACATATTTTGTTGTACTTTTACCAAAGAATGTAATGCATAATGCTATTATAAATTATTCCCTCTTCTATCTCTGGTTATCTTGAGATTTTCTCTTTGTTTTGCATTTTTTTCACTAATTTATTTTCTTCCCTTAAGAAAAATAAAACAAAATTTTATAACAAAATAAGAGGGTGACAATAACTAATGTACTCTGTGTCATTATCTTCAAAGTAGTTATGTAGAGTGCAAGACATCGACAATAAAAGAAGAAACAGGTATTAGCGCAAAACTTTCTGTTCAATTATTTGGGAGAAACTTGTAGCATAAATTAAACAAATTAGCACATATATTAAAATATCTTTTTAAAAAATAGAATAGTTGACTTGGGAACCATCTGAACATCTCCCCACCTTGCTATTAATCTATCTTCCACTATGCTCATTTAAATGTATGTAGTTTGAGTTTCTCATATTAGAGAAACCATTTGATATTTTAGCTCTTGTCTCTGACGTTTCACTGTGTGGGGCTGGAGTAAGTGCATACATAGTATAATGGAAGAATCCAGCAATTAGCATATTTGTTTACTCAAGTATTTATCATATTTTTACAGTAATAACATTGAAAATGCTATTTTGAAAAGCCATCCATTATTGTTGATTGTAGTTTGCCAACTGTGTCATAAACACCAGAACTTATTTTTAACCAGAAACCAGAACACTCTGTGTAACTTTACTCATTAGTATCCTCTCCCCAAGTGGCCCCTTCCCTTTGTCTTCCCTAGCTAGTGTAACAATTCTTCTATTCTACTTTTATGATGTCAGAGTTTTTAAAGTTCACATATGAATGAGAATATAAAGTATTTGTGTTTGTTTCCTGCCTTATTTCATTTACCATGTCTTTCAGAATCACCCATGTTGTTGCAAATGACTGGAATTTGTTTTCCTTATGGTTGAACAATATTTCTTTGTGTCCTTAGACCACAGTTTTAATACATTCACAGGTTGCTAGGCAATCAGGCTGAACCTGGAGTTTTAATACTGAGCAACCTCTCCAACCCTTTCTAAATTAAATTATCTTTTCAATTTGAGATAGGGTCTTGCTAACTCATTAAGTCACCCATGCTGGACTGGAAGTTGTGATCCTCCTGTTTCATCCTCCTATAGTGTGATTCCATATCTTGGCTATTGAGAATAATGCTGCAATGAGCATAGGAGTGCAGATCTGTCTCTTTTACAATTTTGTTCATACACGCTTGCGGTCTCTAACGATTACATTCATTGTGGGGAGGTGGTGTATGCGCACATCTCGATATTTTTCCATCCCCTTCTCCTCCTGTGCTTCCTCCCATCTTCCATTTCTTGGTTCCCTTTTTTTTCTTTTTATTGAGTTTATTGGTACAATCTAGGTACACAGTACAGTTACATTCATTATTGGGATCCTGTACCTTTACATGACAGGTCTTGATTCTCATTTTTTCCCCTTGACCCTCCCCTCCCTTCACCACCTCCTCCCCTCCCTATTTACAAACACTTTATTTCCATTTTTTATTTTCTCATACTTTTCCTCTCCCTTATTACCTTCCCCCCACCCTTCCCACTTTCCCTAACCTTTAGCCCTTTACTTCCTATTTCACATTATTAATTAGGTGCCCTTTTAATTTTGCAAATGATCTATTTCTCTGATTGATTTTGTTTTCTGTGGTTCTATATCAAGTCTGAGGGTGTTGGATCATACGGCAGTTGCAATTTTAATTTTGTAGAATCCTGCATACAGTGACGTACTAATTTACCTGTCCAGCAACAGTATGTTTCCCTTTCTCAGCTTCCTTGACAGCATTTGCTACCTTTTGTCTTTTTCATTGCAGCCATTCTGAGAAGTGATGTTTCCTTGTGATTTTGATTTATATTTCCTTGATGATTAGTGATGAGTTTTTTTCTTATACCTGTCGACCCATTTTATTTCGTCTTTTGAGAGGTGTCCGTTCAGTTCTTTTATCTTTTTTTTCAATCAGTTTATGTTTTTGCTGTTGAATCCAGTTCCTTTATATTCTGACTATTAACTCCATATCAGATGCATAGTTTGGAGATATCTTTTTCCCGTGGTGTTATGGTTCGTGTCTAGTTGTCGTCCCCCCCCAAAAAAAAGCCTTGTGCCGTCTTTTTTGCAGTCTGGAATGTGTGCTGATGTGATTAAGGGCGTGTGATTACTAAACCACTGCATGTGAGTAATTGGTTTGGCACTGCCCTAATCCCTGTAGTCTGAATAACATAAAAGGGAGAGGAAGATGCTGTTAAACTCTCCCGTTACCATTGCTGCCTTGCACATGCAGTGTTGTTTCTCCCCTGGGTGCTTGTTTGCCCTCCCCACCTCAGAGCCAGCTGATTATGGACTGATACCTCTCCAAACTGTAAGCCAAATACACCCCTGCCCTTTTAACTTAGGGTGTCGGGTATTTTGTCTCAGTAGCATGAAAAAAGTAACTAACACACACATGGTAAGAGTCTTCACTCTGTTGATAATCTCTTTTTCTGAGTAAAAACTGTTAAGCCTGATGTAACTCTATATGTGTATTTTTTGTTTACCTGTGCTTTTGAGATCTTATACCAATAATCCTTGCCTGGGCCAATGGCGTAAGTTTTTTCTTTATATTTTTTTTCTAATCGTGTCATAGTTTTAAACTTACATTTGAGTGTAATCCATTTTAGTTGATATTTACGTATGATTAGAGATCTGATCTTGTTTCATTCTTCTGTATGTAATATATCAATTTTCTCTAATATGATTTATTTTACAGACCATCTCTCCCTGATCTATATTCTTTATACCTTTGTTAAAAAATCTCTTGATTGTAAATGCGTAGGTTTATTTATGAGTTCTTCAATTTGTTTCTCTGATTTATGTGTTTGTTTCTTGGCAATATTATGCTCTGTTATATGTGATTGTTTTGAGGTATGAACTCATGTATTGTGATGTTTCCAATTTATTCTTTTCTACTCACAATTGCTTTGGTAATTTGGAGTCTTTAACTGATAATTAGTTTTCCATCACTATAACAACACCTTGAAATAGTGAACCTATAAAAGGAAAAGATTTATTTTGGCCTGTAATTTAGAATTTTCATCCATTTTCAGCTGGTTGTGTTGCTTTCACTCCTGTGGTAAGTTAATATATCAAGCAGGGAGCATCCAAT
The DNA here is from genome assembly GCF_012274545.1 of Fukomys damarensis. NCBI lineage: Eukaryota > Metazoa > Chordata > Mammalia > Rodentia > Bathyergidae > Fukomys > Fukomys damarensis. The sequence continues at coordinate 30,012,615 of NW_022900930.1, forward strand.
GGAGCGAAATCCTGACTGCATGACTGCTGAGTTGAAAACAGAAAGAGGAAAAGAAACGACCTCATAGTCGTCGAACACTATCAATGACCTCACACCGTCCACTAGGCTCCACCTCTCAAGTTTCTACTTCTCCCCACTGGTACTGAGCTGGGTCTACACTCCTCTGGGAGACATTCCAGACCCAAACTGTAGGTACATTTGGTTTCATACAAATTTTACACCTCTTTTCTTGTATTTTTGTGAAAAAGATTACTGGTGTTTTCATAGGATTGTGTTGAATCTATAGATCACTTCAAATAATATAGACATTTTGGCCATATCAATTATTTTTCATTCATGAACACAAAACTTAAGAATAGGTATAATTTCTAGAATAAATGCTAAAGGGTAATGAAGAGATATATAATGAAAAACCTACTAGTACATATATCAGTTCCTATGTCTGTTGCAACAAATTATCCTAGATGTGATGCGTTAATGCATTAAAAGTTTGTTCTCTCAAAGTTCTGAAGGCCCAGAGCCTGAAATGCAGGTGTTTCTTGGGCTGTGCTCTCTCCAGAAGCTCCACGGAAGGTCTTTCTGCTCTTTGTCTTGTGCAGTTTCTGTAAAGCACAAGACATTCCTTGCCTTGTGGGAGCGTCAGTCTCTGCTCTATCTTTGTAGTGTTTTTTCTTGGCTACACATGTCTAATCACCTTATATTCTTTCTTCATAAGTTCTCTTGAGGTGATACTCAGGGCTTAAATTGAGAAATTTAGTATAATCATTTTATGTCAGATCCTTAACTAAAACTGCAGAGATCCATTTCCATATAATGTAATATTCACAGCTTCTATGGTTTTAAATATAGACATGTTATGGGAAAGGACTACATTTTAGCCTCCTACAATGGGGAAATGGATTAATAAAAACAATGCAGTATTCTAAAAAAAGAAAAGAGAGGATGTATAAAATAAAATAGGTCTGACAAATAGAACATGTACTATAATGCTAGATACATGTGCACCAGTATTTTTTCAATGTTAGTAGAATAAATGGATAAATTAAAGAAGTATATAGTGATGTTACTTTAAACATTTTAATTATGATCACTGAATTATTACAGAAAGTGAAATGATGGAAAACATATGAATTTTACCATTCAAGAAAGATATCTCACTAAATACATCTTGACTAGGATATGACCTTGTTCTTCATCAAAGTATGAGTGTATTCCTAGTAACTGATGGAACTGCTTTGGGTCTTGTGGGCAATCTCTTCTTTTGTACTGAAAAAATGAGAAATAATAAGAAAAAAATAAGAAAGAAATATTCAGTCAATTCTTCCTGGAGACATATTTCTAAAGTGGATATATTGGAAAGTTATTTATAAAGGTGAGGCTTTAACTTTAAATAAATGAATGGTAGATAAATTGGCAGAAGGTGAGACAAGAAAACCTGGTTGAAGAGTATATAAAGTAACTCAGAAAATACAAAGACTGCTTTGAGAAGTGGAGCTGGAGCAGCCTTGCCTTCAGAAGTCATTATAATAATTGGGGGAGTGGTTTGCAGTCTTGTTTTAAAGATGTTTGTGTTATTCAGGTCTTCAATACTGCAATTTACATTAGGTTTTCCTAGTATGATTTCTAAGCAGTGAAAGAGCATAATGAGGTTTTGCTCTGAGAAAATGACCTTGGGATTAAGGTTTTACTATGTAGCATATATTTATGGTGACACTTTTGGGAACCTCCTCCACCCCTTAACTTATTCTAATACTCACGCTGCAGAGGAAATCATTTAAGATACCTCAACAGCGTTATACTATCAAAACCAAAGGAATTTGGGGGCTTCTAGTTATTGTGTCATGCCTCCTGGTACATTGGGTTTCTGTTTGGTTCCTGGATCTTTTTACTTACAATAGTGGGCCTTTTCAAAAACTCAGACTGGTGGGCCACCCACAATTTCCCATTGGAATTTGAAGCTAGTTAATGCCTCTGTGCTCCTTTTTCTAGACAATGATATGAGGATCTAATAAAACATCAGATCAATTTCTTACAACATAGCCCTGACAATCTCATCCAGGTTCATAAGGAATAGTCAAACTAATTAATGCAGCTGATACTAAAGGAAAGAAATATGCAGTATAATTAATGCAGCTGATACTAAAAGAAAAGAATTAAGAACCAGTACAACTGCTAAAATAGCCACAAAAGCTGAAAAAAATTTGCATGAATGTCAGAAGGTATTTGGTGGAGGAAATTGTCAAGAAGGAAGGCAATAATGAATCCACAGAGAGACTCTAAAAAACAAAGGGCTTCCATAATGGCCCCAAGTATCCAAGTGAAGGGTGAAAAATGATGGATACAAGAAAAACATCAAGTCCCACTTGACAACAAGGGTGACTCAATGAACCAATGCACTGGACAAGCAAGAAAAATCAGAAATCATAAAACTTTATAAAGACAGATACCAATGAAACAATATATGCAACATATTTTTAAGCCACTTAATGTATTGTAATTTGTTATCACTGAAATAGGAAATACAATAAAGTATTTCATTTTGCAGCTCCTATTACACAAAAAGTATCAAACATCTCATTTAGTTTGAAAATGCTGTTTTCACTGGTTTGTGCCCATTAGAGAATTTATTAAATTTCACTCTCAGTTCTTTCACCTTTAGATACTTCTGATCTCTTCCCATTACATATGCAAATACAATCAGCAAGGAAATTAAGTGCTTTAAAAAAGAATGTAGAAATTATATATAATGGAAGAATATATAAATATATATTCCTTAATGAGACTCAAACTACTATGTTTACATATTTGTCACACCCAGTAAATATTATGTAAGATAATTTTAAATTTACTTTTAAAAAAATTGTCTGAAATTGATACACACACATATATACATGTATATATAACAGTTTGATGTTTTATAACTAATTTTGTAAGCAGCTGTGATTCTAATATGTCAAACAGAATTCTACATTTTTATGCATTTAATACTCATTTATATTTACTTAAATATTTAAAATTTTATATACCTGGAAGTTGAAATTTTTTTCAAAAGAGGAATGGAGATGGTATAGTTATTACCAAAGGTTTTTTTAAAAAACTATTTCCAAAACCGTATATATTTTTTAAAAAGTACACTGACTTGACCTTGAGTTTCTAGGTAAGATCACTCACTCAGATCAGATCATGTGACATTCCAGATACTCTGGGAACTCAGAAATATTAGATATTGATCATACGAACTATGTGTCATAACGTAGAATTAATCATTTTGTTCATAAATGCAGATTTTTCTTACTTAGGATAATGAAGCAGAGCAAATTAGTGTTTTTTCTGCTGCAGAATATAATCAGAAAGAAATACAGATGGAAGCAAAAAATGTATTTGTAGTGGCTCAGGAGAGAATTCCTGTGGGTCTTTTATATATGCCAGGCTGGAAAGTGTTAGAGTGAATTGAAGAGTGTGCGCTGCCTTTGATGAAGGACTTGAGCATTTAAAATAATCCCCAAAAGAGTAAAATAGAGATTACCATTCTAATTATTAGGCAAGTAGATGCAAACTGGAAAATAAAAAAAAAAGTAACTAAAAATCTTTTCAAGTGAAAATCTTCTTTTGTCTTCTTATTTATTCCAGGTCTTTGTCTTAGCTCTTTGTTTTTTGTTTGTTTGTTTGTTGTTGTTGTTGTTGGGCCGCTATGACAGATTACCATGGACGGTGTGGTTTACATAAGAAACATTTATTTCTCACAGTGCTGAAAGCTGAAAAGCCTAAGACTAAGCTCCTGCGCATTCCCTTCGCAGTGAGCTCCCTCTGTCTGGTGTGTGGATACTTTTCTTCCTCACGTGCCCACATGGCTGAGAACAGAGCAGAGAAGCAAGCTGTCTGCTTTCCTCCTATAAGGACGCGAATCCCAAGACAAGGACTCCGTCCTGATGACTTAATTACTTCCCAACTTGCCCATTTCCCAATATCGCAATGAGGATTAGGATTTTGATATATAAAAATCTGAGAAATACCGATATTCAGTTTAGAGCATATTCATAGGATTGAGTTGAAAGTTTTATAATCAAAAGACAGTGTCACAAATTTGCAGTGTATTTCTGAGCACTAAATGGTATATTTGGCTAAAGATGTGCAAAATATGGCAGTGTGACTATTGACATAGCCAACTGAGGCATTTAAATTGTATCATTTATTTTAATCAGTGCATTGATTCTTTAGTAAACATGAAATAAATGCAATACATCTTCTTTAAGGTACGTAGCCGTTTATACAAAAGCAGTGTAAAAAGCTAAAAGTCATCATTAGTTAAAATAATTCTTTCATTATTCTTTTCATGTCATTCTTTCAAAGGGTAGTTACTGATTACACCATTTTATTTCCTTACTAAGCCCCAAGAGGTAACAAATCAGAAAAAGTCTCACACATATGCACTCACACACACACACACAAACACACAGAGAGAAACACACATACAACAATGACGAAGTACAGAGTTTGATATATTACTCCAGATAAAAGTGGGAATGAATTCTGGTATATTTTGATATGAAGCAGGGAAAGAGGACAAGAAAATGCATCTTAATGGCATCTACCTTTAAAAATTGCACAAAGAATTTGTCTTGAATGAGTAGAATTTTCTTCTCTTTAAAATGTAATCATTACATTAATTGTTCTATTTTAAAATAATTTTCCTGTCACTTCATTATCTACTTATTTACTTAAATATTTTAAAGTAGTTTCCTTACCAACCACTATGAGGTAATATACATGAATATATACTTGTGGGTTTATTTAAAAAATATATTAACAATGGCAAGATGAAAATTAGGCCAGGCATGGCAGTGCATACCCATAATCTCATCTCTTGGGAGGCTGAGGCTGGAGCATTGCCTGGAGTTTGAGCCCAACCTAGGCTACATAGTGAGTTCAAGACCAGACTGAACTGCAAAGATATTGCTGTTAAAAAAAAAAAAGCAAAAATCAAATATCTAAAACCAGATAATTAGACCTACAAGAAAGAAGAAAACTCTACTGTGGGATATTTGTTTCCTCACTGTTGGATTGTGGCCTCTATAGTGATAGGCAGAGAGATAAAGAAGATTCAAAACCTGGTGGATTCAAGGTGAACCATAAGTGAGTAGAAGGAAGGATCTCCTGAGAGTGTTTGATAAGAGTGTAAAGTCAACAATCGCTTCTACATATCCATGAGCAGATGATCCTGTGTTAGAGTAGAATCCTCTTGAACATTAGTCAAGAGGATCACAAGACTACGTCTTACGAGATTGGTAAAGAAATTTTTTAATTCCCCTAAAGATCAACCTTTTCCACCCACATTTCTTCAGTATTTTTATTAAGATTTTGATACTATGGTGTGTCATATGAACAGACATCATTCTCCAAAAGAGGATGCCTGTCTGAACTAAATAAAAATGATTAGTATTTCAGGAGTGGTTTGAAAATCTAGAAAATGCTACTATGCAGTAGTAGTATACAATGAATACAATGAATTACTCCAGGTAATTGTGCTAAATTCAAAAATGAATTTAAAAATGTATATACTGTATGATTCCATTTATATAATGTTTTGAAACTTTGTGTTGAGTAGAAGAGAAGGGAATATAGTTATTAAAAAGCAGCATAAAGGATCCCTGTAATGTTTAAACTATGAAGTATCTTGAATGTGGTCATAAATATAGGAAATTACATGATAGAAAGTTGTACTGAATTAAACACAAAAGTGAGTAAAGGTAAAACTTGGCAAATTGAAACAAGATGGATTGATTGTATCAATGCCAATATTATATTATATTATGTATTCTTAGAAAATGTTTCACTTCTTTGATTTAATATTATATAGTTTTGAAAAGTATTTTTATGTAATTTTGTTAATTAAAAAATAAAATTTTAACTCTGTTATATTTCACTAAAGATGACCATTATTTTTAAAATAAACTATATTCTTCAAAGTTTACAAAGTTGATGAAGTTTAATATTTTTAAAATTTTGGCCAACTATAGCCTTCACATTTTTGAAATTATGAATACTTAGAGCAGCATTAACATATTAATTTAACAATAAATCAACCTTGTGGAAATCAATGTCAATATGAATTTATAATGGAGAATCACATTAAAATGCATAATAAATATTAATATTAATGCCCTTTACCTGTACTTTTTTATGTTTATTTTTATTAACATATGAAAAAAGCAAATACAGTGTAATGAAGTAATGAATGGCTTTTAGATACAAAGTGACCAATATATTAAAATAATTCATTATTTCATTTATTGAATTGTTATATTTTGAATTTGTGAGGCAAACATATGTATTAAAAATATTTGTAAATATATAATTGCAGTTTCTCTGAAGAGTCATAATAAGGAGACTTAGATTTCTTCCTTAAACAAAAAGCCTTTGAATGAAAGTGATTTTGATCAGTGGATTTGACGTTCACAAAGGTCTCCACTTTGAAGAAATGATCAAGTTAACACACTTTGTAATGCAGTATTAAATATGGAACAGTGCTTGGTGTTCAGTGACTTTAATTCTGTGATGTCTGTTTCTCGATGTATTTTTTATTCTCTTTTTTTAACCTTGAAGGGCAGATTGCTTCTTTATTTTTTTATTTAATTTTTTAAAATTGAGTTTATTGGTACATTTTAGGGATACAGTACAGTTACATTCATTGTTGGGATCATGTACCTTTACATGACAAGTCTTGGTTCTCATTTTTTCCCCTTGTCCCTGCCCTCCCTTCACCCCCTCCTCCCCTCCCCATCTACAAACACTTTATTTCCATCTTTTCATTATCACATTTTTTTCTTTTCCCTTATCACCCTTCCCCTACCCATCCCACATTCCCTTCACCTTTAGCCCCTTGCTTCCCATTTCACAATGTCAGTTATCTCATTAGGATCTTATGTATTATTACAGTTTATTCACACCAGAGAAACTATTCGATATTTACACATGTGTGACTTATTTATTTATATTCTTTCACAAGAACAAGACAGGGAGGTCTTGAATGTGGTTTTTTCGGCTCCTGCATGAAGTTTTGCATATATGAAGACATTGATATCCAGGGCATATAACTAGGGAAAATAATAAATATTAAAACAAAGATATTTGTCAATCTTACTAAAAGAAAAATAATTTTAGATACATAAAGTGTTACAATTATGATATTTTACTTTTACTAATAAGTCAGGGATTTAAAAATAAGCTAGTAAGACGGAAAACAAAAGGAAGATAGGAAAATAGGAAGGGAAGAAGAGAGGCAGTGAAGGAGAAAAGGAGACCAAGCAAGAGATAGAGATAAAGGGAGAGAGAAAAATCAACTGAGGGGAGGAGGAGGAAGGAGGGCCTAGAAAGCCTATGAGATATATAGACATCTTCTACTTCAGAAACATTCTCGTTGTGGATAAAATAATCAACCAGGCACAGAAAAACAAATGCTGAATTTTCTCATATGTGAACACTAAAACAATTGATTTGAAGAAATCCCGGCACTTGATAGGCTCAGGCAGGAGGGTGGCTGCAAGTCTGCGGCCAGCCTGGGATACATAGTAAGTTTTGCGCTAGCCTGAACTAGGAAGGGTGACCCTGACTTAAAAAAAAAAAAAGATCTTATAGAAATAGAGTACAATGTTAGTCACTAGAATCTAGGAAGGGTAGAGGAATGAGGACAGAGCAAACTTACATAATGGGTACCAATACAGTTAAATAGAAGAACTTTAGTGTTCCACAGAGCCACACAGTAATTATGTTTAGATCAATTGTAAATATCCAAATAAACAGAAGTGTTTTGAAGGTTACCAATTCAAAGAAATGCTAATTTTTCTGCTTTGACTGTTATGTTATATGACAGTGTTGGATTTTCATGAAGTACTCCATCAATTTTTATAAGTATTATGTCAGTTATAAATAATAAGAAAGAGTTACTACAAAACCTAAAAGCATAAAACTATGAATATATTCATTTTTATAAAATGATAAATCTCAGAATCAAACCCATAAAATTCACAAAACAGAAAATCAACCGGCCAATTGGATATAATGTTATAAAATTAAATTTACCTGAATTCTTAAACTTCAATAAATAGAGAAAACTGAAAAGAAATAAAAGTGCATCAGATTCAAACCTTGTATGACTATATGTTAGGCTAGAGGGGAGATATAATGGATCCTATGTTCTTAAAGGAAAAAAGTAATCAGAAAAACAGAGAGTTAAAGACCATGTATTCACAAAGCTTCAAGCACAGTGACCCTCCATGAGTGATACATGAAAATCATTCCCACATTAAGCATACAGATCATAACTCTATGCAATAAGCTCATAGAACACACATAAGGTATCTAAAATAATATTTAAATGTGTTTAAATTTGAAATTCAAACTTTCCTCTTTTCAAAAGGAAATACTGTCAGCAGTTGTTCATTAATGAAACCTTAATGTTATAATTTGGAGCTATGGTAAAATATTTGATTTGCAATAAAAATCTCAGTGTTGCTGCTAAATAACTTTTATGTAATGAGAATATTCAGAAATTATTTTAGCTTACAAGAATCTAAACTTGGAAAACTTTTAATATTTTTATATTATGTCAAAAATATGAGATAAATATAGACATAAGAAAAGATGTTAATATTTTCATATTTAGAATAAGATTAATTATATAAGCACTCTCTTTTTTAATATTTTATATCACTTAAGTCAGTGATTATAAATTATTCTGATAATGTGATTGAGGTTACTATCTCCAGCTTTATATTGGTGGCACTTACAAGAGAAGATAAAAATTACTTCACAAACTTATTACCACAAGGACAAGTGGTAACCATCAGTTTCTTTGCTTTATTGCATCTATTTGGATTAAAACTTACTATTGTCTACATAAAAAGAATGACAGATTTTCACAAGATTCTTTGGCTAATTTTATGCTGAACTACTTCAAATTTTACGATTTTTGCAAAATTTCATCTTTTCCTTTCTGAGAAGTTCACATATTGAGTGCAATACTATGGAACATGTTCAAAGAAAAAGGAGCAAATCCATTCATTTGCATTTTTTAAATACTTATGTGGATCTTGACATGCACCATACACTGTTTAACTGCAAGAAAATATGACCTCAGTTTATCTTTATCACAACCCTGTGAGGGTACTATTTTAAGAGTAAAGAATCAGGAAAATTAGAAACAGAGTGGCTCTAAAGACCCTGCTGCCAAGCAATGCAGAGTTGTTTCTCCGAGCGGAATGTGAGGCCACATCCAGCACACAAAACCCAGTTCCACAATTTATGTCATGTTTCCAATCATAATGTTTAAGCCATCTGGTAAAAAGCAAAGAGCTAAGACAAAGACCTGAAATAAATAAGAAGACAAAAGAAGATTTTCCCTTGAAAAGATTTTTAGTCACTTTTAATTTTTTTTTTATTTTCCAGTTTGCATCTACTTGCCTGATAATTTGAATGGTAATCTCTATTTTACTCTTTAGGGGATTATTTTAAGTGCTCAAGTCCTTCATCAAAGACAGCGCACACTCTTCAATTCACTCTAACACTTGCCTGCCTGGCATATATAAAAGACCCACAGGAATTCTCTCCTGAGCCACTACAAATACATTTCTTGCTTCCATCTGTATTTCTTTCTGATTATATTCTGCAGTGGTAAAAACACTAATTTGCTCTGCTTCGTTATCCTAAGTGAAGTAAGAAAAATCTGCATATATGAACAGAGCAATTAATTCTATGTCGTGACACATAGTTCATATGATCAATATCTAATATTTCTGAGTTCCCAGAGTATCTGGAATGTCACATGATCTGATCTGACTGAATGATCTTACCTAGAAACTCAAAATTCTATTTTTATTTATTTTGGGTACCAAGGATCAAACTCCGGCCCTTGTGTTTGCGAGGCAGATGGCAGAACCACTGAGCCAACCCCCAATCCTAAAATTACGTTTTCTTAATTGCAAAAAATATCTTCTTTTGGCTGGAGATTTAGCACAGTGGTTCTGCCGCCTGCCTTGCACAAGGACCCAAGTTCGATCCCCAGTACAAACAAACAAACAAAAAATACAGTAAGAGTGCTTTCTTTGATATAGCATGTTGGCTTTCATGGACACACTCTGTGTGTGGGGGTATTTCTATAAATATCTGAAAAAAAGTTATCAATATGTTATAAAAGTGTTTCCCACTACTACTATATTACCTTGAAAATTAATCTAAAATAATTATTAGACCTAATGTTACCTGACAGAAAGTGTAAGAAGTGGAGACAGTAAACACAATGATTACCTCTCAGTGTTGCTTTCATAATAGTTGCTGGCTAAAGCAATTTTTAAAGATAGAAGATGAACATTTAAAAAGTAAAGTTATTTGCAAATAACAAAACAGCTATATCTTGAATGTAGAATTAAAAATGTTCAAATTGACATGAATAGAATATTGTATATCTACTTTTAAATGGAACAAATAAAGTGATATTAGATTTTCTTTGGACCATCCCTACAACTTTTGAGAATGCAAATATTTTCATTGAAAGGAGAAATAAGCAGCATTTTAAATCTTAGCTTTGTAGTTGAGTATTACATGAATTGTGTTTTAAAACATAATTACCATTGAAAAGTTTAAATATTATTTCAGATATACATGAACTGAAGTACATGCAAATAGAAAACTAGAAGCTGTATGACTAATTACCACAGCTCAATTCCTTGAAACAACACAAATTTCTCCCCTGCCACACTGAGTTCAGACATAGAACATGTTCTCTTAACAGTCTAAAATCATTGTTCATTGGGAGTAGGATCTCAGCTGGCTCAAGAGATCTTCCTCCAGAGTCATTCAGGTTTTGGTATGCTTTAGTTCTTTAAGGTTATAGGACTGCAGTCATATTTTCTTGCATGATGTTAGTCAGTTGTCACCCTTAGTTCATATGTTGCCTAGTCCTAGTAAACCCATCCTCTTCCAAAGACCTTGCCATACAGGGCAGAACAGTAAGGTTCTGATCCCTTGTAAGGGCTCTCAGAACATATCAAGCCCTCACAGAAAATCACTTTTTTGATTATCACAAAGTCAACTGATTGGTTACCTAATCCAAATATATCAAGCCCACCCCAGAGAAGCTCCCTTTGATGATCTTCAAATCAACTGACAGCTAACCTAATCACAAGAGCGAAACTCTATCATATTTTAAAGTTCTACCCATGTCAAAAGGAGAGAATTGCATAAGGATGCATTCACCAGAAGCAGGAACTGCTTCGTACTTACTGGAACTGCGCCTACTATAATTTACACAGTTAACAGGGTGTTCTGTACTGATAAATCAGGCATAGTTCCTGTGTTGATATTTTATTAACAGATCTCCAAAGGTAAATGATATTTATTTGGAAGGATCCTCATTCTATTAGGAGCTATTTTTTTCAATCTTTTCCCAAATGGCCTGTACAGAACTAACTATATTGTACACTTGATTTTAGCCAAAAGACCGAGAAACAATCTAACTATAGTGTAGAAAGATTAATTTACAAATTTTTCTATAGATGCGGGAAATTATCTCTGAGCTAAGCTTGGCATAAGAAAGTCAGCATAATAATTCCACAATCAGAGTGGCCTGTGGATACAGATGCTATATGAGAAAATCCTGGGCCAAGCTCATCAATAGGACATCCAACAGATCCATCACCCTCTCCGGGTTGTCCTCACAGACCCTGAGTGTGCTCACATGGATATACTTAGCTGCTGGAAGAAACTGTCATATTGCATCCCTGCTCTGTAGAAGGAGAGTATTAGTGTAGAACAGAATTATCAGGAGTTTTCAATACTGTCTTTTCTTCCCAGCCAGAAGAGTAAATAAGCAACATAGCTGCATCCGAAGTTAAGGAGCTGAAATTGATACTAGAGTCTGCAATTTTTGAAAATTAAACTTTTTGTTCCTCATTTATATATTGTGACCTAAGAAAAACTTCAGGGTAATTTCATGACTTTAACTAACTATCTGCTGTGGTATATTTACTAGAACACAATAGTGTAATGGACACAATTTATAGCCCCACAAAAATAACTACCTCCTGATCCCCAAAACCTGTGGATATGTGAGGCTACATGGCAAAGGAGAAAAAAGGCTTCAGATTAACATTGCTAAATAGGATGCTTATTAATATAAGATTAACTTGGATTACAGTGACAGGCATAAGGGTTCTCTGTAATCACGAGGGTTCTTAAAGCAGAAGAATGCATAGGACAAGAAACACATATGTCACTGAAGTGGATTTAGTCCAACATTGCTAGAGACATGGGGTAGTGTGTCATGGAAAGTGGGAGACCTCTAGAAATTGAAAAAGATAAAGGGATCTGCCCTAAAGCTCCCCAAAAGGAATCCACCCTGTCAAAACTTTAATTTTAGTTCATTGTGATCTATGTCAGACTTCTGGTCGGCAGAACTTTAAGATGATGAATTTATGTTTTAAATAAATAGGTTGAGGCAACTAGTCACAGTAGCAGCCGAAAATTGATCCCATAGTTATTAATTGAGTGACTGAATTTTATTTCATGGACCATCAGGAAAGAAAATTTAAAACATACATTAAGATTAAAAAGAGATAGTATACGATCTAACCCTAGAACTGTGTTAAGTCAGCTATATTCTATCTGAAGCGATCTTGATTATATGGTCATTCTTTAGTACATCCTTCTGACTCTGTATTGAAAGAAAGAAGTAGCAAAAATTTAGCATGTCTTGAGGAGTACTTACTAGATCAAAGGTCCTGCCACAATAATACAATTTTAATGATCCAAGTGTCTTTTATACGCCAGGACATCAGAATTCCCAGCCTCTAAGAGTGACAGTGTTTGTTAAACACTTTTAGATTCTTAAATATTGTATGCCATGCTTTGGAAATACTGCTGTGATTTATGTAAGAAGATGACAAAATTCGCCAATTTAGAGTAGGGCATAGAGCAGAAAGCAGTTCAGCAGCAGGTTTATGCTATGATACTTGAGTCATGTGATCTGGCAGGCAAAATGATATTATCAAGCAGGAGTGGGCAAACTGTTTTGCAATGGCCAAGTTGTAAATATTTGGGGCTTTGAGGATCTTGGAGTCTATGTCATAACTACTAAATTGTGTTGATGAAACACAACCCTTCAGCCCTACCCCTATATTAACTACTCCATTCCTCATCACAGTGGAATTGCAGCCATAGGAAGTACATGAACATATACCGATGACTTGTTCCAATAGAGCTTTAATTATAAAAACAGCCCCAAGTCAGATTCAGCTCATGGGTAATAGCATGTTGACTTCTGTTATAGAAAACACCATTGGTTAGAATCCTTGAATAAAGTACAGACTAACTGGGTTTTAGTGAGCATAAACTTGTATAGCAAGAGTAAAATTTTATATTCATCAATTCTCAGTTGTAGACTCTTGAGTAATGTCTCTGAAGTTTAGCAAAAGCAAATATGAACTTTGAGCTCTAGAGAGCAAAAGAGCAGATGAAAGGGGAGAAAGGTTAACTTTTTTTTTCTTTTATTGAGTTTATTGGTACATTTTAGGTACACAGCACAGTTACATTCATCATTGGCATCTTACATGACAGGTCTTGGTTCTCATTTTTCCCCTTGTCCCTGCCCTCCCTTCACCCCCTCCTCCCCTCCCCATCTACAAACACTTTATTTCCATTTTTTCATTTTCTCCTATTTTTTTCTTTCCCTTATTACCTTTCCCCTACCCTTTCCATTTACCCTACACCTTTATCCCTTTTCTTCCTATTTCACATTGTCAATTATCTCATTAGAATCTTATGTACTATTATAGCTTTTCACACCACAGAAACTATTCGGTATTTACACGTGCGACTTATTTATTTCTCTTAGGCGTAGATCCTCAATATGTATCCACTTTCCTATGAATGAATCTAATTTCTTATTCTTTATGGCTGAGTAGTATTCCATTTTATAGAAAAACCACGTCTTCTTTATCCAATTTCCAATGATGGGCAAATGGGCTATTTCCAAGTTTTAGCTATTACAAACTGTGCTGCTATAAACATGGGTGTGCATATTTCACTGTGATATGATTCTTTTAGTTCTTTTGGAAAAATACCCAGCAGAGGGATGGCTGGGTCAAATGGAACCTCTAGTCCCAGCTCTTTGACGTATCTCCATATTGATTTCCAAAGTGGTTGCACCAGTCTGCACTCCCACTAACAATGGAGAAGGGCTCCTTTCTCCCCACAACCCCACCAGCATTTGTTATTGAAAGGTTAACTTTTAAAAAAAAAAAATAGTAGACTCTCACCTGCTATTCTTTCCTTTCTTTCTCCCTTCCTACTTTCCCTACATACTTTTCAATATTCAATTTTCACTAGTTATTCATTAACTAGTTAGATTCTAGATATATTTGTAGCGTCATATAATAAATAAAACACATATTAGGAAAGTAACAAAACAGCTAAATAAACTTCTTAAAATTGTCATAAATACTAGAAAAGACAACAGGATTACAAGAGTAGAACCACTCTTTTTGAATGAAGTTCTGAAGCTCTTTCTCTATCTTGAGGACAGAAAAGAAAAATGGCCACCTGCAGACAGTAAAAGAATACTTACAACATACCGGAACCTTAATTTCAGATGTTTTATTCTCAGAACTATAAGAAAAGAATTTTTATTAAATCACCCATGCTGTGATCTTTTATTGAAGGCACATATATTAATCCATTTTCTGTTGCAAAAATAAAGTACTACAAATTTAGTAGGTTATAGAGAATGGAGGTTTATTTTGGATCATAATTCTTGTCTAAGGGTAAGATGCCCCCTGTACTGAATGTCTTCTTGCTGGCATGGTCCCATGGCAGTACTTGAAGACAGGTGGAGTACGTATTTTTTATGTGTGTATCTGGTCTCTCTCCCTCTTACATAAAGCCACCAGGATTCAATTATGGGGACTTTGTCTTAATGATCTTACACAATGCTAATCACTTCCAAAAGACCCCACCTCTAAGAAGCACAGTGAGATTGTTTCTACCCTTTTAGTGTCTCTCAGTGGGGATTACATTTCAGTATATGAAATCGTGGAGGATACATTCAAACCACAACCAAACCACAGCAGAATTGTCATTCTTTTTCATCTCCTGGTATTGTGTTCTGCTTCACAGATGCAAAGGTAAGTGAAACTGGTGCACATCTACTACCTTAGAGTTAACAGTACAGGGTCACACAGCGCCCAGTCTCTTACCTGTGGACTTATTGTTAAGGTTTCCTCACTTTTTCTTTCATTTATCCAGGATTTTTGAGCACTTACTAAGGACCTGAAGATAAGTAAGATTTGGTTTTTGATATTAGGGAGCTCATAGTCTATTTGAAAAATCTAGAAGCAAGCAGAAAGTGATGATGCAAAAGGCCAAGCTAATAAGTAGACCATGAAATATGGGCAACAAAGCTCACTTAGAATGAGGAGCACAGGAGGCTGGCAGAGGAGAGGACAAATGAGTTTAGATTTCAGGTATGAGGGATTGTTTTGAGTTATTCAAGCAGCAGAGACAGGTAGGGTGAGGAAGGCCTACAAGTATTCCAAGGGGAAACATAATATACAAAGTGTGACCATTGTAGAAATTATGGTAAGTTCCAAGACACAGAAACATTCTAGAATTGCTGGAAAATGAGGTTTAAGAAAAAAATACAACCGAAAACATGAATTTAGAAAAATAGGGAAGGCCAATTTAACATAAGTAACATTGGATTCCTTGCTACATAGTTTATATTTTAACTCCGGGGACACAAGGAATCATGAGAGAATTTATAGTAGCAGAGTAATCTCAGTAATTAAATAACTTCAGATTTATTTTTTGCAGATTTGCAATTGAACCTGGGACTTCGTGGTGAACTGTACCCAAAGCCTTTTTTAGATCTTTAAATTTTGAAGCAAATGCTAACTAAAATGCTGAGAGAACTTGAACTTCTGATCCTCCCTCCTCAAGGGCTAGGATTACAGGAGTGGACCAACACTCTCAGCTTCAGATTTACTTTTTAGAATAGATAAAACAGGATTGGAAAGGGACAAGATAAAAGGCAGAGAGAGAGAGTAAACAAATAACAAATAGTAATCAGGATTTTCAAAGGAAGTTATCTTTACATGTTAAGAAATTCTACACATTTTAGAGTAAATCAGCAAACACTGATGAGTTAATGTTGAAAGTTGTTAATGTTAGAAAGAGCTGGGAATTTTCAAGGAATAGAAAGAAGATCCACGGTGATAGATAAAAAAGTTTGTGTAACAGAAATCAGCAAGAGACAAACAGGCCTTGGTGTAATTTCAGGAATGAGTCTCTTCCACTGGAGCAATAGCTCCCCCAAGGGGACAAGAAATGGTTAGGGGTAGGAGCAGGGAATCGTTCTCTGTAAAGCACAGATGTGCATACTCTGGAGATGTTGCAGGTTAGATTCCAGACCACTGCGTAAACTAAGCACTGCAACAAAGTGAGTCGCAGGAAATTTTTAATTTCCCAATAAATATATAGGTCAGATTTACAGTATACTGTAGTCTATTAAATGTGAAAATATGTCTACAGATACAAGTGAAATACCATTATTTTTAACATACTTTATTGCTAAAATATTCTAATGATCATTTGAACCTTCGGTGAAGTGTAAGATGTTTGTTGATGGAGGATTTTGCCTGGAAGTTGACTTGCTGAAAGCTACAGTGGTCTTGGAAAATTCTTAAAAACAAAGTAACAAGTAGTTTTCTGCATCTGTAAACCCCTCGAGAAATTTCAACTTGCTTCAGCTTCATCAACTGAGTTTATGCAATAGTCTAAGTACCTTGTTGTCATTTCACCAATGAATCCCAACAAGGGATACATTTAACCTATCACAGAAAACCATTTTCTTTATTCATGCATCAATTATATTTTTTCATAAGATCATTTCCACTTTCAGTTTCTCAAACAAGAAATGTAGAAATGTATCATGGATTTTGGAAAATGGGAAGAAAGTGTTCAAATGGGAAGGGGAACAAGGAGAAAGGAAGGAAGGAAAGCGAAAAAATGGAAAATAGAAGAAAAAATGGAAACAAAGCTTTTGTACATGAGGGAGGGCCCTTGAGGGAGCAATGGGATAAAATGAAATAAAACTTATTTTTCAAAAAGATTTCATCACATCTCAATGTCCAGTCCTAATCCTAGTGTCCTTGCTATTTCCACCATATCTCCAGTTATTTCTTGATTAAATGTCTTCAACCCCTCAATATCATCCAGGAGGGTAGGATCCAACTTTTTCCAATGTCTTGATAATGGTAATATTTTAACATCCTCCCACATGCCATTAATGATTTTAATACCATCTAAAATGGTGACTCTTCCAGATTTGCCGTTTATTTTGCTTCCATCAAGGAAATCACTCTCTATGGCAGTTATAGTCTTTGGAATTGTATTTTTCAAATCTGAAGATCTGAAATCACAAATTGCCCCTTGATCTGTAGCAATGAATATTTTATTAGCAGGCACAACAACCTAATCTCATTGTACACCTTTATCAGGGCTCTTAGATAACCAGGTGCATTATGAAGGACAGTAACATTTTGAAAGCAATCCTTTTTTCCAAGTAGTAAGACTCAACAGTAGGCTGAAAATATTCAGTAAAGCATGTTGTAAACATAATGTGAATTTCATTCCCATATGGCAGCACAAGAGGGCCAGATGATTGTTGCACATACAGGGTGTTGTGTTCAACAGAAGCCAAGCTCTGAGATTAAGGGATATAAATCTTTAGTAATGAGCAGCAAACATGCCCATTTTGTGCTCTGAGGGAGACATTATCTGAGCAACAGGCATGCATATTTTGTGCTCCAAAAGGAGACAGTGTCTCTGTGCACATGTGTCTGAAAAAATAGTTCAAAACAAATATTGCTCAGAGCATCAGCTTGTCACAGCAAAGGCATGAGATCCACAGATAATTGTCTCCCACAAAATATCCATGCCTCCTAGCATCATCATCTTGGTTTCCAGCAACCATCACCATTAGACCAATCTGTCTGCTATCCCAAGTAATCTGATCATAAAGCTATTAACATTAGAATTTCAAATAGACAGGCATGGTTAGTCTGCATTATTAACCTCAACCACATCCCTGAACTTATTACCAGAACAACTCCTATAAATGAATAAGCTCTATCTCAGAAGGCTAGGTGGAGTCACAAAATTCTGCATTGAAATTGACCTACAGCATTAATTCAGCAGGATAGCTTTTCAATAATATAGACACATTACTCTTGAGAATAAAGTCTAAGACAATCCTGACTAGATAGGATTGAGTCTGTCTTTAATGCATTCCAAGTCCCAGACAGTATCATTGATGAATTTAGCAAAACTCAGACATATATTATATATCAACCTTTTAATTTGGATGATTCCCACTGTAGGAAAATTACCCCCAAATGTACCTAATTGATGAATCACCAACATTTCCAGAATGCTCCCTTGAGTAAACAAGGATAGACACATTTGGAAGACACCTCTGAAATTGCATTATGGCTACATGATCAACTGGTAATGTCCTCACCATGCCCTAATGATCATCATCAAAACACCAGTTAACATTTTTTGTAGAAAGAAAATTAATATTTAACTTCTATAGAAAAAGTACAGTCATGGGAAATAGTGACCATCAAATAAAAGAGTTGTTTAAAACTGTTAGATTCCTTCTCCCAGGTAAGACCTATATCTCTCATGGGTCCCAGCTTGGTAAAGTCTCTACCATGGGTTCTCAGCTTATTTATCAGCTTCAGGATTTTCTACTCATTCTGGTTAAATGAGTCTGGTTTGATTTGGAGTCTGGCAAGAGTGTTCATTTTAACCAGTTTTGTTGTCCATGTTACTAATTGCAAGTAATTATCCCCTCCATTGAATGACAAAGCTATGACCATTGGATGTTATGGTTGTGTGCCCCCAAAACCTCATGCTGTCCTAGATGGGGGCATTCCAGAGGTGGCTGAATCTAAAGTGTGTTATTGATTTATGGTGTAATGCTAGGATTAAGGGTGGGTAATTACTAAATAACTCCACTGATTGGTTCGGGGCTCTCCTAATTCCACTAGCCTAGATAGAGTATAAAAGGGTCAGAAATAAGTTGCTAAGGTCCCCCTTGTTGCTTTTCTACTTTCTGCCTACCATGAACTGTTTTTCCTCTGCAATGTCTGTCTGTTGTGCCACCCTGCCTTGGAGCCAGTTGATTATGGACTGAAAATTCTACAAACTGTGAGATAAATAGACCTTTCCTTGTTTAACTTTGAGTGCCAGGTATTTGTCTCAGCAACGAGAAAAGTAACTAAGACAGACTTTGGTACCAGAGAATTGTGGTCATTGTTGTGAGTATACCTTAACATGTGGTCTAGGGCATTGGCTTGTGAGAAGAATTTGGAAAGTTTTGGAGATAGAGATGCCAGCTGAAAAAGCAGAGATGGAATGTCTTAGGCTCTACTTGATGAGAAATTCTGATCAGAGCTCAGAAGACCAGAATGCTGGCAAAAAATGCCAGTCAAAACCAGATTCAGAATGTTTCTGCTGGGAAGAAAGACTGCATTGGCTATTGAATTCCAGATGATGAGTGTTATGGCTTGGCAGAAAGTTTGTTTGCACTTTCCTCATGTCCTGAGACTTCTTGAGACTGAAATTAAGAGCAATAGACTATTTAAACTTGTAAAAGAAATTTCCAAGTAGTCTAATGTTAAGACAGTGGCATGGCTACTTTTGGGGGATATTAGCCAGATTTATGTTTAGAATCAAGAGCAAAAAGTCCAGCAGAATAATTTAAAACATTTTGAGTTTGGCCAAAGAGGAAGCTCCAGTGACCTTATAGACTGCAAAGACAGAGCAGAAGAGGTCTTCATTGCTGAGAAGGAACGGACTAGAAAGAAGGCCTGAGGACATCACAAGAAGCAGTAAGATCACAGCCTTTGAAGCCTCAAAGTTGCAAAGGTAAAAAAAATTTGCTTTGAGAAGAGAGCCACAGAGCACCATGTTCCAGAATGGTGGTGGCCTAGGGAAGTTGCTCAGGTATCCAGGAGCTCAACCCCTAGAGCCAAAACAGAAGGAAACCTGGCTACTGCTCAAGCTCGTGGCAGACCTTGGCATCATCCATATGGTTCCGGTGTTAGATGCATGCAGAATGCAAGAATTGTGGGGCCAGGAAAATTTCCACCCAGATTTCAGAAGGCCTGGTATGTCAGACAGTGTGCCTCCAAGAGAGCAGTGTGTTAAGATGCATGAAGCCAGAGGTGCAGTGGAGACCCCCAGAAGTTTGGAGAAGCCAGGAGGGTGGATTGTCTGAGGAAAACTGGAAAGAGGGAATAGAGCCAGTCCCAGTGAGAAGCCATGGGAGCTACAACCACTGGTACTGCCATAAGGGCAGAGCCACTCAAGCCCTTTAGAGTTTAGAGCTCACCACAGATTGCCAGGGACACTCAAAGTGAAACTGTGGTGTTTAATGTTTGTCCTACTGGATTTTGGACTTGCTTAGGTCTCATTCCTTTGTACCTTTTGGAATGGTGATATTTACCTTGTGCCATTATATGTTGGTAGCATTTAACTTTCTCTTCATTTGTACAGGGATTCAAAGCTAAAGAGTTTGCCTTAAATCTCAGAGGAGACTTGGGACTTGGGCTTTTCAACAATGCTGAGATTATTAGAACTTTGGCAGCTATTACAGATAGATTAAATAAATGGATGTGCATGAGTCTTTGGGGCCAAGTGAGGAATATTATAGATAAGTCTAGATGTCCCCTCAAGACTCATACAGTCATATGTGGGGCTTTTTCAGAGGTGGATGGATCAGAGTATGTGATTGATACATGGTGTAATTCTAGAATTAAGGGTGTGTGATTACAAAATCAGGCCACTGATTGGTTTGACACCACCTGAATCCCAGTAACCCAGGTAGAATATAAAAGGGGCAGAAAAAGAAGCTCCCAAGTCTCCTCTGTTCTCTTGTTATAAACAAGTCCACAGTGTAAAACTTCTCTGGCACTGTATGTTCTCACTTATTTTTCAGGAAATACAACTTCCTTCAATTTTCTCTATAGATACTCTTGGTAGGTCCATGGAAGTTCATACCTAATGACCCGAGAATTTATTTGTTTCCATGACAACTGCGTGACTGTTAGCATTTTCTCTCTTTTGTTTGCTTATTGAAAATACCAGCTATTGCTTCCTCAAAATGTCAACACCCACTAGAGACACAACTATGTCCACAGTTGCCACAAATTAAAATGCATGTCCCTGATGCCGACCTTGGTGATAATGCTTGTATCAGCTAATGTTGACCAACATATTGCTACAAAGGATTGCTGCAAAATGTACCAGCCTTGCCTTTATCAATCAGCACAGGGATTGTTCCTTGTATATCATCTCAAATTTTCAATAACCCATATTATAGAAAATCATCACCCTTCTTTATCTTTATCTTTCATGTACAGAAGAGATATGAGGATAGAGGAAATGGAAGTAAGAGAAGACTGATTTAAATTACACATACTATTTTGTATCTAATCAGAATTTTTCTTCCTCTCTGAAGCTTATTTGTAGTTCTTGCACAATTTAACCTCAAAGACTAAAAACATGTTCGATGCTAGGTAAAATTTTAGGCAGTGAAGATTTAACAATGAAAAAGGAAAGGGGATACCTATGAAATGTGGAAGGTGATAGAAAATAAACAAGGAAATAAACAGTTTTTTATTGTCTGTGAAGTAAATAAAGAGGATGACATAATAGAACAAGTATAGTGGTTGCTTTAGATAGGATGGTTTGGAAGGTCTTTTCCAGGTAGTGTTTTAGCCAGGGCATGAATGAAAAGAAAAGTTATCGATACAAAAAGTTGAACAATTCAGTTAAAGCAGGTGTGAACATGAAATTTTTCTAATGACCAAACATTTCCTCAAATCATTATCAGACCCCAAGAGAGAGGAACTGAAATGAAGCTAATTTCTCTTTTAATTTATGATTTGACTCTAGAATGACTCATTAGTAATCTCTGTAGATTACACTGGCTGTCTTCTAGAACTGACTTAAGTGTAAATAAGTCCTAAAATAAGTATGGGTTAGCTCCACAGAATTTCCTTCTGTACACCAAAATATTCAGGTATTTAAAAAGAAAAACCTGTATCTCCAAAGCTGCCAAAAATAACCCAAAATCTAATATTAGGTTAGTGTTTTAAAATACTTTAAAGTAGAGCGATAAGTAACCTTTAGTTTCTAGTCTACCATTGAAAGAGGAGATTGAAAACCAATACTCAGTCCTAACAAATGAAAACCTGAATAAACTGAAAAGCAACAACCCTCTTACAACTGTAAAAGTGAGATCATAACAGAAGTTAGGTCACCTAAAAATGAGTGCCTCCCAAACTGGAGAGACAAACAGCTGAACACAACTCAAGAATAGAGAAACAGTCAGATAAATACAAGCAGACAGATATTTTAAAGATTCAGAGTGGAAATACTGCAGGAATCCATTTCAGGGCCACAAAAACCTAAAGAGCAACTGACAAATTTTCAGAGGTTCAGTGTGTACAACTCTGAGAGCTAAAGTATCAGAGGACCCAGTCATTGGCTATCACCCGATTTTCATGAGTGTTAAAATTCTACCAGGAATTCTAGCAGGTTCTCAAAGTCAATACAAGAGAAAAAGAAATTTACCCATGGTTCTGATAGGGGGAGGAAAAAATAAACAATTTTGCATATGCTCAGCATTCTATATTATATTTGCCCTCCAGAGAAATTACTTTACCGAAACTTAACCTCCTTGGATTCTGTCCAGCCTGCTCTAGCCTTCTGTATGACAGACGGGAAATACCTAATTTCAGATCTAACTACCCTGTCCCACTTAGAGGGCAAACTTAGGGATGAAAAACTGAGAAATGTTTGTGACGTTTATAGTCCAGGGCAAGCATAAAATATTTGCCTACATAGACCAAATTGGGAGGGGCATAAGATTCACTACCATACCAAATTTTAAAATTTAAAATTTAGATAGTATCAGCTCTCAGATCACAATGGGGCTGACCCGGAAAGCAACACAGAAATATTTGGAGATTTACATATTTTTAAATAACACATAGAACAGATGAAAAATTTCAGGAGAAACTTTTATTACGAATATATTTATTTATTTTGGAATATATTAGTGATACAGAATAATAAGATTTATTTTGGTGTTTTAGTGTGTGCATATACCATTTTCTTCATCTTAATTATGTCCTTCTACCTTTCCTTCTATTTCCCATCTTTAAAAAGCTACCCTCTAGTTTCCTGTCATCTCTCATTTTATTTATTTATTTGTTTATTTATTTATAAATGTATATTTTGATTGGCCTTATAAGAAAGAAATGATATCTGAGAGTGGCTTATTTAGCTTACCAGGATGATCTCCAGTTCTACTCAGTTTTTTTACAAATGACAAAAAGTTGTTCTTCTTTATAGCTGAATAATACTGCATTGTGTATGTACACCATATTTCCTTTATCCATTCTATTGATGGACATCAGGGCTGTTTTCATAGTTTAGCCATTGTGAATTGTTTTGATATAAATATAGGTATGCCTGTGTCACTATATTATGCTGTATATATTCAGGGAAAATACCAAGGTGTTGAATCAAATGGCATGTCTATATTTATTTTTTTGAGGAAGATCCATGTTGATTTCTGTAGTAATCATTCTTGCTTGCATTTCCACCAGCAGCACACAAAGGATATTTTCCCCCATTCCCTTGTCCTCACTCATTGTGTAATCTTGTTGTAAACCATTCAAACTGGGATGAGATGAAATTGCAATTCAATTTTTATAAGAATTTCCATAATGGCTTTAGATGTTGAAACTGTTTTTTTTTAATGTACTTATTAGCCATTTATATTTTTTTCTTTTGAGGCTCCTCTGTTCATTTTACCATTTATTGATTGGCTATTTGTTTTTGGGATTCTCTGATATTGCTTTTTTACTTATGTATTCAGAAAATCACTCCTGTAGCAGAAGTTTAGCTAACGATGATCTTATCCCATAGCTGATTTCCTCGTTCTGTTGATCATTTTCTTTGCTGTACATAGCTTTTTAACTTGATATAGTCCAATATGTTCATCTTTTGAAATTATTTCCTATCCTTTGGGAACTCTGTGCCTGTGCTTATCATTTTAGTTGTTTCTCCTATTTTCATACAGCAATTTCAAAATTTTTTGGTCTCTTATGTAAGTCTATGATCCCTTTTGATTTGATTTTTAACTAAATGGTGAAAAGAGGATCTAGTTTCAATCTTCTTATATGAGATGTAATGTAATGTAATGTGTTTTCCCACAACTATTTTTTATAGAAGCTGTCTTTTCTCCAGTTTTTTACCCTTCTGTCAAAACTCAAATGGCTGTAGATGCTTCCATTTCTTTCTGTGATTTGTGATCTATTAATTGTTCTATTTATCTGTTTTTGTGCAGTACCATAATTTTTGTTAGTATGCACTTTTAGTAAATTTTGAAACTGGGCCTTGTAATGCTTTGAGCATTACTGTTTTGCTCAGTTCTACTTTGGCTACTGGGAATCTTTTATGGTTTCATATTGATTTAAGTATTCATTTTTCTACTTTTCTGAACAAGTCTATTGGTACTTTAGTAGGAATCACATTGAATTTGTAGATTGGTTTTGGAAATGAAGCTATCTAAATTATTAATTCTACTGGTCTAGGATCAAGGGGGGTTTTCCATTTTTTGTCTTCCTCAATTTCTTTCTCCAATTTTTGTGATAGATATCTTTCACTTCTTGGTTAGGTTGATTCCCAGAATTTTGGTTTGTTTGAAATCATTGGGAATGGGATTATTTTCCTGATTTCTTTCTAGGTGTGTTCACTATTGTTGTAAGGGAAAGCTATGGATTTTGTGTGTTCATTTTGTAATCCTGTTGAGGAGAAATTGTAAAAATATATTGAATTGAATAAAACTGAAAATGTAGCTTATCATAATTTGTGAGATCCTGTCTTAAAAATGAGAGAGAGAGAGAGAGAGAGAGAGAGAGAGAGAGAGAGAGAGAGGAAATGAGCTCTCTTAAACATAGGTATTTTTGGTGGTTTTGCACATTCTTTTTTCTCTCATTCAGTTTATTGGTACATTTTAGGTATGCAGTACAGTTACATTCACCTATTGGGATCTTGTACCTTTACATGACATGTCTTGGTTCCCATTTTTCCCCTTATCCCTGCCCTCCCTTCACCTCTCCTCCCTTCCCTATTTACAAATACTTTATTTCCATTTTTTCATTTTCTCATATTTTTTTCTTTTCTCTTATTACCTTTCCCCTACCCTTGCCATTTCCCCTACACCGTTAGCCCTTTTCTTCCTATTTCACATTGTCAATTATATCATTAGGATCTTATGTACCATTACAGTTTTTCACACCAGTGAAACAATTTGTTATTTACAATGTGTGACTTATTTATTTCACTTAGGAGTATATCCTCAATATGCATCCATTTTCCTATGAATTTCTCTAATTCCTCATTCTTTATATCTGAGTAGCATTCCATTTTATAGAAGAACCACATCTTTATCCAGTCTCCAACTGATGGGCAATTGGGCTGTTTCCAAGTTTTAGCTATTACAAACTGTGCAGCTGTAAACATAGGTGCGTATATATCACTGTGATATGATTCTTTTAGTTCTTTTGGAAAGATACCCAGCAGAGGGATGGCTGGGTCAAATGGAACCTCTAGTCCCAGCTCTTTGAGGTGTCTCCATATTGATTTCCATAGTGGTTGCACAAGTCCTTACTCCCACCAACAATGAGGAAGGGTTCCTTTCTCCCCACAACCCACCAACATTTGTTATTGTGTGATTTCTTGATAGCAGCCATTCTTTGTGGGGTGAAGTGGAATCTCAGTGTTGTTTTCATCTGCATCTCACAAATAACCTGTGACATGGAACATTTTTTTCATATATTTACTTGCTGCTTTTACTTCTTTGTCTGAGAAATGTCTGTTCATTTCAGATACCCATTTTTGAATCGGGTCTTTACATTTGGGGGGCTTATTGTTTTGAGTTCTTTATATATTCTAGGTAATAGTCCTTTCTCTGAGGAGCAGCTGGTAAAAAGTTTTTCCCACATTGTGGGTTGTCTCTTAGTTCTGTTGATGGTTTCTTTTGCAGTGGAGAAGGTTTTTAATAAGATGAGATCCCAGTTGTTGATACTTTCTGCTAGTTACCCTGCTAATGAGGATTTGCTCATAACCTATAGTTTCAAAAATCCTCAAAAACAATGACAAGTTGGATGCAATATTGCATAAAAGGAATTATACAGTATGACTCAGGAGATTTAATCCTAGCTATGCAAAGCTAACTAAATACTCAAAAAATCAATACTGCAATTGAGTGCATCAACAGGGTAAAAGCAAAATACATGATTATATGAAAGCTAAAAATAAGCAGTAGACAAAATCTAATATTCACATATAATTAAAATCTCAGTACACTAATAATAGAAGGCAATATCCTTAATTTGTAAAATAATATCTATAAATAGCCTACAATTGATGATGTACTTAACAATAAAAATTATGAAACTCTTTTACTAAAATCAGTAACAAACCAAGGATGCTCCTTGTAATCACTGTTTTTACCACAGTGGTGGATACCCTACCTAATGTAGTAAGACCTTTTAGAAAAGAAATAAGAACACAATTTGAGAGGGAAGAAATACAACTGTCTTCCTCGGCAGATAACATGATTGCTTAAGAATAAAATATGAAATAATACAAATGTTATAAAAATGATAATGATAAGAAGATAGCAAAATTCAAGATTAATATAAATATATAGTAATATAAAAATATAATAATATAAATATAATTATGTAAATGTATCACTTTTCTATATAGTAAAAACAAAAAAGAGGAGTATGAAACTAAACATGTATGTCATTTAGCTTTGTATCATGAAATTAAAAAACAAGCCAAAAATTAAATAACTAGATATAAATTTAATAATTATTTTCAAGATCTATGTGATGTAAAACTCTGGAAATGCAATCTAAAAATTAAGTAAATGGATAGATATTTCAGGTTCATGGAAAGGAAATTTCAATATTTTAAAGTAGCCATTTGTCCCACATAGAGATTTAGATACACTGTCATCCTAAAAAAAAGTGCCAACAAGTTATTTTGTGTATATTGATAGAGTGATGCTGAAGTTTATATGAAAAATCAAAATATTCAGAATAGCTAACACAATATTGATGGAGAAGAACCAAGTTTGGGTCTGACACCATCCAAATTCAAACCCCACCATAAAGTTATGGTAATTAGAATAATATGATATTGGCAAAATAATGGATCAATGTAAATAGAAGAAACAATCCATAAATAGACCCATGTAGTCAATATATCTTTGACAAATTAACAAAAACAATACAGTGTAGAACTGATAAGACATTATTTTGAGGCGTCTGTAGGGCTCTCAAGAAGACTGGCACATGATTCAATAGACTGCACCGTCTAAAGAGGTGTGGATGTGGAGATAACCAAAAAGCAACTTTCCTTTCTCCCTCTCTCCCTTTCCCTTTGCCCTTTCCTCTCCTTCTCCTCCTTTTCCTTCCTCTTTGTCCTTCCCCCCTTGCTTTTCAGGAGGTGCAATACAGTATACTGCTCTCCAGCTAACTTTGAAGAGCAGAATTGAGCATTTGAACTGGAAGATTTAAACCAATGGTGCCTTTCTTACAGAGTTACAATACTTGCTTTCTTGGTTCCCAGGCCATATTGAGGCCAGGACTAAGCTGCACTTATGGACTTCCAGGGACTCAGCTTTCCAACAGCCTCTTGTGGGACTTTTTAGCCTCTGTAATTGCATAAGAAAAACCTCTGAATAAATCTTCTATATCTATCTATCAGTTGTATTTCTCTAGAGAACTTTGATGAAGAAAGTGTTAGAATAACTAAGCACCCACCTGCAAATAATTCAAGAGGGGGATTATACACAGAACTTATACCTTTCACAAAAATTAACTCAAAATAAGTCATAAACCTAAATATAAAATACAAAAATATGATATTCACAGAAGAGAATGGAGAAAAGTCCTTACTGACCTCAAGTCTACTGTTATCTTTAGATGAAACACCAAAATTAAAATATATGAAAGAAAAAGTGATACACTGAATTTCATTAGAACTAAAATATGCTACTCTGTGGAAGTGTAGAGATTGAGAAAGCAAGCCTAATGATGTGTAACATGACTCCCAAATATATAAAAACACAACTAAAAAGTAAGCAACAACCCAATTATGGGGCTTGTGATGTAGCTCAGTGGCATCGTGCCTGCCTGACAAACACAAGGTCCTGAGTTCAATCTCCACTATCCCCCACCCCCAAAAGTATGAGAAACAACCCTACTTAAAAGCCAGGCAAGTTAATACAATTCACCAAAGAAGATACAAGTAGCAAAGAAGTATATGAAAAGATGCTCCACGTAATATGTCATCAGGAAAACATAAATCAAGACTACAGTAGTTGAGCACTACACACCTATATAAACATTCAAAATCAAGATCACTGAGAACATCAAATGGTAACAGGGATTTGGAACAAAGAGACTTTCACTTTTTTCCCATAGGACTACCAAATGGTACACTCAGTTTAGAAGGCAATTTTGTAGTTTTCTTTAAAACCTAAATATATTCTTGCCATACAATCTAACAATTTTGTTCCTTTGTATTTATCTTCAAAAGAATTGAAAACATGTTTATGCAAAAATCTACATAAAATATTTGTATAGAAGCTGTAGTCATAATTTCCAGCAGTTAAAAATCATAATCAACTTCAGGAATTGAATAGATAAGTAGTCTTGTCATATCCAGACTGTGGAATATTATGTAGTTCTAAAAATAAATGAAATATCAAGCCATTAAAAAATATATAGGTTTATACAAGCTTTTCAACAAATAATATTGCAACTTTCAATAAGAATTATAAAGGCATCAAACATCTTTGAAATAGTAATTGAATATCAAAGGGAAATTACAAAATGTAAGCATTAAATACATTAAAACTTTACAGATAAGTAATTAAAGTTTAGTTAGACAATAAGATTCTCTAAACTAATAGGAGAGTAGCAGCCAATACTGAAAGTTGGATTCAGGTCAGTTACAGCTAATGTTAAAAAATATTTTTATTAGACTTGAACATGTACTTAAATATTCTGATGTCTCACCAAATAAATATCTTTTTCATATTGCATCATACTCCTGGGACACAAATAAAAAATCTACAAGTGTTAAAAAATTATCTTCTTTAATTATCTATTCTCATATTTTTGTTCAGGAACATAAGAAAGCAAAATGATGCATATGAAATATTTTTGATGATTAACATTCTAAAACATCAAGAAAATGACATATAAAAATGCTTTGGGAACAAAGTCCTAACCATTGTGAACACAACTTTGAAGCTGTCTTTGTGCCACCAGTCGTTGCCTGTGTGGAACCAAGGTCAGAATGTATTTTGTTTTGGCTTCTAGTTCAGAAACATGTTCTGGTGGTACAGTATCTGTTCAATATGGAAAATTTCCTTTGCTGTGGAAATGGGCTTATCAGTTCTGTCATTGTTGCATGAAGGTAAATCAATCACCCTGCATAGAAATTCCATCTTAGCAAAAGAGATGTCCATCAATTGCTATTGAAAATATGCATTTCACACATTTATTCATTCTGTTTACTGAATATTCTTTGGTGAGTGCTCCAATTAAATTTTAAGGCTTTAATGTAGATCAGAACAAGGTTATTATCTTTAAAAGTATTTCCCCAGACTGGTTCAACAAACTGGAATCAACATTAAAATTTGTAATAGTTATGGTAAATTTTATAATTGATATAATTATACAGGATAAAGAAGAGCTACTTAAATCTCGTAAAGAGATGAGTAGGGATGTTGAAATAATATTTGTCAATTAAAATGCTAAAATTTTCTTTTTGTGAATAATAAATTTCTAACAATTATTAAACCTGCAATAGTTTCAGTTTTCAAGTAAAAAAGCAACTCCCTGCTGTATCCTACCTACCATAAACTAAAAAATAAATCAGTGGTTTCAAACAAGTATAAGCACAAAATTGTGTATGTTTAATGAATCATATTATACCTCAAAGGAATAATGTATTGTGCCATTTATTAAACAGAACACTTATGAGTTTAAAAGTTAATTGAGGACTTGTTATACGAACTACCATAGTTATTCTAATATTACCATAGTTTGCAACTAATACACTAATAAATGCTTTTTGAGTACATAGGAAAATTCTAAAACAGATAAAAGGCATAGTTAAGAGGACTTTAATTATAATAAACTGAAAATATTTTACAATTGAAATATATTAAATGCTTCACCTAAAATTCAAAACATTTTTTAAAACCGTGTCAAAATAAATAATAGATGAAAAACCTGTTGAAAAGGAAATATATAACAGACAGTTTTAAAATAAACTTTCTGTAGCATTTTCAGGTATAGTAACTTATGTTTTAAATTATTACTACAAAGGTAAAAAGAATCACATTTGGAGGATAATTTCAAATGTGTAAAAATGTGGAATATTATATAAAACTCAGCTTCAGAAATGAAAAGTATACCACGTAGATATTGATGAACAACAAAAAAAGCTTCTCCCATATTCTTAATTACTACATGGAAGGAAATGTAGTTTAAATTTGTGGATGAAAATTGCAGAGAGCACATCATAAAATATTGTTAATTAGCCACAAGATTCACATAATAAATATTTGTATGTGGTTATATAAATAGAGTATTAAACTTTCAAACACTAGTAAACATGTGACAAAACTCTGCATGTGGCAAACACACACCTGATCCAACTCTCCTTACAAAATTTGAAGAAAACTTGAAACTCCGTGTTAATACCTGAGATTAGTTGGAACCAGTTTAATTCAATTATACTTTCTCAAGACTACTTCCAAAATAGTAGGTAATGA
Source organism: Fukomys damarensis (assembly GCF_012274545.1). Lineage (NCBI taxonomy): Eukaryota > Metazoa > Chordata > Mammalia > Rodentia > Bathyergidae > Fukomys > Fukomys damarensis. The sequence goes on from NW_022900930.1 coordinate 30,043,615, forward strand.
TATTTCCTAACCCTAATAACTACTGAAAACATGCCAAAATGTTTTCTTTATATACATCCAGACCATATCTGCTCTTGTAAAATAAATAAATTTGATCATAAAATTGGATCTGTTATGAAAGCATTAAACGCAGCTTTTGTCCTTTTTGTTTGTTTGTGGCTCTTCTTACCCCTCTATCCATAGACAACTATTTTTACCTCATATTCACTGAGTGTAAATTAAATATTTTTTGTTACTAGAAGACTTTTTGTTCAATTTCTTTTGATTTATATACGACTCGTTCCATTATTTCACATGCCCCAGTAAATTCGCTAGAACCTCCAAGGTGTTGTGCGAATAATAATAGTTTAAATTGCAAATTTGATTGAAATAGTTTAGTTCTTTAATTTAATAATAGTCTATGCACCATTTTCACAGTTTTTACATTCAGAAATCTTACATGTATTCTTGTTTTACTTGCAAATTTAAAAATTTGATCAGATGCATGCCAAATACCTTGCTATCGCATTCTTTATTTCTTAAATTTGTCGATAATTGATAATGATGACAAATTGCTTTGTGTTCAAAGAACTTTGTCTACTTGCTATAACCATGTCTGGTGGTAAAATATTATTTTCTTTGATAAATTGCTCTATTCTTTTAACTTATTTTCAGATTTTTGCTTTAGAATATGACAAAATGCTCCTGATAATTATTTTCTGAATTTGAAATTTACTAATTATATAAGGGTATGAAGAGCTTTATATCCATTTCCTAGCTGCCTAAAATATAGTGAGACTCATCAATCTAATATGCTTTGTTCTTTTTTTAACTCATTATTTCCTCATATATTTTTTACTTACTACCTCTTAAACTTCTTTCATTTTTCTTATTTGTCTTAATTTTATACCCTGTTTTTTATCTCATCTGCTCTCCAAATGGTTACTTGTTTTCTTTCCTAACTTACTTGTACTTCTATGCAAAAGACATTTCTTCTGGTACATCTTTCCTATCTTAAGTATCAACCTATCGTTCAGTTTACTTGTTGGAGTAGTTAATTGGGATATGTTATTTTAGTTTCAGAAATCATGTCTGATTGGGGGCACCTGAGGTTCCTTAAATTTTTTTCTGATTTTTTTAAGTCACTTTCTGTCTCCAATGGCAACTGTTTTGTTGGCATGAGATTTGTTTGCATTGACTGATCTTCCTTTCTGGTTGTTTATTATTTCTTGATGAGCCCTTAGATCTGGTGGCAGGAGTAAACAAGTGGAAGGCATCTGGTGGGCTTCTGTAACACAGAGCTATCAGTGAAGGGGCTGATGTGCTGCCAGTCCCCTATTGAGCAGCAAGACAAAGCCTCCCTGTTCTCAGGTCTCCAGGCATATGCTCAATTTCAGGGGCAGAAGACCGAATCCTCCGTGGTCCCTAATGTTAAATTTCCCTGTAAGAATTTATCTGTGCTAAGTTCTTCCAAGAATTTGGAAACTCTCTCCCAGCCAAAAAAAAAAGAAGATGTCTTCACTGGTTCTCTTCATCAAGATCGCCATTAGGCCTATTCAATTCCCAGGTATGGACTGCTTCCAATCATAATTGACTTAGATGGTCAGGAATTTAGAAAAAAAATGTGTAGAGTTGATTGCTTTAGTTTTGTTCGGCTGCTGTAACAGAGCACCACATTCTGGGGGCCTTAAGCAACAGAAATGCATTGCCTCAGTTCTGGATGCTAAAGGCCCAATCAAGATGTGAGCAAGGTTTGTTCTTTCTAATCAGTATGAGGGAATCATCTGTTTCCAGCCTTTCTCCTTGACTTACGGACAGCTATCTTTTCACTGTGTGTCATTATATCACCTTTCAGTGCTTAACTATCCTCATTCTGAGTTCTGCCTTTTCACAATAATTTTATTTTTTAACTTGATTACATCTCTAAACTCCTTATCTTCCAAGTAAGGTAATATTTTGTGACAATGGAGGCCATGATTACAACATACTTCATTTAGGGAGATACAATTCAACACATAAAGGTCATATTCAGATCAACAGTCTACTCTGAGTACTCTACTGACTATACTTACTAAGCTCTAAACTTTTTAGTCATGGCCCTTATATAAGAAAAAACTTTATATAAGAAAAACACAATAGACAAACTGCAACACAAAATAATGGAAGTAAATGGAACAATTAAAGGTGTATAGGCCAAAGGTCTAGAAGAGAAGCAAATACAGACCATGATGTTGTGAAATAAATCTGACACACTAGCTTTAATATCACATGGTTTCTCTTATATGAGAAGCTCAAAATATTAATAAATATAAGAACAATATAAGTGTAAATATTTGTTAAAATGAAAGATACATAATATGCAATAGGGAGATAGAACATTTGCAACAAGGAAGGAGTCCAGTAGATAGAAGGAGGGGTTTTGGAGGGGATGGGAAGGGATGAAAAAAGAATTAAGATGCGTCATACATGCCTGAACTCCCCACAGTGAATGTAATCATTATGCACTACAAAAGTACATTAATAAAAATACACACACAAAATGAAATTATCAGAACTGAGAACTGTCACAAATCTAGAATGTCACAAACACCCATCCTACTGGCACACTATCAATTGAAAAACAAGTGAACACTAAACAATAATAAAACCTACTTATCAATTTATTTTTTAACATTCCACATCCAGAACTCAGAGAAAATAAATTTTGACTCCTTAAACATCCAATCTGCAGTATTTTGCTATGGCAGCCCTGGTCAAAAAAGAAAATGTCATCACTAGTGGTGATAATATATGAGTTCAAGGACCTAAGAGTAGAAGAAAGATTAAACAATTTCTTCTTCTTTTTTTTTGATGGGGGGGAAGGTAACGGGGATTGAACTCGGGTCCTTGCACTTGCAAGGCAGGCCACAGAACCACTGAGCTAAATCCCTGGCCCAGCCAATTTCTTCTTGACTTCTAGTGATTTAGAGAATCTGTGCTTACATTGTCTTTGTCAGATTATATGTCTTGGCTGCAAAGAAGATCTCATCTGTCAGAGACATAAGTAGGGGTTTCATTGAAATAGAAACTGTACCCTAGCATCTGGCCCACTAGTATGCTTCCTTCATACCAGTGAGCCAGCAAAGAAAGAAGTCTCTTCAATAGCCAGAGGAATCAGCCCATATTAAAACAAGGAACTTGGTTTTCTGCATGAAACACAATTCAAAGGAATTATCTAGAAATTCAGGGAACCAAATGTTTTGTTTCTTCATGAGTTCATGTTGTTATTTCAATAAATCAACAAACTCACCAAACACAATTAAGCAGAACCAGGGGTACATATCCCTCAGGATAAAACATCTAGATTGCTCCCTTAGTATAGAAACCTCAATAGCTGAGTTAGCTGGTAAAGTCAACTCTGGTAATTTATTAGCTCTAAAGTTGTGCCTCATTATTTCATCTTAATTCCTTAATCACAAATACAAATTACTATTTTAATAATGTAATTTATTTCATAATTTAGTTCATGTTCCTGAAATATTTCCATATCTGTCTTGTATTGGGTTGTCAGATTTTTCTTCTAAGCTTTTTTGGGAAACATTCTAGCTACCAATATTTGATTAAAATGATATTCTTCATATTTTAGTATTAAATGCTCTTATTTTGATAGCTTTTTCCTTGTTCACTTTGGTGAGAAATTTGTTAAATTTAAAATTTACTCAAAATAACATCTTACTTTCAGGCTGGGGATTTAGCTCAGTGGTTCCACCATCTGCCTTGCAACCACAAGAACCTGAGTTTGATCCCCGGTTTCCCCCCCCAAAAAAAATTCTGACTTTCATGATTATCCATTTTATCTGTCTTTTTTTCCTCTCATTATGTAAACTCTTATTTTTTCTTTCCTCTCTCTCTCTCTCTCTACTCAGTGGTTACCATCTGCCTTGCAACCACAAGAACCTGAGTTTGATCCCCGGTTTCCCCCCCCAAAAAAAATTCTGACTTTCATGATTATCCATTTTATCTGTCTTTTTTTCCTCTCATTATGTAAACTCTTATTTTTTTTCTCCTCTCTCTCTCTCTCTCTCTCTCTCTCTCTCTCTCTCTCTCTCTCTCTCTTTCTCTCTCTTCCACTACTGGAGACTGAATCCAAAGTCTTCACAATGAACTACTTCCCAGCCCTATTTCATTTTATTTATTTCTCAGACAATGTCTTGCTAAATGGCTAAACTGCCAAAGCGGAGCTTTAACTTGTGATCCTCTGATCCTCTGGCCTCAGCCTTTGAGAGAGCTGAGATTACAGATGTGTCATTCAAGAAGTAAGATTTCAAGATCCAACTTCATAGTGTAGTTCTTGGAGATTGTTGTTTCAGTCTGACTTTTTCTAGAGCA
>NW_022900930.1:30056291-30066644 GCF_012274545.1 Fukomys damarensis
TATATATATATATATATATATATTCATTCATTCATTCAACATCTTAAGTTGTATAATTTTGTCATTAATTTGCATCCTTTTCATGATCTTTTAAAGATACATTTTTATTGATTGATTGCACCCTTAACTGCATTTAGTTTGTAGTATTATCACCCTTAAATATAAGCACTTTCTGATGTACAATTTATAGTTTCTCCTTTTAACTTTTTTTTGTCATAAATTTTTTTACAAGGTAGCATTTTTTTTTTTTTTTGTACTGGGGGTCGAACTTGGTACCTTGCTCTTACAAGGCATGTGGTGGAATCACTGAGTTAAATCCCAAGGTAGCAAATTTTTAAAGTAGTAGAAACTTGCTAACAGCGTACAATGTGTTCACTTTTTATAGATGTCCAATGTCAGTTTAAAAGCAATGTTTACTACATAATTTTGAAATGTAGTGTTGTATAACTATTCATTGAATCAAATTCCTTAATTATACTTTCTTTGAAAAATTATACCTGTTTCTTTTGTAAGAATGATGAAACTGCTATATTCCACTAAAGCAACAATTTTTTTCCAGCTTTAATTGAGTTTGTTGGTACATTTTAGGGATACAGTAGAGTTACATTCATTGTTGGCATCTTGTACCTCTACATGGCAAGTCTTGATTCTCATTTTTCCCCCTACTCCTGCCCTCCCTTCACCCCCTCCTCCCCTCCCCATCTATAAACACTTTATTTTCATCTTTTCATTATCTCACATTTTTTTCTTTTCCCTTATCACTCTTCCCCTACCCATCCTATGTTCCCTACACCTTTAGCTCCTTTCTTCCCATTTACATAAGATCCTAATAAGATTACTGACATTTAAAGCAACAATATTTTTCTGAGTGCACAATGAACTCTTGTTTATTTTTAGTGTGTATTTTTTGTTTTAAATTGTTACATAGTAATTGTGCATATTTATGGGGTAGATTAGTGACGTTTCAACATGTGCATACAATGTATAATGGTCGAATCAGAGTCGATAGGCACATCTGTTACCTCAAGCATGTATTGTTTCTTTGTGTTGGGAACGTTCAAAATATTTCCCACAAAATATTTTAAAATATTCAAGTAATTGTTGTCTACCAAAGCTATCCTACTGTGCTGTAGAACATTAGAAGTTATTCCTCTAATATAACTATAGCCCTGTACTTGCTAGTCGTCCTCTCTTTGTCACTATTTTACTATTTCTGTGAGATTAACTTTTTAGCTTCTACACCTGAGAACATATGGTATTTGTTTTTCTATGCCTGACTTATTTTGCTTAACATACTATCCTCTAAGGGGAAAAAATGAGAATCAAGACTTGTCATGTAGAGGTACAAGATCCCAACAATGAATGTAACTGTACTGTATCCCTAAAATGTACCAATAAACTCAATGAAAGCTGAAAAAAAAAAAGAGAAGCTGTCATACACTGTCAGTGGGAATATAAATTAGTAAGACCACAATGGGAAATAGCATTAATTTCCTCACTAAACTAGAATTAGAACTACTGTGTGATCTAGCAATCCCACCACTGGGTATACTAAAGGAATTGACTTCAGTACATGGACGACACATCCATACTCCCATGTTTATTGCAACTTTGTTCACAACAACCAAGGCATGGAATCAACCTAGGTGTTCACAGATGGACAAAGGGATAAAGAAAATGTCTCATATATACACAGTGGAATATTATACAGCCATAAAGCAACAATTTAAAAAAAATATTTTTCATGTTTTAGACCTATCTTATCAGGTACAACTTTGGAAATTTCATGTCTGACTAGTGTAAATTTATTCAGTATCTTAAGACATTTTGCATGTAAATATGTCATTTCACGTCATTGTATCTAATATTGGAATGGCTACATCAGCTTTTTTGTTGGTTTGTGCATTTGATTCTTTAGTCAGTGTTCAACTGATGCCCATTCTTTTCCTTTCATGCTGGTTTTGAGACCTTCCCTTGTCTTTGGTATTATCCAGCCTATGCTAATCTAACGTTCTGCAGTTTAGTATTCTGCATTTCAAAAGAGTCTTAAGTAAAGTAATGTTCATTGTTTTAACAAGTGTTTTGATTAATTTCTCTTTAACAATTGTTAAAGTAATAAATGTCAGAACACAGAAGGTAGTATTAATTTTGCTCACAAGTCAAATTTATTAAATTTTTTATTATGTGTATTTTAAATCATTAGTACTATTCAAAGATAGTCTACTAAAAAGCATTTTGCCTAGTGAGCCTTCGACCGATCCATTGAAAAACTAACTTTGTTAAAAAGATATGGACCCTAATATTTCTGGATAGAATGAATATTTCTTTTCAGAGTTCTGGAGGTTTATTATTTAAATCAGTAAGCCAAGACGTGAAAAAAATGATAAAATAAAGAACATACAGAAATAAATCCAGAAATTTTTATTTTCACTGAAAATGTATCTACTAAAGATTAAAGGGGAAATTTTTCAATTATCTCAAGAATTTGCGAGAGTTGAAAGGTAGTGATAATATATTCTTCCAGTTAAAAAGAGAACTGTAAGAATACCTAATATGTCAATTGCTTTTTTAACTTAAGAAAAAATGTGTGAAGAAGATTAAGAAGCCATTCTTTGTTTTCTGTTTTTTGTTTTTCTGTTACCGGGGATTGAACTCGGGTCCTTGCACTTGCAAGGCAGGCTACCGAACAGCTGAGCTACATCCCCGGCCCAAGAAGACATTCTTGACGTGTAGTTGAGACACTGGAAAAAATAAGAGTTAAAGTAACACTTTCAGAATAAATACCTGAAGGAGTTTTGGGAAAAAAGTCAAAATTCAAGGAATGAGCATTTCACACCTGGCTAATAGTAAATAAAATCTTCCACTATAAAGTTCTAGGCATTAGTTTTATTTATTTTTTTTAATTCCACTACTTTGAAATACGTGAAGTACGGGAGGAGGGGCTTGCCTATCTTCAAATACAAGACCTAGTGTAAAGGGCCAAGGCAAAGAAAATATACAGAGGAGGGGTGGAAAGAGGGAGATGAAGAGGGATAGAGCGACTGAGAGTTGAGATGATGAAAAGAAAGATTCACCAAATGATACTATATTACCTAAATGATCTGCTGGCTTCAATTTATTGTTAAAATATGTAAAACAGGTTTCAAAAGTAGGAAACCCTACAGCTCTAGCAGCAATCTCTTAAGATTTTACACTTTCATCATTTTAAAACCCTCATTATGTCTAAAGGAAGCTAAAATTGCATCAGTCACCATAATTTACTGACCAAAAGCTGGCCAAGCATTTGAGAGGATTCTAGAAGCTGCTGATCTTCTGTTCCCTGCTTATGCTCATGCACCACATTGGCTTAGCTTGGCTAGCCCTTTTCAAGGGTATGGATTTCCTGTGGACTCTTCCACTTCCATGTAAGATCTAAGAGATGGGTTCCCACCCCAAAAGAGCCGTCTTTACTAAACTCTGCATTTTGCCTCAAGGGAAGGAGTGTCTCTCCCTCCTCATCCTGCTACCTAATCTCCCAAACTGCCGAGTCTTCCAATGCTCATCCCGAGGCGTTCTTTTCCCCAACTCCCTCCAGTAGCGTCTGGGCTTTACAATACTTCCTCGCTGCTCGCTTTTCTCCCCCCACCCCCGGAAAATGCTAGGCACCTCCTCCCGTTGTAAGGGCCCTGTCACTCTATCCCCGCTGTGCTGTCGTGATTGGCGGACAAGGCAGGTCATCTAGCCCCTCCCCCGCCTCTCTTTGCCGCGCTGGGTTTTTTCACGAGGGTGGAGAATGAGATTCAGACAGGCGCCGCTTGGAGCGGGTGAAGAAAGGCATCCTTGGTTTAGCTGTTGCTGTTCTTCATTGAACAGTTGCTCAGAATCTAGGCACTTCAGTCGTTTCATTTCCCGCCTCTCCCCGATTTCAATGCACAAATCACTTGCATATCTGTGACCTCGTGTCTCTATCTCTGGCTCCTTGCTCAGAAGGATAGAACCGGAGTTCCAAGCGTTTGGACCAAAGGGTCTCCGCTTACCGGAGGGAGCTGTCCGGGGTACTGAAGCTTCGCAAGCCTTCTGTTTCCACCAGCCCCATGCGCGGTTAGGCTGCACGTTCGTTCTCATTTCTATTTTTCTGACTCCCATGCCTGGGATAAGGCTACTTTCAGGATCGTGAATATCTCCGTATCATGGCCCACGTGAGACATTTTCGGACACGAGTTTCAGGATTTTATTTCTGGGAAGCGACACTGCTACTCAGGTGAGTCCATTTGTATATTTCACAGTTGGAGAACTCATGAAGCCCATACGTTAGTTTGCAACCACTTGTTTTTGATGACGCTGAGAAATTTGCAATTCTATATTGATTTAGTAATAATATCACTGAAATTGTATTTTTCTACCTAAAACTGTTCAAAGGAGTTCTCTAAAAACAAAGAAATTTTCTTTATTTAACAGGTCATGTATTTTTTGAAAACTGGAATTTTATGTTATTTGAAGTTGACATTATTCCAGAAAAAATAATTATTTCCAAAATCCAGACTTTGCTTTGCACCAACTACTTTTAGAATATTTAAGTGAACTAATACATTTTGTTTTACTTTCTTTTTCAAAGTTATGAAATATTTAGTAATTTGAAATGAGACATTGCTAACTTCTTTAATGGCAGAAATACAGAACATAAGGGTTAATTGCTAAGATATATAGTGAAAATTGCTGATATATCTAGGCATTAAGTCAAATGAGCAAAAGCTAAGGGCCTTGCAGATACTATTTTCTAATGACCTAGTTCAGTAATACATGAAGGCATGATATAAATACATCATTAGACATATTATTTATGAATAATTACCTTTTCGAAGAAACTATTATAATGAATCCAGTGAATTATAAGATTATTATGTGACATGTCATTTTGCATTATGTTCCAATCATATTTGATAGGCTTTTCTTTTTAACTAAGTTAAAGAGGATAAGAGTCTAAGCAGATGATTTTACCTCTGTTCTTCATCAAACAATGTATAAAATCAAGATAATGTTCATATTGATTTTTGAACCCCCACTGTACATTTTATTATCACCACATAATTACATACAATTTTCACTTGTATGGCTACCAATCTTGTCAAGAGGGTTGACGTTAAGTAGTGTATATTATGGGTTTATTGATTTCCATTCAAAGTATGTGAATATTTTTTCTGTTAGTATCTTTTTAATTTTTGAACTACTTCAAAAAGCATAATGTATCTCATAAACTGTCTTACAGAATGTCATGTTATTTTGATATGTTTGTATAAAAAGGATCTTGCTGAAAAGGTTATTGTACTTCCTAAGTTAGTAGCTTATTCTGAAACAGGATTTTGAACTACTTTGAATCACTGTATTTTCAGTAAAAAATATTTTACCGTGATTTAGTAAATTTACAACTGCCAGAAATTTTAATTTAACTTAGTCAATGTGTAACACCTTTATATTTACGAAGATTTCATGGAATGGAGTACAAAGTTCATGCTGCAATTGATATTGATTATTTGACCATTTGTTTTTTAATATTTAATATCATAAGAGATAACATGCATTTTTTAGTGAAATCACATTAGTATAGTTAGTGATACTTAATGTCAGTAACTAAAATATTTTAATCAACAAGGCAAATTTGTTTAGGTACAATTCATCATGTAATTTGTTACAGTATATTCCTATACAATACTCTTCATGCCTGCATCTTCTTTTTTAAAAAATATTTTATTCCTTCATTTTAGATATGCAATACAGTTGCACTCTTCAATAGGATCTGCATTTTCTGATTTGAATAGCTCTATTAAAATTCACAAAAATTATTTCAAATTAATGATCACAATAACTTATCTTCATTTATATGAAATGATTTCAGTTAGAAAGCTTTTCATGAATAATCCAAACATTTAAATTTCTGTGAAAGTAGTATACCCAAAGTAGAAGTTTATGTGATACTTTTTGGCTTCATCAAATTTTAGTGTTTCTTTCATGAATCAAATAAGGCTTTTCTTTTCCTAGACTACTCTTAGATGAGAGAAGTTCTTCATTCTACAAGGAACATAATCATATATAAAGATTACATATTTTTACTTTTAGTGATGGTCCTTGAAGCATGACTTTTTATAATAAAGAAAGGGAAAGCTCCCTCTATTGGAAAAAGATTTGTAAATTTATTGTTTTTATGAAAGCTATTCCTTCTTCAATAAGTCTATTGGTAATATGTTGAGCAAACAAAAGGAAATAAGTGAAAGAAAAAATAAAAACAGTATATTTAGCATTAATTAACCTACTTGCTTTTAAATTAATTTTTTTTATTTTCAAGTCTGGTTTTACATGAAACAAAATTTATTCATATTTTTGAGTGATAGTGTGATGTTTTGATAAATGCACACATTGAGTGATGATCAAACCATAATATTTAGCCTATTCTTCATGTCAAACATTGATCATTTCTTTGTTATGAGAACAAATACAATCTTCTCCTCAAGTTATTCTGAAACATATGATTCATACTGCTCTAGAGAACACCACACTTATTTCTTTTATATACCTGTAATGTAGAAAAAAATAAACTTTTTTGAGACAATATGGAGGCAAAAATAACCTCAAACCACCAATATTTATAATTAAATGATTTTCTAGTATGAACATTCTTTCATAGGTCAATGATTTCAAATATTTATTGAGATATACACATAAAATATGCACAAATAAGTTTTCAGTTTTCTGGATAAAGTTTTATAAAAGGGTTACATCCAGGTGAAGAGAACACAAATCTCAAAGTAGAGGTGTCAATAATAGAGGCACTGACGTATTCAGCACCAGCTGTCCTATCAATGTATGCCTTACCAAGCATCACTGTCCCAAAAGTAATCCCTCCCTTGACATACAATAAATGTATATAAGTATATATTTGAGTCCATTTTGTTTTTCTGAACATTATTTTATATGATTTAACATATTTTAGCATGTAGTATAAATTTATTCTCATTACCATGTGGTAGTCCATTATATGAATATGTCACAATTAATTAGTCTAAAGCCCTCTTTACTTACATTTGGGTTTTCTCAAGTATGGGCAGGATTACTGATGCTTTGAATGCTCCTGAGCAGATTTTGTGATATATATATATATTTTTTTTTCTTATCGGCATTATCTGAGAGTTCCTTTTGCTTACCAGTAGTACAATATTATTATAAACATTTCTAGTGCTTTCTTTGAGTATTATTGCAAGTCCACAGACTGTATTTTACCTCTTGTTTTGGCTAATTTCTACATTTTACTAAGTAAGGTTTACTGATCCAAAACAAGCAGAACACAAGTTGTATTAATATAATACAACCAGAAGTACTCACTACCCGAATGGGTCAGGTATAAGACATTATTTAAGGGAAGTTTGTTTGTACTGAGGATTGAACTCAGGAACTTGCTTTTGTGAAGCAGGCAGTGGCACCACCGAGCTAAATCCCAGACCAATGGAAGATTTTTTAAAATGGATGATTCTTTCAATAAAGATGAAAAAATTGACAGATACAATAGAAATATAGATGTCAAAGCAGTAATTTTTAAAGCTTTCACATTATGCTCGATATTGCTATTTTATTGAACGATTCTTTTATGGCTTTTGGTTTTTAGTTCTCATGGTAATAAAGAACAAAGCATTAGTGTTCAACTTTTTTGAAATGCAGATTTGTTGTGATGATGAAGTGCTAGCAGAATAAATTCCAAAATCAAAAAAAACTGTTAAAAATTTCATTTAGATTGATTAACTGTGTACCATTTGCTACTTGAACAAATTTTGTCATATCGTGTCAAAAACTGTAGGTATAAGTTTCAAAACAATCATGATAATCAGAAACAAGATATTTTCATGGTTTATTTTGAAAACCATTCATGTTGACAATTAATTTATTAGTTTTGCTTTTGTGATGTTTTAGAAAGTGAAATAAAATCATTTTAAATTTTTTGGGCATTATTTTCATATGTAATATGTTGAAAATTTTACTTCAAAAAATCAAATTTTGCTATTATTATGACGTGGCAAGAAAGCATAAGAGCTAAAATCTATATAGTCTTTAAAAATATACAATATATAACACTCATCTGAAAAGTCATAAATTATAGAAGAATTATAGCTCAACTCTAGTCAATGCCTCCAGCAGTTTATCCAGCAGATTCAGAGAACAGTTTGGAAAATATTTCCTCTGATATAAACTTTGCTCTCCCCTAACCATATAACTGTGTACAATGCAGGTCAATCAGTAATTATATGTTTCATGTATGATGTTAAGCAATTCAATAAGATTAATTTACCAAATTTTGTGAACAAATTTTCATAGTAAGCACAGTCAAGTAGGAATAATTTTTGCATCATAAAGCCTACAGTCTAGGAGAAAATGCTAAAAAACACCACAAAAAGCAATATTTTAAGGCCATGTGAAGTAGAGAAACTACCAGGAAGGCTCGGTACTTCTGCCAAGCCATGTAAAATTCTTGTTCAGTGTTCAGAAATGAGGTATAAGAGAGTATTCTATGCAAAAGGAGCTATACAGTTATACACTCTCTTCATGAGTGATGGTGATGGTTAACGTCAGCTAAAGTAATTCAGTGTGATTGAAAACTATGGCATTCTACGTTTGTGTTGGCTACACAATAAACCTGTAGTACTACGGAAGAGTAGCAACATCTTTTCACAATTGATATGAGTGAAATTTAGAGCAAATAATTTAATTATAGTTGGATAGTCATTAGTACAGGTATAGTCCTGTAACTGAGATCAAAATATCTCTATAAATACCTTTCCTTTGAAGATAGAATTTATCTCAATATTAGTTAATGCCAAGGTGCAGTATTGTGAGACTAAAGTTCCAGCGATTCAGGAGGATTTCTGGAGCCCAGAAGTTCAAGGCAAGACTGGGCCACATAGAAAAACCCCAACCTCAAAGAAAACAAAGTCATGATAAGGTTAATAATTCTTATTTGTCATAGTAAAAATGATGAAAAATGTGACAAAAGTACAAGAAAAATGTAATGTTTGCTTTAATTTGAAGACTAACATTTCAATCATAATTTTTTTTCCTGTGTAAAAAAGCTTTTTCTTAGTAATACTGTCTTCAGTACATAAGTTTTAAAAAGCAGAAATACTAGAATCAAAAAGAGAATTTGGAATGTTAGAAGAAAAGCAGATGCTGAACTTGGTTTATGTTTTCAGTTTGAAGTGTTAGCTCTGTGTCCTGCCATCAGCTAGGAATAAAGAGATCTGCATAGATTTAACTGCTGGAACTTTAGGTTTTACAAAGAGTTTTAAGAGGAAAGAATGCAAATACTATAGGTTAATTCTATAATTAAAGTAGAACACGTAGAGCAGGGCAGAGAAGTGCTCAGAGAACTCTGAGCTAAGTGTATAAATGAGTGATCATAGCCAAGTATAATGTAACAGGTTTATCACAGCTTTTATACTATTTACCCCAAAGATCAGGCCTTATGAATAACATATCTTTCCATCAGTTGTTTATAGAACTCCTATTACTCTAATTTCAACTAGTGTAATTAACTAGTCCTCAGCTACAGATGATAAATTCTCATCACTAAAGTTTTCCCAAAAAATATTAGAAAAGTATTTTATGGAGAAGATGGCTCTTTTACTTTCCCTTACATCATAAACCATGCACAATGTATCCTTACTGATTCTCTCACAAAATCATTCTCTTACTCTTTTTCGTATAATTATCTTTATACTTAGGTTAACAGTGCTTAATGGAAAGGAATCCATATATAGGCATAAGTCTACATGAAAATGTGGTATTTTATGTTTCGGTTAGTTTTTTTGTTTGTTTATTATTATTTTTTCCTATTAGGAGAATGATATAACTTTAGCTTTTTCTGGCTTCAGGTACTGGCCAAGAAAAAAGATATATCACCTCCAGAGAACTGGGTCTGATATGAAGGCAAGAAATCTAAGATAAAACCAACTGTTTAGAAGCAAAGAAAAATTGTGAGAATAAAATAAGTTGTGCAGTCACATAAAATGAACTGCATAGTAATAACACACATTTTCAAAAAAAATAATTTCAAATTCTTAGATACAGTCAGAAGGGGAAAAACTGATAAAGACGATACTGCTACTTTACAGTGCATCTCTAAAATTCTTTCAGAATTTCTATACTAGAAATTGTTCTAGCATAAAATATTGGTATTTTGTAAGTAATTTATTGAACAAAACTATTAACCTTAGTGACACACATAGGAATGGCATAACATCTAAAGGTTATTCACACTCTCTAGAAATGTTTATTGGATAGAAGAATTTCAAACACAGCTGAAGAGGAATTCATTCTGACAGCATGAAAAAAAAT
>NW_022900930.1:30066815-30271463 GCF_012274545.1 Fukomys damarensis
TCAGGAATTATGGCTAAACTCTGATGTATTTCTCATACTACTCTAAAATCATTGCCTACATAGAATGTTTTGGTTTAAAGGTAACTGGCTTATTCAACATGTTACTTAAATTTAAAAATCTCTCAAAATGATTTCTAAAAAATGATCATCCCTGGACTTCAAAAATTCCCAACTGTGAGAATATCTTTACCCAGAGAAGATTCACCAAATGTTTCTAATAAAAATAAAACTGTATATTCTTCTAGCTAAAGTGAGCTTGTAATTCCCACATACTCCCATAACACACTGTGCGTTCCTTTGTGGATTTTCCCCTCCACTTATGGTGGCGTTCCTTCTCATGTGCAGACCATACGGTTGAGGTGAAGTTGGAAGCGCTCACATTTCCAGGCTAGTGCTGCATACATGAAGCTGGGATGCTCTAGGCTCATAGTGCATGAGGAATTCTATCAGAATCTGGAAATTGGGTTGAAACGTAGGAGCATTGCCTCCATTCCCGGAATTGTGCCAAGTATTAGGGAACAAAATCCTAAAGTTTAACAATATATTACTGCAGAGGGGTGAAGGCATGACATTATTTTCAAATTTGGTTTTAAATTTCATGCAAATTTTCTATCTCCAAGTTTTAACTCTTATGGGTATAAAATCACTTCTGAGCTTTTTTTTTTCCTCCATGGTGTTTAATTCAATGTGACACACTGAGTACTGAAAAAGCAAAAATTATTCAACCTGAGATGACTTCTATCCATGTCTCACATTTTTCCATTTCCTTCTTTTTCCTTCACTCCCTCCCTCCCTTCTTCTCTCCCTTCCCCTTCCTTTCTTCCCTCCCTCCTTTTTTTCTTCTGAAGTACTGGGTATTAAACCCCACGGCTTCTGCATTTAGCTACATCCCAAACTCTTTTATATTTTTAATTTTGATCCAGGGTCTTGCTACATTGTCCAAACTTATGATCCTCCTGCCTCAGCCTCCTCTCAGAGTGCTGCGTTGCAGACATGTGCCACCTGGTTTGGCTTATTTTGATGTCAGATTTTAATTTTATGTAAAGCTATGTTTTCACCTGGAGTGAAAATAGTCTTGTGCTTAGGATCCCATAAAAGTAGATGCTTAAACAAATCTCCTTTGAAGTTATTTTCTGCTCTGAGAAGTTGTAAAGTAAATAGAAGTTGGAAGCTTCTAGTGAAATGGTGAAAGAGTTGCTTCTATTTTTTTCCTATAGGGAATTGAATATTTGTGTGTAATCCATGCAAATTATTATGCAGTTTTATAATATTTATACAATTATTTCACAATTTTTTATTATTGCCCTTTAAGGAAAATTTCTTAAAAATTATCCTCCATGAAACCATAATATCAGGGACATATTCTATATTTGTTTATGTACTCTGTATATATCTATGCTTTATATGATGTTAAAAATAACATTTTTCCTTACCCCCTCAATAAAATAAAAGCTTCTCCCCAGACCTGTTGGGGTGATAAAAACTCATGGCATAGCGGTTGCTAGTCTATTATGATATTTTTTAAGCTAAAATTGCATAGTTTTACCATTTAGGGTCATAACACAGGAATAAATCATGCACTGTAGCTCCTTATTTTGCATTTTCATAGGGCTTTGTAAAATAAAAAGTAGTTGATATAATTTATCTATTGAAATTGTTTAAGACAAGTTAATCCTAAAAACCATAGAGAACTTTAGGAATATATTTTTCCATAAATATATATGGTTCTCAGACGCTACTTGGCTTACTATGAACACATTTCAAGTCACCATCCATCTTACTGATGTCATTGCTGAATGATTTTCATAAATTCATACAACTATCTTTATAGCAGAATCTCATTTACAGTGATTTTTCATGACTGAGAGTCATTTTCTAAATTAGACATATGTAGAAGCTTATATTCCATTTTAAAGTTAATTCATAGTTGACATAAAGCAGGATATCAACAGTTAGTTTACATGGGATGTATCCCAAGTGTGTAGTTATTGTCTGACTTCCCTCTAGTTAAAACTCAATTTCTGGGAGCAAGTATAATAATATTCCCATTGATATCTCCAGGGCTTAACAGAATGTCTTGTACACCAACAGGACACATTAATTTTTGGAATGAAGCATTGTTTTATTCTTATAAATGCAATGCAATACTTTTAAATAAGCAATTCTTTTCAGTCATGACCAAAATACTATATTCTCTTTCTTTGCTTCTACTATTCTGGAGAATATTGGTGAGAGATTTTGTGTGGACTCTTTTCTTTACAAATAATTTTATTTGCTTATGGTAATATACTTACTATGCAACTCTTATCTCCTTTTTTCATACAAAATTTTCTAGAAGAATTATACTGTTTTGTCCACTACTTCACTATTCATTTAGCTTCACTTCTTTCTATATGAAATCATCCTGTTCTCTACTATTTGAAACAATATTGCTTTTATGTTGTGATGGCTTCTCATTTAAATATTGGCAAATGTATAAAATTTCATAATGGTTGTATCATATCATTATTTCACATATGAAATGTATTAACAAATCAGTATATGACTTTTTATTCCTGACTTTTTATAATACATCCACACTGCTCTAAGTGCTAATCGCTAATCAAATAAGTATTAATCATATATTAATGTGCATTCTCAAGATACAGTATTTATATATCCATTGTGGTACCTTTTAGGTTCATAGATGAAAATCACTGATAAATTTCCATTTACCTAGATGATTTATGAATCATTGACATCATACAATTTTTAATATTTAGTCTATTTATTTATGTGCATTTAATGATTTAGTCCCAAGACTTTGTGCTGACAGTTTTTAAAATATGGTTATGAGTAACTACCAGTATTAGTAATAACTATAAATACTAAGCAAAAAGAATTTCTGTCTTCAACTGAAAGGAGTGCAAAACCCCTTATGAAAAAGAAAGAAATTTAAATAGACTTGAAAAGTTGCTGGAATTTCAGTGTGCAAAACACGGAAGAACATTTCAGGCACAAAGAGTATTGTTAGGACAAGCAACAGTTTCAATGTGAAATGGAAGACGTGGAAAGATTTCTACCACAGGTTCCCCAAATTTTCACTTGAAATAAATTCACACCTTATGTTACACTAAGACTAGCTTTCTAGGAACAATCTACAGAATTTTTCTAGGGTATTAGAAAATAAATAAAAGTTTCATCAAGTAATTTTCTCTATTAGAAAGCATTTCACTATCATCACTACACTGTAAGGGAAGAACATACTAAATTTACTTGTTTGGTTAACCGAAAATATGCTTGAAATTTGTTGTCCTGTACATCAGAAGTGCAAGAACTGAAATTTAACTAACTATAGATCAACCAAAATAGACATTCAAGAAATGATTTGTGATTTTCATAACTTTATTTCAAAAATAAATATATTCCAGGAAATGGATAAAGAAGGAATCCTTCATAAAAATCGTAACCTTAAGAATATAAAACTAATATATTTATATAAATTCCTTCTCTGTTAATGACAAAACTGATATACTTTAAATGATATTTCTACTAATTATTAACTTATTCTAAGAAGAGCCTTATATTTAGTGTATTAAAATACTAAGACACTTTTTGTTGCACAGTGACTCACTGTTTAGTACAATTAAGTGAATCTTTTGTCCTTAATTTGCCTACTGTCTTATTTACTGGAAAGCATAAATGCTGCAAAGGATGATGTAGATTGGACTTTTAGAAATCTCCCTCCTGCTTCATGTTGTTACTTCATAAAGTTTTTATAATACTTGAAAAGATTCTAGAATCCTTTCTTCCCTCTTAAATCCCTGGAATTTAGGATAAGTCTTTCTTCCTGCAAACCTTAAATAGAGAGAGAATCATCAAAGACATTGACTCTGCTGCAGATCTCTGCTGGTGCTTTCTGACACTATAGTACATAATTGTATCTTCTATGTTGCCTAATATATTCCTAAATAAAACACATGAACTTAAAATTTTGTTGCACCTCAAAGGGTCAGTGTGTATCGTTCCCTGTGTGTTTGCCAAGTTATTATATTTTCAATTTAGAAGAGTAAAGATCACACTGGAAGAAACTTAATTAATCTGAAAGAAATATCAAATTCCTAGTGCAAACTAAAATTCAAGATCAAAAGGACTAAAAATATGACATTTATGCCTGTATGAGAAGTGGGGTATTTTAGATATTTTCTGACCTAACTGGTCTTGCATTCTATCTTTTCTCCACATGCTTCTGTGTGCACAGGTGGTAACAGTAGGAATTTTCAGAGAAGGTTCGGGGTCAAATCTCAGTTCTCTCTTAGAAGGGCTGACTGATCTTTCTTACACCAAGTATAATTACTAGGCTATTTTAAACTATAATATGTAGATCTTTTTACATTTACAGAGTATATTTTAAAAGTGTAATCATCCCTTAGTAGAAAAATATACTTAGCATTACAGCTATAAATTATTTCTTCATTTATGATCAGTGGTCTTTATTTTTAAAAAATCTTTTTGCTTCTAAAATTAATATAGTGATAGATATGAAAACTTTTGAATTGCAGGAAAATAAAATATGAACACATCAACCCTGTATTACCATGTTACTACAAAAGATTACATTCATTTAGGAGTTACAGGAAGGGTACAATATCATTATTTTAAGAATTTTTTTCCTTAAATGACAAGAATCATAAGTTCAATTCCAGATTCTCTCCTCTTTCCTATCTATGGATCTATCCATCCATCCATCCATCCATCCATCCATCCATCCATCCATCTAGCATCTATGCATGTTAATCTTGAATGTGCTACTTATGAGATATTTAATTAATGGAAAACTTCTGCATAGAGATGAGAGTACGGGTCTTGGAAATAAGTGAGATTGGATGGCTGGAATTTCATGGCAATGTTTTCCAAGTGTTTTCATAGGGCTGTTTCACACATGGAAGTTTCGTCCAGTTGCAGTAAAAATGCAACTTGATTACTCGCAGAGCTTTCTTGCCTGTGGGCTCCAGCTTCCCCAGCCTCCATCTCACACATCAAAGCTAACCTTTGGATTATTCAGAACATCCTTCACCCATGGAGGCATGCACGTGAAGAAAGCTCTTCCTGGCATAGGACGTTGCTATTTAAACAGCACAAGGAGAACCGCAACAATTTTGGCACTTTTTAGAAATACAAACTACGAATTGGAACAATGATTTCCTGAATCAGAATTTGTAGTTTAATAAGCTCCCCAAGTGACTGATAAACACTTTCCAAAAACATCATCTTCTGAGGTATGGGAAAAAGAGGAAATGGCGGGGGCATAAAGAGGATAAGAGAAAAAGACGTAAAAGACGGATATTATAAAAAAAAATAAAGCAAAACTTTTGGAAGTGAAAAAATTATCGATGACATTAAAGTGTAATAAAAATAAACATGGACAGTTTATTGCTACTCTTTCCCAGTATTTCGGAAATAAACACACTTGTATAAAACTATTAGCATAATATTGAATAAGGAATTAAGGAAAAAACAAATATAGATTTTTTTTTCCCAGTAGACTACTAGAAGGAGAAGAAAAGATGAACACAATTGACACGAGAAATTAGTGATTACTTTGTTTGGCTACAAAATAGAAGGAAACCTGGGGATAGGACATGTAGGGGAATCTGCTCAAGTTTGGTGTAAACCTAAACTGTTCTTCAAAACCAAGTGTACTATTTTTTTAACCGAAGAAAATTTTCCCTCCCATCTAGAGGGAAGAAGACAATGAACTGGGAAGTGTTGGAGAAGTGATGGTATAGAAGAGAAGGGGAAAAGTCACTGTCAAAGGTGAAAAAGCAGGATTCTATGAGCAGCAGTAGAAGAGTAGTCTTAGAAGCAGAAGTCTAAATCTTTGAAACTAAGTAAGAGGAGGTTAAGTAGTTCCTGAATATACGAAGCTGTAGGTCCAGGGCTTCTAATTTCCTAATGCAGTAGCTGAATGCTATGGATCTCTTTGAATTAGGAGGAAAGGTCATCAACTGATAAAATGAACAAGGAAGCAGACAGGTCAAGGCTGACGCACCTAGTTACAGGGAACACAGAAGATGGCATCGCGGAGCTGTAGCTCTTCTGCACGGCTCAGTTCAGGCTCATTGCGGAAGATTCACCTATCACTTTTGTTTCCTGGGTAACAGTAAACTTTTTACCTAAAATAGGAATATAGATGGAAAGTTAAAAAAGAAAAGAAAAGAAAGGAGTAAATGGAAGGAGTGGGAGGAGTGAAAGAAAAGAGTGAGGAAAGGTGAGCAGTAATTAAACTGGAATATTACCTCTAAGGGTAATGTGAGTATCAGTGATTGTGTCTTTTGGATCTCTCTTCCCTCTTAATTTTTTTACAAGAACACAGTCCAGTAAAAATTGTGAAGTATAGGACAGTCTTCACTAGAATGAAATTGAGTAACATGTTACTTATTGCTGTATTTTCCACTTCCAATCATAAACATTTTTTGCTTTATTTGATTTTTCGTTTGTTCAAAGCTATTTCTCTCTCCTTAACATGGGCAGGAAAAGGTCAGGCTTCCTGGACCACAGAAGAAAATGCCCCAGTCAGACTTCACCATACTTAGAACAGTACCCCTTCCTTTGAAATGCATCATTAATTTCTTCTCAGCCTTTTGGCTAAAATCAAGTGAAATGCATCTTTAACTTAAATATTTACAAGTTGTGATCAAAACATACAATGAAGGTCTAAATTTTTAAAAATTAATTCAGTAAAAGACGTATTGCCATTAACATCCCTCAGAATACTGACCCTTTTTTGTAACACACATGTCCCATTCATTTACTTCCTGTAACAGTGTATAGTTTATGTTTGCAACAATTGTTGTGAAATAAAAACATGATCAGGATGTCTTCATTCATCTTATTCACTGGATCTGGTACACATGTGACTTTCTGGCTCTTCTTTGAAGTCAAAATTACCAGGAACGGTAAATGTTCTGAATTCATTCAGGATATCCAGTCAGTCAGGACAGGGCAAATAAAAACACCCACAAAAAAGGATTTCCAGAACTGCTTCAGAAAGTGGCAAGACAAATAGGATAAGTGTGTTCAATGTGAAAAGGAGCATTTTGAAGGAATTTAATGGCAATATATTTTATACTGTAATAAATTTTTTAAAATTGAACCTCCACCATGGATTTTCATCAAACTTCACAAATGAGAATTTTGACTATAATCTGAACGGCAATGCACTGCTTATTTACTTCTACTTATGGAGACTGGCACTTTAAATTGCCATGCTTTTGTGTCTTGAAACTTACTGATTTGAGAATTCTTAAAAGTGCACTATTTTTGTGCATGAAACTAAGAGCTGAAAATAGAAAGTAAAAAGTTCAAAATAAAGCAGTATTATTTTGCCCTATTGTAGCTTTTTAAATGTAACAGCTGAAATCTAAACTAAAAATATAATTTCCATTAATATTACTCTACTTTCAGCTGGTTAGATTATTTTTACTGTATTTTGCTAAAGTTTTTTTTCACACAATTCCCATACCATCTTATTAAAATGAAATTTGTTTCATATTTTTGTGCAAGCTTTGTGACGATTTTAAAAGTCATAAGTTTACTGCGTAAAAATATTTTAGCATACAAGATTGAGAAAAGAAACACAAATCTTGTTTAATAAATTTCTTGGTACTTTTTAAGTATACAGTACAGTTACACTCATAATTTGTATCTTGTACATTTACATGATTTATCTTGGTTCTCTTTTTTCCCCTTGTCCCTGCCCTCTTTTCACCCCCTCCACCCTTCCCTATTTACAAAGACTTTGTTTCCATTTTTCCCTTTACTCACATATTTTTTCTTTTCCCTTCTTTCCTTCCCCTACCCTTCCCCCTTCCCCTACTCCTTTAGCCTTTTTCTTCCTATTTCACATTATCAATTATACAATTTGAACCTTATTTATAGTTTTAGTTTTTCACACCAGAGAAACAATTTAGTATTTACACTATTTATTTCACTTAAGAGTATGTTCTCAATATGCATCCATTTAGCTATAAATGACTCTAGTTTCTCATTCTTTATGGCTGAATAGTACTCCATTTTATAGAAAAACCATATCTTCTTTATCCACTCTCCATTGATGGGCAATTGGGTGGTTTCCAAGTTTTAGCTATTATAAAATGTGTCACTATAAATATGAGTGTGCATATATCTCTGTGTTATGATTCTTTTTATTCTTTTGAAAAGATACCCAGCAGAGAGATAGCTGGGTCAAATGGAACCTCTAGTCCTAGTATTTTTAGGGATCTCCATAGTGATTTCCACAGTGGTTGCATCAATCTGCACTCCCACCAACAATGGAGAAGGGTTCCTTTCTCCCCACAACCTCACCAGCATTTGTTATTGATTGATTTCTTGATAGCAGCCATTCTTTCTGGGATGAGGTGGAATCTCATAGTTGTTTTCATCTGCATCTCTCAAATGACCAGTGATATTTAACATTTTTTAATATATTTATTTGCTGCTTTTACTTGCCTGTCCAAGAGGTGTCTGTTCATTTCAGATGCCCATTTTTGAATCAGGTTTTTATATTTGGGGGGTCTAATTTTTTTGAGTTCTTTATATATTCTAGATAGTGGACCTTTCTCTGAGGAACAGCTGGTAAAAATATTTTCCCAAATTGTACGTTGTCTCTTAGCTCTGTTGGAGGTTTCTATTGCACTGCAAAAGTTTTTTAATTGGATGAGATCCCAGTTGTTGATTTTTTTGTGCTGATTCCCTTGCTACTGAGGATTTGTTCTTGAAGTCTTTTCCCATGCCAATGACTTTGAGAGTTCTACCTAACTTATCTTCCAGCAAGTTTAGTGTTTCTGTTTTAATATTTAGATCTATAATCCCCTTCGATTTTAATTTAGTGCATGGTGAAATATTAGGGTCTAACTTTAATTTTTGGCATGTTGAAATCCAGTTTTTCCAACACAATTTATTGAAGAGGCTATCTTTCCTCCACTCAAAGATGAGGTAGTGAGTACATCTGGAGATCTTTCTGTATCTTCCAATCTATTCCACTGATCATTGGGTCATTGGGTTTGTGTGGTTGGTTGGTTGGTTAGGTTTCTTTTTGCCAGTACCATGCTGTTTTTATCATAGTGACACTGGCACTGTAATATAGTTTCAAGTTGGGGATTGTGATAACCCCCAACATATCTCTGTTACCTAGAATGGCTTTTCTTATTCTAGGTCTCTTCTGCTACAAATGAATTTTTGGATTCTAAGAAACACAATTTTTGATCACCTTTCTCTCATTGATTTCATGTAATTATTTTGACATTATCACTGAAATGTTTCCTGGAATTCTATTTAATAATCTTTTGATAAATTACAATAGTTAAGGTATACTGAGATTATAAGGAAAAGCTTTTACTGAATTGAGCTTTAAATGATCCACCCTTCATCAATGTTAACTCTAGAAGGATGCTAAAAACCATAGCAAAATAATATTAAGTGCCATTTGTTTAACTCCCCATGAAATATTCTATGACACAGCTTCTACTGTCAGTCCCAAAGTGTCTAGGATGGTAGAGATTAAGGTTGAGAACTATCAAATGTCCACAGCATGAAAAACAGTGAGCAGTATGACCACATAGATGATGAAACCCAGGGCCTGTAAGAACCTGGTGAGGAGAAGTCATTTCTGTCTCAGGCCACCAAGAAAAAGAGACACAGAGGGCATGGCATTTTAGTAAAAGGACTACTCAGCCATAAAGAATGAGAAATTAGAGTCATTCATAGGAAAATGGATACATATTGAGGATATACTCCTAAGTGAAATAAATAAGTCACACATGTGTAAATACCGAATAGATTCTCTGGTATGAAACTATAATGGTACATAAGATCCTAATGAGATAACTGACAAAGTGAAATAGCAAGAAAAGGGCTAAAGGTGTAGGGAAAGTGGGAAGGGTAGGAGAAAGGTAATGAGGGAAAGAAAAAAATAGGAGAAAATGAAAAAATGGAAATAAAATGTTTGTAAAGGGGGAAGGGAGGAGGGGTGAAGAGAGGGCAGGGGTATGGGGAAAAATGAGAACCAAGACCTGTCATGTAAAGGTACAAGATCCCAATGATGAATGTAACTGTACTGTATGCCTGAAATGTACCGATAAACTCAGGAAAAAAAAAAAAAAGAATTGACACAATTCCCTTAAGCAAAAATGTTGCAATCAAATCTGTGTGATCAGACCACATTCTCAATTCTGAATATTGCTGTTTCTGTTCTTGTAATGCCGTGTCTTTTCTGATTGTGTGATTCACCTTAACAAATCATCTGCTACTTCACTAATTTGAGAAGAGAAAAGTAATTAATACATTGAAATACATTTCTCTGAAATGCGGCCACTATGGGGGTTTAGAATGTAATTTACATTTTTTGAAAAGCTGTGTTTGCATCTGATATTATAATGATAGATGGGTAACCACAAATTTGAATTTATAATTTTAATATAATCACTATAGCCATTTAATTAAAATCATTTAATGTATTTGTGTAAATTGAATTTTACTTATTTTTAATTATGTAAGTAATACATGATTAGGTTTCAGAACAAAAATTTAAATAGTTCAGGTAAATTCCAACCTCCCTCGGTCTCAGTTCTACTCCTTAGAGAAAAAATTTAAATGTTTCCTGCCTGATTATATTCCATATATGTATGTAAATCTATGGAACATAAAGGAATACTGAGGTTTTTTTCTTTATTTTTTAAAATTAAAACTATTTTAATTAGGGAGTCACATAATCTGTGCTTTTCTTGTAAGAATAGATTTCCTCTGAGAATTTGTCCCGGCTCCTGTCCATTCCCAGGCCATTCCACCACTGAAAAGAGAAACGAGTCTTATGTTCAAGAAGTTTAGGAGAAAGATCTGAGCAGGCTCAGCCTCTGTCTTTTCTTTTTCCACTTTAGACTTTAAGAAAGTTGGAGTTTGTTTGCATATTTCCCAATGCAGTATTAGGAAGTCAGTATCAAATACCAGACACTTTCTGCAGTACCACTACTTCAGTTATAAGGTTCTCTTATGATCCCAAATCTTTAACCCTTTGAAAAACATTTCTCAAGTTGTTCCAGAATTCATGGATGTGTAAGAGAAGCAGCTAGCTTTGAATTCCACAGGTTCCTAGAGTAGCCTAAAAGTATTGCTTTGTATGAAACCTTTTCACTCAGTACATGTCTATACTTTCTATTTCATAAAATGTAGAATAATCTTATCTGTTTGCTGCAGAAATCCAAAGTCAGATTATATTAGAGATTATAAAATCAAATTAATAACAAGTTAGGTAATTGTTTGTTCTTACTAATACAGCTTAACTTAAACAGCTTTACTTAAACAGTGCTGGGACATAAAGAAAATGCCTTCAAAATTTAAATATAGGCAATTCAGTTTTACCTAAAATGGCTATATAAACTTATATTCACTAGACAAATTAGTGTATAAATTATAATGTATAAGGTAGTTTTTACAAACATACTCATCAATTCTTGATATTACTAAATATTCTAAAATTTTACTAGTAAATGTGATATCCATTCTGTTTAAATAAACATTCCCTGATTACTATTGTGTTTGGGCATGCTATTTTATACTAAACATTCATTTCCATTTCTTTTTTATAAATTCCTTGTTCATATCAGTTAGCAGCAATTCTTTTACTGGATTAATTTTTTCTAAGTGACTTTAAGCTTTTTATATTACTCACATATTAATGCTTTGTTAGATATCTACTAAATAGTTGGCCTAGTTAATTTCTTAATGGTATATCTTGTCATCACATACTTTCAATAGTGATGAATTACTTCCATGATCATACATTCTGAGCAATTCTTACTGTCATATTTTCTCTCTAATTCTCTCTTCCACCTGTTGGCCTTTGCTTCCACCAATTTACTAATCCTGCATTTGTGCACTCACCACTGACATCTATACTGCAAAATAAAATGTTTCTCAGTGCTCATCTTCTTTGGCCCATCAATAACTTGCCAGCTGATCTGTCTCTTCCATAATATACTTGGCTTCCCAGATGCCACACTCGGCTGGTTTTCTTCTTATTTACTGCGCCTTCCTTGTTGGCTCTGCTACTTCTTATGTATTTCTCCTTTTGTTTTCCATTGTCCCTAATCTTTTCATGACCTGAGCTAGTCTCAAGACTTAAATGCCATAGATGTATCTATGGTATTCGGTACAGTAACTGTCTGTACACGTTTGTAGCCTGAGAGAATTAGGCTATGCCATTTAGTTTGTGTAAGTACAACCCATGACCTGGCCCAGTGACGCATTCCCCAGACTGTTTCCCTGCTATGAAACACCACAACACTGAATGCACTTAAAAAACCAGCCAACATAATTCCTTACAATAAAAAGCATGTCATGTCATATGTCTTCTCAGTGCCTTAAAACCTTCCATTGCCCTCGGTATAAAAATCAGATGTGCCCCCACATGCTTCGGAGCAGCATTTAACTCTGATCTGCTTTCCCAGTACTTCCTGCTTTATTCTGTCTCTTAATCTCTTTCTGTTCTGTGAATAATCAGGCATGCTCTGAACTTGGAGATACAGTACTAGCCTCTTCCTGTGCCTGGAATAATTACTATTTTCTCAGGTATTTGTACGGTTAACTCTCTAACCTCTTTCAATGCCTGGATAAATCAGTATCTTCCTAATAAGGCTCATCCTAGCTGCTCTATTTAAAATATAATAGGTTTCCCACATCCTGTCACTCCTGATTGTCCTTTATTCTGCTTTGCTCTAACCTTTTCTTTCTCCCAACATAATCTACATATATAGTTTATAATTTATCATGTTTCTGGTTCATTATATTCCATTCTACTACAATACAAAATCCAAGTAATAGAGAATTTTGGCCCATTTTATTTCAGAATTCAGATCCCACTACAGAATATGACAGACTGTACATTTAAAAATATATATTTAATGAAGAAAAGGAGTAAATGTGGGTAAAATCATTCTCTCTTGTAAGACTTCATTTTGTTTATGATGTTCTCTTCTAAGTCAAGCGGTAAGCAAATTCTTCTATATTTCTAATCCTTTCCTTTAAAATCCTTTTCAGAGTAAAATTTTCATGTGGATTAAAAAACTTCAGTGGTAAAGAAGGAATTTTAATTTTGTTTATAGCAGTCTTTGTATCTACTCCTTTATATTTGGTGTTGTTTCTTAAGAACAACCATTTTCAAAATCTTGCATTTTCCTTACTCTGATGATTACTTCCATACATCTACATAATTCTTTTACATTATTATTGGTTTACATTTTGTTTTTCTTTAATTTTATAAATTTTTTCTATATTATGCAAGTGCTTCTTCAGCGTATACTCTTCTCTCACACTGTGATTCCTGTGATTTTTGTCTTTGTTGTGTTTCCCAGATCCACAGCAAAATTGCTTACCTCAAGCTCTCTAAGGCTTCTGCATAGATTTCATCTGAGGGAATCACACTGCTAATTTTCTAAGTTGCATCAATTCCTCCCATGATTGTGTTTCTTAATTACTTCCTCATTTTCTAAGGCATATTTCAGTGACTTCCCAAAGAGTATATATACGGACAGACTGTTCAATACCTTGTATTTATAACTGCTTAGTTATGTTTCACTTGACTTTTACCTTTGTTGTAGTATGGGGTTGAAAGTATTCAGTGAAAGATAACTTTTTTCCAGTACTAGAGATTGCACAGAGCTCCTCACACTGAGCTGTATGTCTAACACTTTTTGTTTTTTGTTTTTTTTATTTAATTTATTGGTACATTCTAGGTAGACAGTACAGTTACATTCATTACTGAGATCTTGTGCCTTTACATGCCAGGTCTTGGTTCTCATTTTTTCCCCTTGTCCCAACCCTCCATCCACGCCCTCCTCCCCTCCCCCACTTCAAACACTTTAATTCCATTTTTACATTTTCTCATATTTTTTCCCTTTTCCCTTATTCCCCTTTCACTTTTTGTTTTTTTATTTTGAGACAGGATCTTACTAAATTTCGCAGACTGGCCTTGAACCTCTCATCCTCCTGCCTAAGCCTGTGGGATAGCTATCATTACAGATGTTAGCCATCCTGCTTTGCTTCACTCAGCATTTTTAAAGTTTTATTTTATTACCTTAGATCACCTCCAAAGATAATTATAAAGTTTAAAGCAATTTTAGTCCTTTGCATTTTGCTTTGTCTTTAAAGTCCTTAAGGACATTCTCTCCATGCCGAGTGTTTAACAATTAAACAAAAATAGGCACATTTTCCTACTAGCCTAACCTTCATTCACTTTAACATAGACTTTTTAAAATATTTAGAACTTATTTATACTTATAGTGTGAAATAAGGGATCAGGCGTTGTTAGTGTTTTCCCATAGACTACTGAGTGTTTACAATTCCTTAAGCTTGCTGTAGTGATTCTTTCTACCTAAAAGATTTTTCCCTCAGATCCACATTCAGCTCACATTTTAATTTCATAGAAACTCTTTATTGATTTTCCTAGCCAATATAGACACTTACATTGATTTTCTGTTTTGCCACAATGGGTAATTTCTTTGGAGAATTTAAAACCAAATCTAATTATCATGATCATTTCTTCATTAGACATTATCTATTTCTTCTACTGTAATGTACACAGAGACTTTATTGATGTTTTCCTCTATTGAATCTACAGTATTAACTGTTTTACTTACTACATATATTCAACTAGATGAATACAGAAGTGTATTCTTAAATATATATATAAATACACACATACATAAATGTACAGACAAACATTTATATTACATATATATGTTGCTTATATTTAACTTGGAAAATTATGCATTTTACATTTTATAATAATCTTAAATGTTTTTGTTTTAGTTTGACATTTTTAAATTTTGCTAGTTTTTGCTATGGAGAATTTAAATATTTTTTAAAGGCTCATATATACAGCTGGTAGTGAAATAATGTATTTTTGTAAAACTATAGATGTAAGCTTATAATTTTAGTTTTACTTTTTCATTCTGGTACTAAACCCTGTGTCTCTTGCATTCTAATATACTCCTTCCCTGAGCAATACCACTAACTACTAAATTTATAATTTTAAGCTTATTATAAATGTCCAATTAAAAGCCTTACACTTCCCATATGAAAAATTACTATTGAAAATATTAAGTGAAATAAGAACAGGAACCATAAACTTGAAAGACATCTTTGTTGTACTTTATACTTAGTCTTTTCCAGGAAGGCATAATTTTTGTTGTTCTGAGAGAGCTATGATATAGCATTTAGCCAAAAAGTGTCTTTTCTTCCCAAATAGCACTGATGTTCTAAATTAAATCAAAGTTGTTCATAGCATTCTCTGGAATTACATTAAAGTTTAAAAAATTGAAAAGCAATGTACATTATCCAATATCACCATTGGAATACTGAGATTTACATGAACTATTTTCCTGAACAGCTAATTTTTGTGGGAAGAATAATAGTAGTAAATTATGTCATTAACATTTTATTGAGCTCTTTATCTAGTTAATTATTACATAGACTTCTTGGCTAAAAGTATGTTGTTATTATTCTGAAGCTTAAGTGGCTTAAAACAATACTTATGGCCTCAAAGTTTCTCTGAGTTAGGAATTTAGGATTACTTAATATATTCTAGCTCAAAAGATTACTGTCAAGATGTCAGTCATGGCTACAGTGTGGTATTGACTAGAAAAGAGACTGATTCCAAGGTGACCTAAATAGTTGACAAATTAGCAAAGTCTGTCATGGAAATTCTCAGTTTCTCCCAAGTAGCTTCTGTGGTGACTTTACGCACAATTACTAGCTTCCCCAGAGTGAGTGATCCAAAGGAGAGCAAGATGGGAATAACAGCACATGTTGTGACTAACTACAGAGTTTAGACACCATCATCGTCAGCAAGGTGTTTCACAACACCCACATTCAAGAGGAGGGCAATTTGTCTCCACTCTGAAGAGTGTCAAGAAATTTAAGTAATGAACCCAAACTGCAAATAAAGAGCAAAATAAAAGACAAATACAAGGAAGTGCATAGATCTTTTTCAAATGAGAAGGGTTCAAGAGATAGTTGGAGGGTGAAGGAAGGGGAGGTAAAGGGGATAAAAAAATTGAATGGCCTGCCTTGCAAGAGCAAGGACCTGAGTTCAATTCCCGGTACAAAAAAAAAAAAATCTGTTATGTACAGTACCACCTGCCCACAATGAATGCAATCATTGTGTAATGCAACCATATACTAATACGAATAAAAATTGAAAAAAAATTAAAGAAATTTAAGTATCTTTAAAAACTGCTGCAGCCATTCAGTCATGGTTTTATCCCAGTCCTCTGTGACACTGAGGCAGACGTTCAAGTTCAAGCCCAGCCTGAGAAACATAGTGACTTAGTGAAACCTTATCTCAAAATACAAAAGGGCTATCAATGTAGCTCAGTATACAGGTCCTAGATTCAATGCCCATTAATGGGCAAGGAAACAAACAACAACCTACCAAGAAAAAAAAACAAAACAAAACAAAAAAAAATATTGCTCCCATCAGTGACAGTGCTTTCCTTCACATGAGTACCAACCTGGGCTAAATTCTTAGATTCCTGTACTCTCCTATATTCCCACTGCTTTTAAAACTACTAATAAAAAAGAAGCAAGATATGTCATTTAAAAGTATAGGATCACAATGATGCATGAAACTGTATAGTATATCTAAAATGTACCAATTAAACAAAAATAAAATTAAAAAATACGAATAATGCACTTAATTCTCACCTGGACCACTGGCATTTTCTCGAAATAGGTCTATGAAAACCAAAGCTATAATATGAACTGCAGGACTCTGAATAGTTTGCTACATGTAGTACTCTGCAGGCTCCTTTGACATTATGTTGGCATTCTCTGTCCATATTCCATCTGCATTACCGTTCCTTTAACCTCTTTATTTCTTGTACCTTTTTGCATCTGAGGGTGTCAGGTGCATTTTCTTGTTGCCTGTTCAATCAATCTTTTTCTGTCTGAAATCCTGGAGTACAGTCCCAGTATCCCCTCTCCCTAAAATTTTTCAGTAAGTTTTCTTCTCTTGCCAAAACAGTTAGAACGCGTTATTGAATTTAGAGATCCATCAATCAAGTATTATCTTGCCAGGATACTAGGCCATTTTAAGGTGTCTGTGTATTTTCTATATTTGGTTTCAAGATATACTACTCTAACTACCCATAGCTCTGCTACCTGAGTTACCATGAGTGATATTAACTATATTTTAATTTAAAACATCCCTGATGGAAAAGTCAGGGTTGTAATGCAAAAGACAATTTTGGACATGAAAACCTGGCAGTTTTATTAAAATGTATGGATAATATAGATAATATATCATTTATTTTAGTATATGTGTTTGTGAAAAATGTGTGCCACTTTTGAGACCCTGTTTTTATACTGATGAAAGAATGACTGGCTTGCCCTAGCCTGAACAACTAGGAGCTGCCAGAAAATAAAGCAGTATCAGCCTCAACCTCTGCAGCAAGATCCTTCTATTTAATTATCTTGTGCACTTAACACATAATAGAAACTATTAAGTCTCTTCCAATAAATTCAATGTGCTCTGAAGCATTTAGATAATATTCTTTAAAATGTCCTTAAGAAGCTATAAATCAGTGAATTAATTAACTGTATTGTGGCTTTTTTTTTCTTTTAGCTGAAATAAACTGATGTCAAACTATACAGAAATAAACTATTATCCATGAAAACAATTTTCATGAAGCTATAAAAATTATTTGATTCAAACATGTACTAATAAAAAATGAAATAACAAATTGCTTGAATTTCAAGCATAGCATTCTGAAAGTGTTTAGAAAAAAACCTGTATTTGTGCTAAAAATAATTTTGTACATAAACATATTGTATAAAGATTACAAATAAGGAATCTCCAATGATTGCATTGTCTGATCTCATATCATATATTTTACTGGTGAATGGGATCCTCTTTCCCCACTCCAGCCCTATCTATGACCCTAAATTCTCTTCACCCTTAAAAATATATATACCCAAATGATACGGAAAGTATGACTAGTGACTCTCAAACACTGAATACAGATACCTATAGTAAGCACTATCTTATGCAATTTAGATAATAATGCAATATCAATCCTGGTTAAATAAGAAGCCATAGTATTTCAGGTTCCAACATTGAATAATAATTTTCATAAAAGTGTGATGATTTAAGGTTCCTTTTTTAGATTTCTATATCTTATTTTATATATCACATTTAAAGCTACAAGATTGGGTGAAATCAGAAAGAAAAGCAATGTAATCAGAGAAGAAAGTCAATCATTTGTAAACACATCCGAAAGCTTGGAGGTAAGTTAATAAAAAAGAATGAGCAAGGAAGAATGAAGCCTCAAAAGTAAAAACGTGGTGGGAGAGAAGTGAGAAAACATTGGCCACACAGCCAAGTGAAATAATTTTGCAGAAAGGGAAAGGGACTCAATTTTTCCCTGCTGTTCATGTAAGATAAGTAATATAAAGGAACCCCTGCCATTAGCAATGTGGAGCACATTAAAATCTTGACAAATGCTTTAAGGGGTGAAGAAAGTTTATGTGGGTTAAAGGACAAATATAACAAAATGAGTGAAATGAAAAGTATATAGGTAATTATTTCTCACATTGCTTTGCTTTGAAGAGAAATGAACAGGTACAGTGGACCCTTGCATTATACAACTGGCTTGACATATGAACAACTTAGGTTATGACTGGAATTTTAGTTTTAACTTACAACCAAAACCTTGACTTCTGACCTGAATTCCAGCAATTTGTGCTTCCAGGTGGTCTCAGAAACAGATTTAACCTTAAAAGAGTTCCAGAAGGGCTGGGCTTGGTGATTCACGCCTGTGATCCCAGCAATTGGGAGGCTGAGGCAAGAGGATCACTGCAAGTTTGAGACCAGCCTGGGCTACATAGTGAGTTCCAGGTCAGTCTCAACTGTACAGTGAGACCCTGTCTCAAAAAAACAAAAAACAAACAAACAAACAAAAGGAACATTACAACATCCTTTCCTGTGTGGAGTTAATTGAAAAATCTTGGACCATAGTTTCTCCAAGGACGCCAAGATCTGCCTGCATACAGGGGAGAGGTTTTTAAAGGCTGTGTACAGGAGCTTGAGCCTTCTATTGACCAGCTGGAATTACCACCAGCCCTCAAGAATGAATTGCACTCATAAATCAAGTGTTCACTGTAGCTAAAATGAATAGCAGGGTCAAGAAAGATTTTTTTTGAAAAAAATAATAATATGATTTGTATCTTCATGTTAATTATTCTGTAGACAAGATGTTGGGAATGGAAGAGATAGGATTCTATGATGTCTTGAGTAGGTCAAAGGAAAGGAAATCTAGCGCGTAATGGGAAGTCTGGCCTGTGCTAATGGCAAACAGACCAGAACAATGGGAACGCAGACAGGATTACATGACTTGTAACAATGGTACAGGGGAGATAAAGTCTTTCAAATTTATGAAATTATTTGATATCAATTTTACTTATATTTTCCTTGTATTTGGGAGGAGCATTTTTAATATGTTGTATCCACAGTTTAAAAATATTTCTTGGAATTTTTAGTACTTACTAATTTTGAAGTTAAATATGCTCAGTTTCAGAATAACTTCAGTGATTAAGCCGACATTTGTTGTTTTGTTCTTGCTTTCTTTATATTCACATTCTGGCTTTCCAGTTTTATAAATATTAGATCTTCTCACTGTCAGTTTTTTTTAAAAGAATTACTGATTCTCTTTTTTTTTTAATTTTGCTGTCTTTCCATGCTCTCTCTGTGCATTTCTTCTGATATACCTTCCAAGAGGCTAATTCTTTTTTTAGCTCTTCCTAATCTACTGCTAAGACAATTAAATTCTTAATTTTATTTCTTAAATTATGACATTTTCATTTAGCTAGTAATTATAAGTAACTTTGTCAGCTGAAATTCTGTCTTATTTTTAACTCTAAAAACATGAAACAATCATATATATATACAGTATGAAAAATTAATCACCTAAATCTTTAATGTATCTGCATCTACCACATTTATCTTGACTAGTGGGTCTTATAGTCCTTTCTCTTCTTTCATTCCCACTCATTTATTTTCGTTGTAGATATTGTATATAAAATTATTGTGTAAAATTATTGAAAAGCAGTCAATATAGACTTTACATTTTGAATAAAAATGTAACTTATTAAACTTTAAAAAATCAGATGTAATGTGGGGCTTAGAATTATGTTTCACTATTTATCCAGAAAGTTTTTATGTTTTTATTTACTTAGAAACTAAAGTTGCCAGCAAATTGAATTTGTCTTTGTTTCATAAACTGAGATGATCTCAAGTAATACTACAAACGTTTCTGTATTCCTATTCATTCCTAGAGAAATGTTGTAATTCTCTGGGATATTAAAACCACATGAATTCACCCATTTGATGAGTTCTAGAAGGAAATTTTTGTCACCCTAAACCCATAACACTTTTGTTCCCCTCGTTGAGTTTATTGATACATTTTAGGTACACAGTACAGTTACATTCATTATTGGGACCTTGTACCTTTACATGACAGGTCTTGGTTCTCATTTTTTCCCCTTGTCCCTGCCCTCCCTTCATCCCCTACTCCTCCTTTACAAACACTTCATTTGCATTTTTTATTTTCTGATATTTTTTCTTTTCCCTTATTAGCTTTCCCCTACCCTTCCCACTTTCCCTAAACCTTTAGCCCCTTTCTTCCTATTTCACATTGTCTATTATATCATTAGGATCACTGGTTATTCGAGAGATACAGATGAAAGCAACACTTCTACCTCACCCCAAAAAGAATGTCTGCTATCAAGAAATCACACAATAACAAATGTTGGTGGGGTTGTGGGGAGAAAGGAACCCTCCTCCATTGTTGGTGGGAGTGCAGCCTGATCAGCCACTGTGGAAATCACTATGGAGATACCTCAAAGAGCTGGTACTAGAGGTTCCATTTAACCCAGCCATCCCTCTGCTGGGTATCTTTCCAAAAGAATTAAAAGAATCATATCACGGAGATATATGTGCACCTATGTTTATAGTGGCACAATTTGTAATAGCTAAAACTTGGAAACAGCCCATTTGCCCATCCGTTTGGAACTGGATAAAGAAGATGTGGTTTTTCAATAAAATGGAATATTACTCAGCCATAAAGAATGATAAAATATATTCATTCATAGGAAAATGCATACATATTGAAGATTACTGCTAAGTGAAATAAATAAGTCACACATGTGTAAATACCAAATAGTTTCTCTGGTGTGAATAATCTGCAATAATACATAAGATCCTAATAAGATCACTGACATTTAGAAATGGGAAGAAAGGAGCTAAAGGTGTAGGGAAGGTGAGATGGGTAGGGGAAGGGTAATAAGGGAAAAGAAAAAAATGTAAGATAATGAAAAGATGGAAATAAAGTGTTTATAGATGGGGAGGGGAGGAGGGAGTGAAGGGAGGGCAGGGGTAAGGGGATAAAATGAGAATCAAGACTTGTCATGTAGAGGTACAGGATCCCAACAATGAATGTAACTACTGTATCCCTAAAATGTACCAATAAACTCAATTAAATCTGCAAAAAAATAAAGAATGAGAAATTAGATTCATTCATAGGAAAATGGATACATATTGAGGATCTACTCCTAAGTGAAATAAATAAGTCACACATGCATAAATACCAAATAGTTGCTCTGGTGTGAATAAACTGTAATAGTACATAAAACCCATAACACTTTTAAAATGTGCTTACCTTGCTGGCCTTTCAGAAGCAATTCTGAAATATATTGCTACCACCAAGGTAAAGGAAGCTTCTAAAGTTGGACTCGCCTATGTGCATCACTTTTTTCTTAGGCCTTAGTCATATTATTTTGCACTGCTTTGACACTCTCCAATAAACAAATTGTTAAACTTTTCTAATTGTTTGTGGGAGGTTTCCTTTGCTTTAAAATGTAGGCCTGTATTTTAGACATCTGAGTTGCCTGAAAAAAATTTACAAACTTCTCTACATGTCTTACTTTTGTCATCTCTAATTTACAAGTAATAGTACTTGATTACAATTAATCAATAAAATTATTGTTACTAAAATTAAATGATATTATGAATTCTGTGCCATGAAGATCAGGAAGCAGCTATCATTTCTATTATTGGATAAATTAAAATTCCCCCAAATCCCTTAATCTCATAGATGAGATCACTTCCAAATGATAATCATATTCCATTTAGCACATTG
Organism: Fukomys damarensis; assembly: GCF_012274545.1. Lineage (NCBI taxonomy): Eukaryota > Metazoa > Chordata > Mammalia > Rodentia > Bathyergidae > Fukomys > Fukomys damarensis. The sequence goes on from NW_022900930.1 coordinate 30,089,045, forward strand.
CCTGCAGTGGCAAGAATCAAGATCCCAGTGGTCTATTAATTTTTAGTTATTTCTGAGTCTTCAGAGATGTTTTAAAATAGGCCTTTTTAATATTCTTCCTCTTTGGCTTCCTTTTTAATAATTCATATCACACCTAATTCACTGTTATCATCAATGCAGTGACTCCATTTCCAAACAGTACACTTAGTTTGAAGTACTCAAAATGTCACATACTCCGAGTGGGCCCAATTTCTCTTTACTTTCACCTACAGTGAAGCATAAAGACGGGTGGACGTTCATCTCTTCATTGTTTGTCTTATTTTTCAAACTGGAGCTTGTGTTCCTACAACTCAGTAAAATGAAAATAAATTGATTTTTTTTCACAATGAGCCATAACCCTGCAGGACAGGTTCACGAAGCTCTAGAATATACGGCAAACTTTCTAGCGTAGTCCAAGCCTTCTCTGCTTCAGGAGTCTGCTCTGAATCATTCCCCGCGTCTGACCCTTCCCGTTGTGCAAACCAACTCATGAAAACAGATGAACAGAGGCTTGAGGCCAAGATTGTCTCAAACCCACATTATGTCTCCCACGTATAATGTCATACGTTCACTCGTGACCTCCAGGCACAGTTAGCAGAGACAGCTATTGAAAAATATTTTTAAATCACATAAAAACATCTAGATTTAGTGGTTGTTTCAGTCTTTCAAAAATGCATTCTTTTTATATTTTCTTTTTATGTTTTCATTCAATATTTTTGATGTTCTGTTCCAGTACTTAAGTTTATTGGTTGTCAGTCTTTAAGAAGTTAGTTTGTGAACTTTCTTTTTTTTCCTCTCTCTCTCTCTCTCTCTCATTGAGTTTATTGGTACATTTTAGGTATACAATACAGTTACATTCAATATTGGGATCTTGTACCTCTGCATGACAGGTCTTGGTTCTCATTTTTTCCCCTTGTCCCTGCCCTCCCTTCACCCCCTTCTCCCCTCCCCATTTACAAACACTTTATTTCCATTTTGTCATTTTCTCATATTTTTTTCTTTTCCCTTATTACCTTTCCCCTACCCTTCCCACTTTCCCTCTACCTAGTTTGTGAACTTTCAAGTAGCAAGCCCTTATATAAATAATAACAGAAAATATTTAAATGAAATAATTAATTGATGGGAATTCAATGTGTTTGAACCCATACATAATTTCCAGGAAAAAACTAATAGTAAATGCAGTACTTGTTACAGCCTAGGAAAGAAGAACCAAGTATGGGAGGGAAGCTAATTTAACAAAGAGTTTCGAAGATTCATAAATAAAAGGCTATTTTAAAAGAGTCAAGGATGCTTCCTTCAATAGTGCTGATCATGGACAATTTTCTAACAAGTGTAGTAAGTTGCTATGAATATGCTACTTTTGTTGAAACCAAGAGGTGTAGACAAGAAAATCAGTCCTTGAATATAGAATTTCTCATCCAAAGGTCATCCTAAATTAATCTTGAGTCTCTTATCACCAAAATGTCCTCCTACCAAGTTTTAAATGCTTAATAAAACAACTCTTGAATATATACGTACAGATGATGTTGATTCTTCAAAAGTTATAGTAGGAAGATTCCTGCTTGGCTAAATGGAAACTACACAATGTGTTTATTACAACTGTGAGCTCTTTTAAGTATTCACAATTCTTCATTTAGGGCAGTCTGTTAATGTTCTCATGGTACAAGGTTCAGATAGTACTGTAAAAGGGAGAAAGGGTATTTGTTTATTTGTTTCATTTAGCTTTTGGGAAAAAGTTTTAAGAAAAATATACCACAAGAATTGAAGTTGGGAGGAATTATTAATTAATAATTTGTGCCACAGCAAAAGAACCAGATTTTGTGTTCAATTTGCATTCATGATAAAAATAATTCATCTTTCATTTTATATAAATATGAGGTAGTGTTTAATTATAAAACATATGACAGCTTGCAGATAAAAGTTTTCCTATATTTGCTTCTATGCAATAAAATAGCTTACCTTTCTAAGATTATTTACCTGTTACATCTTCCGTGCTTCACAGTGGTCTATGAAAGACTAAGAGAGGCAGTGTTTTCATTCCTTCAAATTATTTTAATTGTTGGTTGCGTAACCAATAAAAGTTTATATTTAAGTAGGAATTATTTCAACAATATGTTGGTCTAAAAAATGATTAACTACATGTGTGTATATAAACCTTTCTGAAATTATATATGTATGTAAACATTTTAAATATATGTATGTATAATCTCTTTCTAATACTCCTAAGTGAAATAAATAAGTCACACATGTGTAAATACCGAATAGTTTCCCTGGTGTAAATAATCTACAACAATGCATAAGATTCTAATAAGATTACTGACATTTAGAAATGGGAAGAAAGGAGCTAAAGTGGTAGGGAAGGTGTGATGGGTAGGGGAAGAGTAAAAAGGGAAAAGAAAAAAATGTGAGAAAAAGAAAAAATGAAAATAAAGTGTTTGAAAATGGGGAGGGGAGAGGGGGTGAAGGGAGGGCAGAGGTAAGGGGAAAAAATGAGAATCAAGACTTGTTATGTAGAGGTACAAGATCCCAACAATGAATGTAACTGTACTGTATCCCTAAAATGTACCAATAAACTCAATTAAAGCTTAAAAAAAAACCTCTTCCAGGAATGATAAAAACTCTTTGATAGGTATCAGTAATCACTGCTGAATAAATAAATGCATGAGACTCTACTCATAACACTTTTGTCCTTTATAAAATGGGTTTTTATATACTCCTATCCCTGGTGAATTAATGTCATGATCTTTACATAATATATTTGGAAGCAAATAATTTTTAAGAGAAGAGCGTATTTCAATAGAATTTATTGAGACTGATGTCAGTCAAATTTCGAGAATGCAATTATTGCAGTAGCCCAAATAATATTTTTGAAAATCTGAAAAATATATATTATATTATATTATAACAATGAATTATTAACTTTGAAATGATTAAGTTGTTATATTTAAATGATTAACCAATAATATTGTTTTTATTATTTAACTGTTAAAAAAGATTAAACAATGAAAGTAGTCAGTGTTTGATAATAGGGTTTGAAATATTCATTCATGAACTTTGGACAAGTTTGGTCTGTTTCTTTGGTGCCAGAGGCTCACTAGTGATCTGAAGAGACAGCAGTGAATTATCTCGCCTTCATTCAGAACTTTGATTTATGTGGAGAATAAATACAGAAATATTCATCAATAGAATCATATCACATTAATAAAATGACATCCTTTCATATTTTGATTGACTCTATATATATGCATATATATACATATATATATACATACGTACATTAATATATATACATTTTTTTTTTCTACCGGGGATTGAACTCAAGTCCTTGCACTTGTGAAGCAGGTGACTAAACCACTGATCTAAATCCCCAGCCCCTTATTTAACTATATTTTTAAACTGTAGATCTCCAGAATTCCAGGGGTTTTGAAGCAACATGAATGTACCCTGCAGAAAATACAAGGATCACAAGCCATTTTTGTTCCAATCTCTATCATTGCTTGAGTTTAGAGAATAATTAGGAAACAATATGCAAAAATGAGCTACAGTTCAAAGCTATTACTATAGCTGCCAGTCTATACTTTTAATATCTTATTCCTCATATGGATTCAAACATCACACTGTAATAGTAGCTTACTGCAGTGTATAAATGAATGCTTAACATGAGACAAGAAGATGTGGTTTTTTGGTTTTCACAGACCATCTTACCATTGACGTCAGAGTATAACAAAAATAACTTCCTTTAAAAATGAGTCAAGAAAAACTATTAAGGAACAGACAGAAACTTCTTGCAATATAACAATTTATGAATAAAAAGATTTATTAGTAAAAGTTAGCATTTATCTGCCTAAAAAATAAAATTGCTTTTATTTTGTCAAAATTATACAGGCCAGTGGGAATCTCAATTCTATTTTGGTCTTGTTCTTTTGGCTTTGTGTGTGTGTGTGTGTGTGTGTGTGTGTGTGTGTGTGTGCTATACAATATTTGGTATTTTTGAAAAAATGGGTAGTGAAACTTTGAAATGACGAATTGGCAACACTTGGTATGTTGATATAAATATTCTGGGTTTTTTTCCCCTTGAGAGATAAAGAAAATTGCTGTTTTATTGCTGCCACCAAAATAACAATCACATAGACTATCTACTGATATTCAATCAACTAATAAATTTCAAATATTCATTCTTTGGTTATCTTAAAAGTAGTTTCTGCCTCCTTTCTTTTATAGCCAAATCTTGACATTACTTACGGGAAAGGATATAATTTTAAAAGTCTACACAATACTATTATGAGAAGTAGCTGTTGTGTGGGAGTAAATAGTATCATTTCCTGTGAGAATCGTGCTTCTTTGAGCAAAAGTATAATAAAACAAATATGAAAAGAAGTCTAGGGGGACATAGTGAGGATAGGACCTCTGCAAATTCTCTTTCTTCATAAATGCAGTGAAAAAATGGGCAAAAGTTGAGAAAAATAAAATTTTTCAGAACTCTGGCAATTAATTTTAGGCTTGCAGCAATCCATGAAACGGTTCAGTCAAGAAAAATATCTGTCTCTTGGTAAGAACACTGGAGTTGTGGCCTTATAACTTACTCTACTTCTCTCCTCTTCTCCAGCTCGTGGTTACATTGCAATCTAACATTGCTCATTTGCAAGACCAAACGGCAACCTGGCTGCCACAAGTGGGAAAATGGAGCATGACTCTTTACAGTTTCATTATTAGAGAACCGTAATTATGAGCACAGCTTGGAGCTTCTCTTTAAGAACTCACTTGCAGGCTTTTTTCACTTAGGGGAACTTGGAGCTCATCCACTGTAAAAGGCCTTCTTCTTGGAGGCGGATCTCAAGAACACTTAGAGAAAATTTCTTCAAAATCGCCTCAGGTTGTGTGTATCAGTGAAATCAGACTGGAAATTCAATGGACCTACATATTAAAGATGTTGGGAAAGCTCCGCATATGCCTAGGTAGCTAGGAGGTCAAACAGAGAGGGAGAGCTGTGAGCAGGTCCAGTGTTATAACGAACTGTATCGTGTCTCCCCGATTCATGTGTTGAAGTCCTCACCCCTGATAGCTCAAAATGTGATTTTATTTGGAGATAAGGTAAGTGGGATGCAATAAAGTCACATAAGTGGTTTTAAATTCAGGGTAAGTGCTGACTGTACAAGAAGAGGAAATGGGAATAAACACACGCATACAGAGGAAAGACCAGGTAAAGAAACAGAAAGAAGATGGGCTTCTATAAGCCAAGGAAGGAGGTCCCCATAGGACCCTCATTCTGCTGACAAGTTGATCTTAGACTTATAATGTCAGAAGCAAGAGAAAATTATGTTTTGTTATTAAGCTCACTATTGTTGGTATTTTGATGTGACAGACCTAAGAAACTAATGCATCAGGATAGTTGCAGAATCAGGAAAGACCTAAGAAGGTCCTCTCAACTCATAGTGACCTTTAGACCTTGTGCAAGTAGAAGTAAAGGCTGAAACAAAATTGCCAAATGCCTGATTCAGTGTGAAGCATAACACCATGAACACAGAGCTCCCTGCAATGCTAGAAGAATCACCAGCCTAAATGTTAAGAAAGACAATCCCTTTCCAATTATTGGTTGCTATGTAATCTAAGCAAGAAAATAGTTCTATGACTGTATGTGCAAGTCAGTGCAGACTTCAGGGAATTTGTGTAGAAAAGTCAATGTATAAAACAAGCAACAACTCTAGGCTGAGTGGAGATATAATTGTCAGAGTTGCCATATTATATAGTTTAAAATGTCCAGTTTTTAATAAAAGTTATGAGATATGTGAAGAAACAAAAATGCATAGCTCATGCACAGTTAGAAAAGCAACCAACAGAAACTTACCTGAAGAAGCAGACACTGGAATTGCAAGTAAAAAATTTAGTTATTTAAAACATACTTAAAGAAGTAAAGGAAATTAAGTCCAGAGAACTAAAGAGAAAGTACAACAAAATCTCAAAAGACAGAAAATACCAACAAACATAGAAATTATGACAAAAATTATAAAGTAATTCTGAATTTGAAAAGTAGACTAATGGAAATTGAAAATTCAGTAGAAGGCTAGCATTTGTTTTCCTAGGAATGTTATAAAAATATTCCCACAAACAGCAAACATTTATCCTCTTGCAATTTGAAAGGTAAAAGGTCTGAAATCACTCCTCAAGGCTCAAAGACACGGTGTAATTCTTTACTCTCCAAAGGCTCCAAGGAGGAATCTGTTCCTTATCTCTTCTAGCTTCTGGAGGCTGCAGACATTTCTGTGATTGGTTACTCTAATTTCTGGCTCTGTTGTCATATTGCCTGTTTTCATGTCTAATGTGGAGTCCAACTCCAGCTACCCCCTTATAAGGGTACTTCTTGCTGCCTGAAGCACCCAACTGGACAATTCCTCTATTCAGAGCACAGTGTGAGGACTTCAGATCAGTAGACTACTACTGAGGCAGAACATTATAAGTAACTCGGTATGTTCCTTTGTAGCAAAAATAGAAGCTTATTTTCTGATAACTGAAAGGAGACATTTGACAAAGAAAATAAAAGGAATGGTTTGGAAAGCTCTAACAATGCCTTAATAAAAACAGATGTTACTTACAACCAGAGAGAAAACTGGAGAAACTAAGATGGTAGGGTTTTTTTTCTTTTATTACTAGAATATTTTACATTACAAAAAAACTTCTAAGTAATCACAACGATGGGGAGTTGGGCTAAGCAATCAGTAATAATCAGAAATAGAAAGTCATAAAATAATATGGAACTGACAGAAAAGAGAGAGGAGAAGCTTTTGTTTGGGAAGAAAGCAAGAAAAACAGAATGGGAGACATTGAGAAGATAAATGTCATATAGTGCCCAAAACTAGGTAGAACCACTAGTTAACAGGCACTGGTTTTGTGACACGTGGTGATTTTGGAAATATGCTCACATTATCACTGAGACTGGTTTTAAAAAGTGTACTGTATATATTTATAGGATAGACAAATTAATATTGATGATTGAAAGTCCATTTTAACCACTAAAATTCTGGCAGGAAAAAATGCAAGAAGTTTAATAATTTGATGGTGCTCTGATCAAGTGGTGACCGAAGTAGTTAAGGTTTAGCAGTACACTGAGTTGAGTGATAGAGCTGGGAGAGTGTGAAAATTGATGAGATCCAGGAAATAACATTGACTTGATCATGTGAGGTTCAAACGATGTGTGCTCACAAACAGCCTAGTATTTCTGAGCAAAGCTCTGTCTATAAAGAGAATCATCAGATCTTAGCTAGCAGGCCCAGGCCTTTCGTGTGCCCAGGTAAGGGAGAGGGTGGAGAACAGTGTGGCCACAGAATGGTTTCTAGGAGGAACGGCTGCATGAAAAGGATAGTACTGCAATGCAAAGAACACAGGAAGACTTTAAGTGTTGGGGACACACGTTCTAATGACATAACAGCCAGGTGCTCAAGCATTATGTACCGTAATACATAATGTCAATCTTGACACACACATTTTAGATCTTAACAAAATGTACTTTTGATAATTGGAACATATGTGAGAGCAGAATGAACTTAATGGGGTGTGTTTCTAGCACCAAAAGCACTTAAACTGAAGAAAGAAAGGTACAGATTTCCAACAGTGAATGTCATTATATTGTATATATTAAATGTACCAATAAAATTAATTAAAAAGAAAGAAAGAATATTACTGTTGAATCTATTGCATATATGCACATATTCCCCTAAATCTCAGTGTACTTAATCTGTTTAGAGTATCATTCTAGTTGAAAATGAAGCTAATCCATTGGATTCATTTTTCATTGTTGAAGGTGAAAAAAAAAGTATTTAAAATTATAATTCATTCGCCTTCTCTTTGTGAAACATAAAAGGATTGCTTAGTAATGGTGGAAGAATTGGAGAGGGATAAAATATATCAAGAACAGTTAGCAAGCAGAACACATAGGAGTAAAATTTGTTGGTCATTTATGATGAAAATTATGATATGCATCGCTTCAACTTTAAATTCAGTTTAACATTTAAATTGCAGATTGCATCCTTTGCAGAGAAACATCTTTAAAAACAAAAGGTGATTTTCCCCTTCCTCAAAAAAAGCAACAAGCATATTTCATATCCAACTTTTATTTATTTATTTATGTATTTTTTCAGGTACTGGGCATCAAACTTAGGACTGCATTTGCAATGCAGGCACAGTGCCACCAAGCTAAAACTCCAGCCCAATTTTCATATTTTCTCATGCCTCAAACACTAAGGATATTTTAAAAACTTTAAACAGATACTAGAGTAAATACAGATTTTGAAAGCCTACTAACTGGAGTAGAATTTGTTTCTATGTTTCCACAAAACAATGACACTTTAGGGATGTGAAATTTTATAAATTCTGACTATAAACACCTAAGTGTCTGTCTTATTATTATAAAGTTAACTGTATAGCATTTAAAGTTCTCTTCATTATTAAAGGTATTTTGGCTTAACATTTAATTTTATATTTCAAGGAAGCAGTCTTTCAACTGCTTTTTGTAAAGTTTGTCATTTTGTTCTTCATTGTAGTTTGGTTGCCACGAAGGAGACAAACAGTGCAAGACCCCGAAGTACTCCAATGTCACCGTCAGACTTTCTGGACAAATTAATGGGGAGGACATCGGGGTATGATGCCAGAATCAGACCTAATTTTAAAGGTAACTGTTCTTTGTACGACTTCAGATGACACCTGTTCAAAAAATGTTAAACCCGAGAAATTTTAAAACTGGCTCCATCAGAAACTCTAATGCCATATTCCTATTACTTTTCAAATATTTTATTAGTCACATAGATCTAAAAGGGAAAAGCTTGTCTCATCTTCAGAGATATTTTAATGTGCTCCCTATAGATCAGCAGTGTTTCCTCCCTTTCTAATATAGGCAATATTTTTGGTTTAGCAATTTATTTCAGTAATACACATGTTTGTATATGACTTTTCTTTAATTCACCTATCTGTTACATTACAAACTAAAATAAAAGCTCCTTTAAGGGCTAATCATAAACATTGTTATCTTTTTTTGCCATTTTCTTGCGGCACTAGAATTGAGCCCAGACCTAAACTCATGCTACACAAGCCCACTGCCACTGAGTTAAACCTCTCGTCTTTTCCACCCCACAAGAGGACTCCATATTGTAGAGAATCAGCTCTGAAGGACTAAACAAAAAAGCCACTCTTAATGTTTAAAGCATTTCACTAATAATGATACGTTTTACCTGAATTTCTAGGAAAGAAGGTAAAAATCAATCAGAAGACCAATTTTCATTCTTGTGTTTAATACAATGATAATCAACATATTTAGACAATTAACATTTGACCTATCCAGAAGCATAATATCCTGGAATTTAATTTTAGAACAAAAATACTAGAAAGCTGCCCCTAAACCTCAATGTACTTAATCTGTTTTGAATATCATTCTAGTTGATAATGAAGCTAATCCAGTGGATTTGGTTAAACTTTTTCATTGTTGAAGGTGAAAAAACAAAAACGTTGTTTAAAATTACTATTCATTGTCCTCTTTGTGAGAGATAAAAGGATTTCTTAGTAATGGTGGAAGAATTAGAGAGGAGTAAAAAATATCAAGAATAGCTAGCAAGCAGAACACACAGAAGGAAAATTTTGGGGCATTTATGACAAAAAATATGTATTGCATTGCTTCAATTTTAAATTCAGTTTAACATTTAAATTGCAGATTGCATCCTATGATTTGTATTGAAGGCTTCCACCATAAATATTTTTTAAATCACAGGAAAAAAAACATCGATTATCATGCTGAGAAAAAAATACAGTTTACAGAGGTATAATATACAAATGAAAGCAAGAAATTTATCTTTATGTTTCTTTATGATAAAGAGTCTTTATCAAATTGAAAGAGTGAAGTATCCCTATCACTATATTAAGAAATTAACTTTAGCTGATTTAGAAAAAAATAAGCAGTTGTCATATGAGTGAATCACAAGAAATATAATCAATAATTAGCAGATTTCTTAAAGGATTCCACAATCAGGGATTCAAAAGTATTGCTTTCTTTTCACTGAAAATTAAAAAGAAAAATGTATTGCATTTCAAATATCAGTGAATATTTTAAAAGCATATAGTCTTAAAATATAATCTTAATAAAACTGCAGAAAAATAATTGGCCCTAGTGCCTTTGCTGTTGTTAGACAGTTTACTTCTGTTGTAACATTTCATAATTTAACAGATAATGAAATTTTTAAGCTATTTAAAATATGATAATTGCTATTTATGTATAAGACCAGGAATGACTACAAGGATTTGGTCTTGTCTGAAATAAATACTCATTCTTTTGTTTGTTTGTTTGTTTGTTTTGGTGCCGGGGATCAAACTTGGGCCCTTGTGCTTGTACCGCAGGCTGTGGAACCACTGAGCCAAATCCCTGGCCTGATACTTGTTCTTTTTTGAATAAGAATTTATTCTTTGAAAACAAACTATAGCCAAGCTGTTTAGAGGTCAGTAGATTTTAATATTTAGAAGATTCAATTCTGCTAGGGTCCTTAAAACACAGGGATGAGCAATTATTTCTTTTACATGGTTTTACAAAATATTACTTTGTATTCTCAAAACTAAAGAAATAAACTTTATACTTGATTAGCAAAAATAGAAATATTAATTAGAAACATAATTTCATGTATTAGTTTATAGCTACCACTCTTGCATTTGTCATTTTCTTCCAAGAATCAAATGACACTGACTTTAATACTCTCATAACTTCACCTTTACATTAAGAATAGTCAACTTTCTTGCTTACTGAATCAAATGTAACAATCTGTTGAAATATACAAGTAATATACATCTTTAATGGTTAACATAAAGATATTTAAATGCTAATGAAGTAAATCCACTGCATAACCAAAGACGATTAGATGAAAGGAGGCAAGACAGATCAGTCCTTTTGCTGTCAGGTACCCACCTAGTGATCCATCTCATGGAGATGAGAGAAGAGCACATCAAGCATAGAAATGTTAAGTGAAAACTCTGTTCTCCCGATGATATTCAAAAAATTAGCTTTGTGTAGAAGCTCAGTTCCTGCCATATAGATTAAATATTGTTCCTAAGAAATTTAGCTAGCTATATAGCAATGTGCTTTTAGTATTCCTCCAAGTCTTCTCATGTATTAATAGCTCATATTATTTCATCAATGAGTAACAATCCCAGATAATCATTTTATGCATTTGACATTAAAAAAGCTTACATGATTATGAAATTACAGAATTCTGGATGCTTCAGATATTTTTCCATTTGCACTGACATTTAACGTTCTAAAAAATTCTATATACATTTTTATTTCTGCTGCTTTCAAGACAACCTATGTTCTTCTAACTTTGAACAGATTTTTTTAGGAAGATTACTGCTTATCCTAGCTTTTTTGTTTTGTTGTGTTTTCCCTCAATTTCTTCAAAATAACTCTTCTCTTAAAAATGTGATCTTTTCCTGTGTCATCTGTTTGTAATATTTCCCTCATCCTTTTCACCCCTTTCTCCTTTACCTCTACATGTAAGGAGTCGCAACCTGAAAGTCAATGGCTTGACAATACATGTTTAGGAAGATTTTAATTCCATAATTGCATTTTGGTCTCCTTGCAATCCTCTCTATCCCAAGCCATTTCCTTGAAAGTGAAGCTGTGGCAGGTGAGTTGCAAATATTTAGGAACGTGTATAATATGCTTGTTTTGTGAAAAAATTGCATTGTCTAAAAATATCAGTGATGAAAAGCAGCAGCTCCTTGTCTCAGTTTTCTGTTTGTGTGTGTCGGGGAGTATTTTTTCTCTGAAAAAGGATTATCTGACAGACTGCGTTCCTTGAGTGTAGCTTCTTTGCTTCAGATGAGTACTGAGTTTTGACTAGGCTTGTCAAAACAGAGAAAGCAATAGTTTGAGATACTGACAACTATCATATTTTCCCCAATTGTCAGCAAAGTTATTTCTTTGTCTTCAAAGATAGGAAGCTGGGTATGGTGGTATGTACTTGTAGTCCTAGGCACTCTGAGGCTGAGGTGAAAGGATGACTTGCATTCACAAGTTCAAGATCATCCTGGGCACCATAGCACGAGCCTGTCTGAAAAACATGTCCATAGGTCTAAATACCAAGCAAACTTTTCTCATCAGGAGTGTTGATGAAAGCCAGGGAACTTTACAGAACAATGGACGTAGCCTCTTTATGCCACACCCTTCCTACTCTCTGCCACCTTCCTTCATCCCCATGGTCCTTGTCTTCTTTTACATTATGCCTTACTATTTCATTTGTTAATAATTTTCATCAGCCTTTTATATTTTATGTCATTAAACTAGGATTTGCTCTCATTCTGTTTATATGATAATTTATTCTCATTTTTATTCAGTAATCTTTGTGTCTCCAAAGAGAAAGCTGTGCTCAAGTCGTTCATTTTGAAATAAATGCTTTTAGGTGTCATTTGGAACTAGAAGCAATGTTTATAGGTTAAAAAAAAATGAATAGTCAGTTAAAGGTAGTCCTAGGACAATAAATACTTACTTTACTAGGATAATTTCCCTGCCATTCCTGGATTTACTTCTTTCCTTTTGATTATAATCTTCAGTTTTTCATTTTGCCTTTGATAACTTTTTTATGAATTTAGTTTATTAGTGCATGTGTGTAGTACATAAAGTTTACATTCCTTGTTGGAACTTGGTATGCATAGAAATTTATCTTAAATCCTTTTGTTTCATCCCTTCTTTTCTCTCCCTGTTCCACCATTCCTTGTCCTCACTTTTTCCTTCTTTCTTTCACTTTCTTTTCTTTTCTTTCTTTCTTCCTTCCTTCCTTCCTTCCTTCCTTCCTTCCTTCCTTTCTTCCTTTCTTTCTTTCTTTCTTTCTTTCTTTCTTTCTTTCTTTCTTTCTTTCTTTCTTTCTTTCTTTCCTTCTCTTTCTTTCTTTTCGTGAATGTTTGCCGTGGGAAAGTTTATGCTCCTTGAGTCCATAATGCTATGTGAAATAAATCAGACACATAGGCTTAAATATCACATTGTTTCTTTTATATGAGAAACCCAGAGTAAAACTAAAGAGCAAAATAAAAGATGAATTATATAAAGTAAGGAGATCCATTATTCCCAAAAGGGGAGAAGATCAAGAGATGGAGGGAAGGAAGAGGGAAGGGAGAGATGGGTGATAAAAAAGGAACTGGGATAGGTTATGCCATGATCTTTGATAGATCCTAAATCTAACTTGCACTTAAAAATTAATCTTTTAACCAGTCTCAATTCTTTCCCAACATTTATTGAATTTTTGTTTTCTTAGTCTATCTTCAATAAGCACTGTTTTTAACTTTGCCCTCACAATTTCTTTGTTATTTCTGTCTTTTTAGCTGTAATATATCCCTGTGTTAACCCCTTTCACCCTACATCATGAAGCCAGTCTTTCTAGTAATCTACAACCACACATTCTTTTTTTTTTTTTTTTTTTTTTTTTTTTTTTTTTTTTTTGTACCTGGGATTGAACTCGGGTCCTTGCGCTGGCAAGGCAGGCCACCGAACTGCTGAGCTAAATCCCCCACCCTATGACCACACATTCTAACTGCAGAACGGCAAGCATATTTAAAATTCATTGTCCATATTTTATCAGGGTAAAAACTATCCTTTGAAAGGTCTTCTTTATCCTTTAGCTCTTCCCATCCATCAAATCACCATGTTCTGGAATAAAATTCCCACTTACCTTTTGAAAAAGGTATGTTTTCTATTTGCATGTTCCATGATGAAAGGTCATTTTGAGAAGAACCATCTTTTGAATAATAAACCTTTCTAAAACTACAAATGTTCACAGTTCCAAAGTTAGATTCAACACCTTATAATTTTAGTTTTTGTAGGATTTTGACTTTTTAATTATTATTTTTTAGTAATTATTTCTTTTTAATTTTCAAACAATCTCAATCTATAAAAAAAATTTTAAAATAGTACCAAACATGTTTTCCCTGGACTACTTCAAGGCAAGATGGTTGATGCCTTAATACTCAAGTATGTACTTTAAACAAGAATACTCTTCCAGATAACTCTTAAAACACACAAGTCAGCATGAAAATAGTGCTACCATCTAATTTCCAGATCTCCATTGAAATTTTATCAACTATATAAATAATGACTTCATTACAAGAGGATCCAGTTTAGAATCACTCTCTCCTTCACTCTGAACCACCAGTTTATTTTTTCTGAAATCTATGATCTTGGTATTTTAAATAATATTATTGTTCAGTTATTTGACACAGTGTACCTTACTTTCCATTTGTCTAATGTTTTATGAGTTGTTTTAGCTACTACAACCTGGTAGGAATATTACAAACTACATGTTATCAGATATAGACAGTGTCAATTTTACTATTATTAGTGATAGTCATATGTATATACTCATATATGTGTGTGTATGTGTATACATATTTCTCTATTACCTGCTGAAGACCATGAACTGACACCATGATTCTCAAATATCAAGCTTCTATTCTACATGGCACCCGGAATGGTCCCATTGAGGACCCTTACAGCTCACTCCCTGTGGATCCTAAATCCTGCATCTGACAGCTTCTACAGATGTGTTTCTCTCCTCCTCTGGATCATCAAAATCTCAGCACAGAAGCCTATCATGCACTGCCCACCTGAATCACTTTAAGAGTGCATTTCTAAGAAGAAAAATGATGGGAAAGAAATAAGAAATGGAAAGAGCAAACTGAATTCTTCATTTAGTTTATAATTTACAAACTTTCTTAAGGAACCTAACAAACAGTTTTAAATCTAGATTCAAGATTATCATATATATCTTATTAATTAAAGAGTCAAAGTGTTACAGAACAATTGTAATTCATAATCTAAGACACAATATTCTCATGAAATGTATAAGACATGCTGCGTTTAAGATGGCAAGTACTTTCCAAACTACAGTGTTCTCCCTGTATCAAAAAGAAATTTTAGGACTTTGCTGTAGCTGCTTATCAAAGTTTCACAGATCCACTTGCAAAATAAAAAGCCCCAGTGTAACACTTGTGCTTTGCCAGATAATCCCCGCTTCACATGCCACAGTAGAAAAGTTTGTTTAGACCTGAGCTTATGGTCAGACCACAAGGACTAGTTTCCAGGATCTGACCTTGCTACTAGCAATAAAGTTTGTTTTTTTACACAACTCCTGAGTCTCTTGAAGTTCCTTTCGGTACTCCTGCCACAACAAAAGAGTAGCACTACTTGTGACTTGAGTGCATTTATTTAAAGTAAAAAAAACTCTATGTTGAATTTTTTCTAAATATAATCTTCAATTGTGTCCTATATCTTTAAACAGGCTAAGGCTTTAATACATTATGTTAAAAATTTCTTAGAGCCATTCTTATGAAATTTTAGTGGTTTGTTCATTAGATTATGTGCTAGCTTGGCTGTGTATCTATCTGTTTCAGGAAGTTTTTCCCTAATGTGAGTGATATCTTTGTTGAAGTGTGGTATTGTACTTTGATATTCTGCCTTCACTTTCCCTAAACTTAAAAGACATGTTCTACTTCTCTAAGGGACATTTAAAAGAATACCTGCTGCTACAAACATCTGCCACTACTGTCTTTTGCTTTTCAGGGCAGCCATGGCTAATGCAATGAACAATTTGCCATATGGATGGGATAGCATTTATATTGTCTCTCGCTAAACATAGTAGTGTTTTGAATGGATATAACAGCTTTTGCCTTGGCACAGAGAACTAACAGATTGCCCAAGAATTGCTCAGAACACAGGTGCTCTCTGTGATGGCAATAGGAGATTTACAATCTTCTCTATAAAAATTTAAAATACATGTATCACTAGTTGGATGAAAAGACTTCCCCAAAACTGCTATACGGATCTGAAATGAACCAACAAACATAGAGTAGAACACAGTGCCTACGAAATGCCACAGTGCTGTGCCCATTCTTTCTTTGTAATCTATTTCCATCCCCACCGTCCTTGGTTAGATCTGATCTATTTACTCCTACACATGACTCTTTTCTCTGACTCCAAACTTTTGCTTATCCACACATCGATTGCCAGTGGTACATTAGTTCCTACATTCACATGAAAATCTGTAAGGGCCCCAAACAATTCATGAAATAAATTTCAAATAATTTGGTATCATATTGAAGAGATTTTATAATATAAAACAATGCCTTTTATTTCCAAATTTATTTATATTTTAATATTCTAAAATAAATTTTAATTTGTGTGTGTTTTCGTATAAGTGTATATTTTCAAGAAAGTGTCTGCTGTGTTTTGAAATTCAGAATTAGGATTTGTTGCCTAAATGCATGCACCCTACTTTGTGCTGAAATAGATAATAAGTAGACAAATGAAAACCAATCAGCACACTTTCATATGTTATATCAGCAAAAAAATATGCCTGATAATCCAACCGATAATAAATTCTATACAGGACTCAGACCACTGTGAGTTACTTTACTTTCACATAAAATTTATATTTTGAATACAGGCAGAATCAGTTTTAGGAAGAACCTCCTCCATTTCATTGGAGTCATGAGGCTTTCTGTCCCCAATTATTGGTAAAAATCTAAATAAATTATCTCTCTTAAATAAGTTACCACTGCTTTTCTGTAGAAACATATTATTTACTCATAGGATTCATTAACCCTTCTGTATAAACCACTGGTGAATCAGGTATACCACTACTATATTTTAGGAAAAAAAATAAAATTACAAAGGGTTTTCCTCCTTCCAATATATTGCTTAACAATGTTCCTTTCAGAAACTTCCTGGAATCCTGAGGTCACGCCATATCGCCCTTGCTTACAAGGAACATTGAATGTATCAAAACTGACTGACAACTTCAAAACCCTGAAGGATAGGCTGAACTTATGGCTCCATTTTATTATTCACAGTTTTATGGATAATAATTAAATTTGAAAGCGTAGGACAAAAATATATTAGTGATTGCTTCAACTTGTATTAAGTGCTCATAGCAACTTAAAGTTCAAAACAGAAAAAACCTTTCACTTTGCTAAATTAAAGTAAGGAGAATCCCTTCCCCCACCGTGTGGTTTATTTCAGCTTCAGCGGGGATTTCAGTCAGATACAGCCAGCAGTCCGCTAGTCACAGCCTCTTCTTAGACCTTGTTTTCACAACACGGAGGTCCTGCCACCATCATTGTATTGGAAAGTGAAGCAATCCAGTAGCAGTGCTCTTGTGTTTTCCCTTTTCTAAAGGGAAGTCAGTGGAGCACAATACAATTTATCTCAAGCCAAATAATGTTGCCTGTCTCGCATTGATGTAACTAGCAAAAGAAAATAGCAGAGTTTTAGTTAAGTGGCAAAACAGGAAAACAACTCCTCCACAAAATTAAATACTAGTTTTAGCTTTTCAAAGATGCCAGTCAGTCTGTGTGTATTTTTAGAGTTCATCACTTTAGCTTCATATTAAGTAAAGAAAAAATAGTTCTAACAGTTTAATTGTGACTGCATGTTTCTCCTTGATGGAATAAAAAACATCACGGATAAAGTATAATTTTACCTGTTCCACAGAGTGACATAAAAGACAACCCTCTCGCCTTTCAAGTAATATGTAAATATAAAATACTAATGATGGCTTTTAAAGTCCTGTTCATTTTTAATCCTATAATTATGTGCACACCAGCATTCAAGGCTTTTTTCAGGTTTTCTTATTCCTGTACACTCTTCCTTCACATTTAGAAGAATTTAATTTTTATGTATTTGAATTCTGTGTCCTAGAAATATCCATGTTTCACAAACTTTGGGCTCTCAAGTACATAATATCTACTCTATTTCATTATTGATAGAAACCAACATACTTATAGGAAATCTTACAAAAATTCAATCCTGCCTTTTCAATGCACTTCTCTATTTCTCTATCTTTAAGAATTTCCTCAGCTCTCTGATGATTCCAGGTGTGTTTTCTACTATGGAATTCCTTATGCTATGGATTTGCAAACATTGTGTGTACTCCAATGATTTAAGGGGGCTTTAAAAATGTTGATATCTTTTTTATGTTTATATCAACTAAATTAGAAATATAGATGGGGCATCTATATTAGTTAAAGATCTTTCAGTGTACAACATACAACACAGAGAACTATAAATCTGAAATTTTATTTTTAAATTACTTTTTTAACATCTACCTTAGTTCATAAGATATAAGGACATCTAAAGAAAGTGTAATGAAACAAACAAAAGGGCTTTTGGGTGTAGCTCAGTGGTACAGCACTTACTGAACATGATAATGCCCTGGGTTCAATCCACAGCAATAAACACACACACACACACACACACACACACACACAGACACACACACACACACTCTCTCTCTCTCTCTCTCTCTCAGAGGGAAGAGGATGAAAATTATGTATTGCTAATTAATCAATTATAAATTGAAAACTAAAACAAATGTCCAATCTAAAATTTTCTAACAAATGTATCTCTACATTAACTGTGAAGTCATAAAAAAGGATATTTGTTGATAAGAAAGGTTTCAGAACTTCATAGCATTATGCATCATTTGTCAAAAATTAATGAAAATGTGTTCAATTAACGGGAAAAAAGAAGGAATGGGAACCATGGAAGAGGATCCCACAAAATAAAAAGATGGAATTAATTTCAATTGTGATGGTAGAAAAGTCATGAACTTCAAGCATATGATGACTGCTTTGTTTTAAGGCAAAAAAATTCTAGATTTTAAGTCCAAAGGAAAATGAAATTAACAGAACATCTGATGAATCTGAATGTAATGAAACATAATTTAAGACACTTCCAAATTTATGGATTAATTAATGTTACATGTGGTAAAATCTGGAAAATCTCAAGAAAGTGTACTTCAGAAAAGGAAATGCAATCACAGAATATTATAAGGCTAAATTGGTGTAATATTTACACCATAAATGGTGTAAAAAGTGAACATTAACATTAACTGAACACAAATCGTTCAGGATATAGCACAGTGGTTTCAGAGCCTGCCTTGCAAGCACAAGGTCCTGAGTTCGATGCCTGGTACCAAAAAAATAAAATTAAATTAAAATAAAAAATGAAGAAGTAAATACAAATAAAATTTAACTATATTTCATAGTAGGAAGGTAGAAAGATTTATGGATTGGAGGTAAGGGATGATGTATAAAAAGAAAAGATAAACCCTTGTCTTCCACGTGAGCAAGGAACATATGCCTAAGACAAAAACATATGAAAGTAGCAAAGTAAAAATGTTATGTACAGAAATTTAGATAAATACCCAATGAACTTCATAAATTAGTTAAAATTATGTTGTCTGAAAAGAAGGAAAGGGAAAGGTAGGAAAAAGGGCAACTATCTTTTTTTTCTAATAAATACTGTAAAATAAATTTACTTCTAAATAGTGTCCAATTAAAATAAATTTATTAAAAATAATAAATAAAAATAAATTAATAAAAGGTCTTGGGGCTGTGTGTTTAGTGGCATAGCATCAACCAACTGGGGAACGATTTTCAAGAAAAACTGACAAATTTTCTTTAAAAACAGAAGATGTTTTAAACTGGTCTAACTCCCCATATTCACAGTATGAAGTCCATGAAGTCCAGCAGTATTATAGCAGCTTATCAGAAGACAGACCAGATTTGGAGCTCTTTGGAAATTCTAAATCCAGAGTTTAGTCACTGTATGACACATCAGGAATGTCCGTAGAATAAGCCTAGAATAAGTACTTTTCATGATTTCATTTCAGTAAAAATTCTTCTGAAGGGAAATAAATCCTGTTCTCAGGAGAATTGCTAAAAAAAAAAAAAAAAAAAAAAAAAAATTAAAGAATATTTCAAAGCTCCATTAGATCTGGGTTCATCTTAAGTGGTGCTGCAATTGCCTTGCAAGCTTAAGGTCCTGAGTTCAGTTCCTGGTACTGGAAGAAAAAAAATAGAATCAGACTGTAATTCCTACTGTGTCCAAAAAGAGCTTAAACAAAACTGAGCCAGATCTGAGAAATGCAGTATATAAGTCACTGGGAAAAGGTCTGATGTAATCTAATGGACCTAGAGGTCATGGGTAGGTATTAAGTGAAATTTGTGTCCAGCAAAGTCCACAAAGGGCGCCAGTCTGGCTGATCTCAGGCCTCGTTCCAGATAGGAGCAAAGGACAAGACAAGATGTAAACTACCTGGACAATGAAACCATGCCTCCAAACAAACATGAAGCTTCTTGGCAAAGAACAGTTTATGGATTCAAGTAAGTTAGGGAATCTGACTACTCAGCTCACTGGGCTGAGATTTCAGTGGCCCTAGAGTATGAAATTCGAGACTTGCTTGCATTAGTCAGGGTAAGTCACTGAACCAGAATTAACAGCAACAAAAATTAGCAGTAAACAACTTTAGGTTGGAGATGGCCAGAGGTCTGGATTCCAAGATTGCCATCTTATGTTATCTAGCTTATGCAATTTTCCAAAAGTTTATGAGACACACAAAGAAAAGTACGGCTCATATATATTAGGGAAAAGGTCAACAGAAACTCTGTATAGAGGGGCTCATATGTTGGCTTTACTAAATCAAGCATTTACAGGGCTATTAAAGACATCTAGATTAAGAAAAGAAAAAAATGAGACCAACAGAGGTTAAAAGTGTCACTCTTTCAAGGAGTCCCTGAACTTTGGGATTATCAGTCCAGATTGTTTTGGGAATGACTTCCTTCATTCATATAATGAAACTTCCGTTTTTGTTTGTTTGTTTGTTTTTTCTCATTGAGTTTATTGGTACATTTTAGGTATACAGTACAGTTACATTCATCACTGGGATCTTGTACAAACTATAATAGTACATAAGATCCTACTGAGATAATTGACAATGTGAAACTTTCATTTTTTAAAACTACTAATGAGAAGCAAGGAATTGTTTGAAAATGATGTAAATACGTATCCTAACATCCTTGTTTTAATTTCTTTTTCAGGTTCTCCAGTTAATGTCACATGCAATATATTCATAAACAGCTTTGGCTCTATTGCAGAGACAACTATGGTAAGCATGGTCACTCATACCATGTTTCATACTCTAATGTATGTTTACACTAATGGAAAATTTCTGTTGATGCTATTTGAAACTTAATAAAATGAATTTTATAAATTAGAATGAGTTAAAAAACTAAATCGCAATCCACTATAGGCAATAATGTTTCATTTAGAAATTGTATATTAGAAAATATTTGTAAAAAAATAAGATTGATTTTTTTTCAATGCAACAATCTAATATTAAACTTCAAAATAAAATTTTGCTGTGTAAATTATTGGTCTTTTCAATGCACTTTTATGCCAGACATAAGGAACCAGTAAATACTTTGGTATTTAATTATCCTATACCCTTAAAAACTTACTTATACTATTATTTTAAGTATTCAGTGGGGTCACTATTAGAGCTTGTCTGTAGATGTCCCTCCAAAGCCTCATGTATTCATAGGTGGGGCTTTTTGAGGGTGGCTAGATCCAGGGTTTGTGAATGTGAAGACTGTGTTATAACTAATTTGGTTTAGAATAGTTTTGGATGTGCATAATGGAATGGCCCACCCTAATTGTGTTCAGCACCACCCAAAAGGCTTGTATCCTGGATGGGAGAAAAGGGGAAGGGAGGCTGACTGCTGCTCTCTCCTGTCTGTCTTGCAATGGACTGTTGCTCCTCTAGCTTGTCACCCTGTCTGAGAGTCAGGCAAGGTAGACTGAAACCTCCACAAACTGAACTGAAATAAACCTTTCCCCCCTTAATTGTATCAGGTATGTTTTCCCAGGAACAAGAAAAGTAACAAGGACTGTTACCTTTTCAAGTGAATATAGTACCTGGCTGAACATCATAAAGATTTTTAAGAGTCCACATATATATATTTATGAAAATAATATATACCTTTATTTAACATTGTGATGTAATCAGGACAATTGTATAAAATAAAGCTATTAAAGACAAATAAAATAAAAATGATTATTATAGACTGAATCTAACTTGAGTTTTGTAACTTTCTCTAAGGATCACATTGTATCTCTTCTCTGTCCTGAAGGCTTTTATTGAACAATTTGGCTTTAAGGGAAAAATAGATATATGAAACAGTATCTGTAAAATTGCCTAACAGCTAATTTTTGAAACTATGCATGATTGCTCTTAAATTATCTAGAATACTTTCTATTCCTAAATTTAGAAAAAATAATTTGCTTCAATTTTCAAAGTTGATTTTAGCTAAAATATGATGCAATATGTAAAGATGTATTAGTTTCCAAAACCATTATTAGAAAATTATGATCATTTTTACATGCTTCAGAATCACATGATAATGAATTTTCTAAGAAAAATAAACTGCAAATTATTGTATTTGGGGAGTATGCAGGTTTGTGCGTAGGAGGAGATCCCTTTCAGCATGAGAGACTTTCAGGTACCATTTTCTTGAAAGTGCTATTCCCATAATATATGCAGTATTTCATCATTTAGTAGCATCTCTGTGGTTCTACTCAAATTCAATGTGAATATACTAAAAGCATCAGTGGAAAAGAACTAAACTCATATTTAAGCACTGTATAGATTTATTGTAATTCTAGTGTATATCATGAACATGTATCCATGAGTACAAATATGGAATAATGCCTTTAATTTGCTTGTAAAAGCACAATGTGGTTCTGGTGTGTGTACATATCTAAAGTGGTTATAATATTGTTTCAGGTTTGGTATATTTTAGATTTTGATTGAATATCTGCTTCTGATTTTAATCGCACATGTGTACATACTCAGTCCAAATCATCCAAAAATGAAGGAATTGCTGCTTTGTTCTACTAGATTCCCAAACTGTATTTATAACCCTTGCTACTTTCTCATTTTAATTGTTTTTATACAGGCTATAAAATCCTAAAAGCCTTGAGATATTTCTCTGTATTTCTCTTTCACAAGATTGCTGCAGTGAAATACTTTCAACAAGCAATAGTTGGAAAGGTTTATAGCCTCACACATCTTTCTGAAAAGGCAGGAAGGGATTTGGAACACAGGAAAAAACTCATGATTGTCAGGTTCCTGAAAGTTTATGTTTTTTGTTTTTTTTTTATGAGAGAGTTCATTGGCCTATCATTATGTGGTTATAACACACTCTATTATATGACTAAACCAGCAGCATTTCTTAACGTTAATAATTTTGGAAGACTTCCTTTATAGGATAACTTTCTAAAAAAGCTTGCAGAATATTACTGATGCACTCCCATGGTGAACCTTGCTTGCTTTTATTTCCTTCCTACAGTACAGCAGCTCTTTCCATTTCATCTAGGCCATCATTATATATTCCCTCTGAAATCATTTTAGTAGCATATTTCATTCTTCTCTTCATAATCCATAGCAGCATAATAAGCATTATTAAATATTCTCCAGTATGTGTTAAACTAATTAACTTGATGCACTAACTATTCTCACCTGACAGCAGTTTTATTTTTTACTTATTCTTAACATAGAGTCATCAAAAATTTTATAACATATGTTATGGGATATTAAATTGTGTACTTCCCTCATGTATGTCATCATCAAGAATGAGATTCTCGAAATACTTTTTCATCCTCCTTTATTTCATGTTTACAGTTTTCTTAAATTATTTAAAAACTATTGGACACTAGATTTTTTAAAGTTAAATTAAAAAACTAATTTTGTACCATTAAAACCATGCTCTTTCCTGTCTGCAAAAGTGGACTTGGGACACCTGTGCTGCCTTCTCAACTTAAAGTGAAAAAAGGAACTCATGATTGTTTGTATCATGGGAGGCTTGTGATTTTCACGTTGTCTTAAATGGAGCACACTGATAAAAATCTAGGATGAAGATGCAGATAAAGCTTATATGCTAGGATGAAAGCATTTGTGAACTAGGCTTTAAAAAAATCATGTATAACAGATTGGGTGTGTATGTATAGCAATAGTTCAAAACGGCTGTATTGAATTACCCATCTAAATTCAAGAAACAGATGGTTTGCCATGACGGCATGTGTTAAAGAGCTAAGGAATTGATTTGCTATGGGGTTACTTTTCAGCAGACCCCACAGAACAAAGCATTTCTAGAAAATGAAAAAGGTCAATAGCTTTGGTCTGACACCTTTTCAGGAGCTTGCGTACACAGACGCCTGGCAGAGTTGGAAGAGAATATCTAAGAGTACATTATGTAAACTGTGAAATTTTTCAATTTTCCACACAAATGATAGATCCACATTTTAGTTACGACAATGAATAAGTGCATGTAGATGCTGCTCTGAATTATTGAGTCATTACATCCTTCAGAGATCAGTAAGCAAATGAGGCATACAAATGATAGCATATCTATATGTATTAATGGAATCTTTAATCTACTAAACTTTAAGTATTTTTGTTAAAGTTTTAGTCATACAAAGATGCATCGATAATAATATATGTAACACAAATGCACCTATCACTATCTCAAAAAATCAAACATTGTGAATAAATTGAAGTTAACTGTTTAACCCAACTTCCTCTCTACTTTCCCAATATATATATCTATATATAGATATATAGATATAGATATAGATATAGATATATGAAAATAGAAAGTAAGTGACTTTCCAAATTATCTAGATGATATCTGTATTTTCTTTGGTTTTGTTTATATCATCACTGCTTAATGTATAAACTATTTTATTCATTTCCATATTAATACTTTACAATATATTTATTTATTCTACATTATCTGGACATTTAGTTGTTTCTAATGTTTTTACTATCACAAAATACCTGCACATTGAACATCATTTAATTTTATCATACACACACAGATGTGTGTAAAAGATATTATCTATAAAGATATTCTATATAAAAGATATCCTACATAATATCTCCTAAGAATGGAATACTTAGTTAATATATTACTAAATTTATTTTCAAAGTGACCATTCTGTTTAAAACAACTATTAGCAATTTTAGGGGTTCCTATAAACTCTAACATTTAGTATTTATCCATTTTAATTTTTTAATTCATTGATTTAACTGCTGTTTATCATGCACTTCCTTCATTAATAGTGAGGTTAAGTATTTTAACAAAATGCTGCTGGTGGGGTCTGGGGATTTAGCTCATTGGTTCTACCACCTGCCCTGCAAGCTCAAAATCCTGAATTTGATCCCTGGTATGCCCCCAAAAAATGCTTTTGGTGTCCTTTATATGGAAAGCTTTTTTAATCTTTTTCCATTTATTTGTTTTTACCATTGATAGATAGATAGATAGATAGACAGATATCACACAAACACATAAAATATACTAAAGATGAATAATTCGATAATGATATGCATTTTAATCTCTTTTTACTCTTTTCAATGTGTTTCTTTTGAAGTATAAATGATTTGAATTTTAATTTACAAATTTAATCCTGTATTACCTTATAATTTGTGTTTTTTGAAAATCTTTTACTCATCCAAATGCATATGTATATTTTATACATTTTACACTAAAATAGTTTTGTTATTTAGATTTTAGCAAAGTTAGAACTTTGTATGATTGTGTAGGCATCATGTGAAGTAAGACTATTTATATTTCACAATGAAATAGTGATTTCCAATAATTTAAAATTATAACTCTCCAATGTATATGTTTTAATTGAATCAGTTAACTTTAAGCTCTGGATCCTATGCCAATAATCTAAATGTACACCAATATCCTACTGTTCCATTTAATACGGACTTGAACTGATTTAATGAGACAATTTCCCAAACCCACAATCTTTATTCTTTTTCAAAATATTCTTAACATTCATGAAAGTCTGTTTATCTATCATTTTTTTTCTACCGGGGTTTGAATTTGGGCCCTTATGCTGGCAAGGCAGGTGGCGAAACCGCTGAGCTAAATCCCTGGCCCTATATATAAAATTTAGACTGAATTTTTCCAATTTCCACACATAAATTTGAATATAGATTAAGACTGGCCAAACTGTCAGCTTATAATATTAAAGCTTTACATGCTTGAATATAATATTTTTTGCCTTACTTAATATTCTTCAATAGTGGCATATAATTGCTTATACATATACTGCCTCTATTTTACATTTAATCACTCACTTCACTTTTCAAAATGCACTTTTGGGCCAGGGATTAAACTCAGTGGTGGTGCTGTCTGCTTCGCATGTGCAAGGTCCTGAGTTCAATCCCCAGTACCAAATAAATAAATAAATAAGATAAAAATGCAATTCTAAAACTTACAAAAATTTAATTATAGCTTCTATCCCTTCATTGCTGGTATTGAAGGACATGATTACTTTTCACATTGATCTAATATGCTTTTATTTTAAATCTAATGATTTGTAGTTCCTTCATACAATAATACCCTCTACAGACAACATGTTAACTTCTGCCTTTCAGAATTTAGGCACTTGTTATTTTTGTTTTCCTTTTTTAACAAAAACTGTGAAATGAAATTTATTTTGCCCATGGCTTTACAGAGAATATTTTTAATATTTCCAAAATTAATTAAATGTTCACTTGAGTTTGGCATATATATCTTTTGTCAGAATTAAAAGTTTCCTCTTAACATAGTGTCACAATACACCACAAGCACTCAAAACAAATTTGGCATATCAATTTATTCATCTTTTCAATTACTTTCAGTGTGTTCTTGGAGGTTGTTATGTATTCTGTTAGGTTTATTCTAAAAATTGTATGGTTTTGGAAAGATTATGTTTTTAAATTTTTTAAATTAGCTTTTGTTTCAGAATAAGTTACATCTGCTGGACATTTGCAAAGGTTGTATAGAGGATTCCCTTAAAATCCACTTCATTTACCCACTTCCTTGTGCTCTAAGAATGTGATATTATAAACTCACCATGTATACTACCTGTGTCATCCCTAGAGCAACCATTTCTTCAAGAATTCTTGACTGATTGCTAGGGTCCTTGGTTCTAAATATTCTAAGCAGACATAATTTGGAGATACATGTGTTATATTTTAGAAACCTATATTCTAAATATTTCTTATTGATATGGGCAACAATTCATCTTGCAAAATTATCTTATATCCTAAACTTGAAGACATCATTCAATAGTTCTCTTACTGTTTTGCCAATTATTTGTGTTTTTTCATGAACAAATATGTTCATGCCAACTATTAAGTTGGTTGTGCTTTGTTTCAGGTCCCCCTGCAATGCCCTTTCTACCTCATCACACTGGTTATGAATGCTAAATAAGATAGATGGAGAATGGCCAATTTTAACTTGAAAGATGCTATATTTCAAGATTAAGAATGGTATTATTAACTATAGGTTTATCATAAATGGTCTTTATCAGTTGAGGGAGTTTATTCCCCTTCTACATTTTTGCTGAATTTTTTATTGTAAACATGAAGTGAGTGTTATTTGCTCTTATGTTAGTATTTATTAAAGTGGCTGTATGATTTTTATTTGTTCTTTTAATATTATGAAATATACTTATGAATTTCCAAATATCAAAGTATCCTTGTATTCCCTGTACAAATCTCACTTGATCATAATTTACTGTTTATTCTGCTAATGCTGGATTTAATTCTAACATTTGGTTGAGCATTTTTGCCACAAGATTAATTTTTATATTGTAGTATGGTTTCATTTTCTTACAATATTAAAAATAATATGTAATGTTAGTATTATTATGGTTTCAAAAAATAGGAAATGATCCTTTCTCTTCTTGGTAAAATAGTTTATGTATAATTAATATCATTTCTTCCTCAAGTATTTGATGCCATCTGGGATAGTAGTTTATTCTACTATAGTTTTATAATAGAAAGGTCATTAATTATAAGTTCTATTTTCTATCAGATATAGAATTCTTTGGGTTACCTACTATGGCAATTTAGCAATAGCTTGGTTTGCAAGAGATTTTTCCATTTCCAAACTCTTTATAATGTCTTGTAATGACTCAATATCATTCCTATTACTAATTCTTTGGAGATATATGTGAAATATTTTGGAAATCTATAATCTAATTATTTCTTATTGATATAGGCAAACCATTTATCTTGCAAAATTATTGCAAATATTATTGCAAACAGTAGTTATAGCCAAACTGTTTGTTGTTGTTTTTGTTGTTGTTATTTATTTACAAGTGGATGTATTTCTATTTGTTCTGATAGCGATTTTTATTGCTTTCTGGTTTTGGGGGGGTGTTTTTTTTGGGGGGGTACCGGGGATTGAACTCGGGTCCTTTTGCTTGCAAGGCGGGCCACCGAATCGCTGACCTAAATCCTGGCCCCTTTATGTTCTTTGTGTGTGTGTGTGTGTGTGTGTGTGTGTGTGTGTGTGTGCTTTCTGAATTTACGATTACTGTTTATCTTCTAATATGGTCACTCATTTTTATATCTTCTTTCTTTCCTAAAACTTGCTATATTTTATATGCAGTTACACTTTCTGTACTTCAATTTTTCTGTCAAATTTTCTTACTCTGAATTTATGTTTCTATACCTTATCTTTCTGTCTTTAGTAATTGTGATTGGTGAATAAATTATTGAAAATTCATAAATATCTTAAACAACCTACATTTCATACTAGCGCTTTTGAAATTCCTTCATTGCACATAACCCAATGACTTATATTAAGGTAATTAATTCACAGGCCATGGTTAAATTATTGGTGTTACTTTATGTGGCTATGGTGAAATTCTACTTCTTCCTATGCTGATTTATCAGGTAATGTTCAAAGACATTCTATTAGTTTATCCAATTTTCTTTTGTCTCAGTTCCTTTCTCAGTATTTTGCTTAAAGCTATGTCTATCTATTTAAATTTTGTGATTATAGGCTCTGTAAGGTAGTATATTTGTCATTGTTCCATTAATAATTAACATATGCTCATAATGAAGCACCACATAAATTTATGATGAATATAAGTTGGCATGGATGCATTTTCAAAAAAACTTTTTCCCAAAAATACTTTTCTATTGTGTCCTCAGTGGATTAACTCTATTATGTTTACTGCTTTGCAATTTGATCTGTTTCTGGAGTTCTGAGCCCCACTCATTGTCTTACAGCAACACAACAGTCTCTAAAATATTACTTAGGTGCCTAGTTGTACACTTATATTAATGTTGGCTAATATTACTCACATAAGCCTCACTTTTTTTACTCAGACCTGCATGTGTAATATTATATTTTGTTTAAAAAGTATTTATTTTTCTAGCTGTGCTGACAAAAATATATTTTCATGAAGAATGCTGATTTTTATGGATAGTTCTGTATAAGAAATTAGAGCTCTTATTATATGGTAATTATGGTGACTCAAGAATAATTTTAAAATAGAAAATATTAAGCTGCAGTTATCACCAAAACTGAATCTTTTTCTTGGCAATTTTTTCATGGCAACTGAAAAGAAATATGTATAATTTGAAGGAAAGTCTCATTTTTTATCTGTTCTTTTGTAATATTTACCAAGAATGAGTCCTTGGTCTTTTTCTATTTCAAATGCATTAAGTTCCTAAAAGGATATGTTCCCTTTTTTGTGAGTGTCATAATAGTATTCAGTGACTACTTCATTCTCAGGTCCTTCACATATAGATCCAATAATCTGTTCCACTTCTTTTTCCAACAGCCTGAAAGCATCCCGAAAACCTTTTAATATTAACATTGTCGCTGCTGACATCTTGCCCTCACTGTCTTTTTTTTCTTAGAGTAATAGTTACAGCCAAGCCAAATACAGCAATGACTTTGGATTGAAAGATTTTTCATTCCATGCTTGAGTCACCACTGATGGATGACACAAATGTGCTCTGAACTGTAATTTATCAGCATTAATCATAAATGGGCTTATTTATGGGGGTGGCTGCATAAAAATAAGTAAGCACGAATGCTATACACCTGAGTGACCCCATCAGACCTATGAATAAATCTCTACTTGAAGTATCCATCCACAAGCTCTTCCTTATAATCACCATGCCTCAAAAAGGGACTAACTACTTTAGAACTGTACTTTAGTACAGTTCTACTTTAGAAAGGTAAAAATTTGAGTAAAAAATAACACAAAGAACACAATTGTGTGCTACGTTACAGTGTTGTTGAGCAAACACGCTGTTAAAAAGTATATTCCAAATCTATTGTGGGGGGCACTGCTAATGACAACAGAAAGAAAATGGAGTTTTCAGGACACACTGCTATGCTTCCTCTCATCTACTGAGCCATATATCTTCAGAGATTCCTTTTGAAAAGCAGATTTATAAGTTAAATTCTTGTGCTTTGGCATTAAAAGTATTTTGGCTGGGCAAAAAACATGATTTTAGCATTAAATGGCAAAGATACATATCACTTAATTTAATTCTCCTTTCTACCATGAAAGTCAATTTGTAATGGAAAGTGAATATTACCTCTGTGTTGATCTCTCGATCTATGTAGATCTGTGTAGATCTCTCGAGAGCAAGACTTTGTATAGAGCTCTTTGCTGCCAGCTCAATCAGCTACCATGCTGACCACCTAATAAAACAAAACAATCAGATTTTTGTGAACTGTTCATAGGAGTGGTGTTCATCATTATGGTTATTTATCATCACATACCTTTTTCTAAGATAATTTGAGTTTCCTAAATAATACCCTCCAAAATATCATCCTATCCTTTACCAATAAAATAGACATCAGAACTGGGAATTGCATTCTGTAAAGTGATTGACATTAGCCATAATTTTTACTTGTCATGAATTTTGCAAGTGAATTAATTTTAAGAACTTGGCAAGCAATTTCAATTTCAAATAGCTCTGCTGCATCTCTGACAGATGAATGAGATCAAGATAACAGTGATGCTCTCTAGACCAGTTTAATAGCACTTTTCAGTTACTGGTATGAGACTACCAGTCTATGTACAAAACAACTCAACTAACTTTGCTTCAGAACAGCTCAAACAAAGCAGAATGATTTGTGCCACGTGTGCCCTGAAAGGAGAACAGATGCAGGTGAAAGAATTAAGCAAGCATTGTTACTTAGGAAGTCAATAGAAAATGTAAAATTTCTACTGGAAAATAGAATACACACACGTACTTATGCCATAAAGACGCACAAGCATGTGTATCTGTAAAATGTGAGGTTAGTACTTGAAAATCTGATTTTAAGACAAAAGGAAAATCACTTTTTCTCAGTCTCATTGAGGCTTGATGACATATTTGTTCTATGAAGAAACATATTTGCTAGCACCGACATATTATTATAATCCAGCTCCTAGAAATCCTTCTTAGTAGTTGCGTGGAATATTGCCAACATTCCAGAGACTAGGGAAAACATAAGACAAATAATACTGACAAAGTTATATTATGTAGTTTAATTAACAAGAATTAAGTTTGTAGCATATTGCAACATTAAATAGATAAGTTTCAAATATTCATGGATAAGTCCTGGGCAACCTTCATCTGAGAAACCCACTTCCTTTATCTGTAGAGGTTAATGAATTGTTTTCCCCCTAAGGAAGGGACAGCATTAGGAAATGTTTGCTTCTCCGTTAAGTTTTCCAGTCCTCTGGGACTTTTTTCTCCCCAGACCTTTGGAATAATGAAATCCTCCCTCCTTTCTACATAAGAAGTCTCATACATCTTCCCCACCCCCATACTCTGGCCTGGCATTTAATTCTCTACCACAGGTTATTTAAAAATAGACAAATTCATCTCTGAGCTAAGACAAAGTTTGATCCCTTTCTTTGGTTGAGGTCATCTCGTGCATTTTAGATTGTGCT
Organism: Fukomys damarensis; assembly: GCF_012274545.1. Classification (NCBI taxonomy): domain Eukaryota; kingdom Metazoa; phylum Chordata; class Mammalia; order Rodentia; family Bathyergidae; genus Fukomys; species Fukomys damarensis. The sequence continues at coordinate 30,120,672 of NW_022900930.1, forward strand.
TTCCCTGTTTCTCCCCTTAACAGAAGCATTTCTTAACATATATCAGTCCTCTTGTGATTTCAGCTCACTGCAACTTTCAGTGATTGTTTGCTGAGTGAATATGACCTGTATCATATGCTTTATATACACATCTCAAGAAGCAGCCACTAAAAAAGCTAAAAATTTGAATTCTAAAAATATTTTTCCTTGTAACTTACTGGAACTAGTTTAGAGATAATTGCTATGCGTCACCCCTCCACATTAAGATTAAGATGATTTAATCAGAAGTTGACAGCAGTCATGAAAAGAAATGACTAAATCTTACTCCATTTTCTCTTCAGTTTTCCCTAAAGTGATACTTTTCAAGCACATTTTTTCATTATACCTCCCTGAGTTGCCTTTTGATACTTCTTTTTCTTTAATTGCTCTACATGAAATTTTAACAATTTTGTTACACTGAATATTTTATAGAATATATATATATATATATATATATATATATATGCAAGAAATTTTTTTCACACACTCAGAATCCATTTTTGCTCCCTTAAAAGCAACATTGGTCTCCTTGAAATTGTATGCTCTAAAGTTCATATTTTAAGGGATACCCATGGATACATTTGCTCAAAGCTAATATTGTATGCACATGGCTAAGAACCATATGTAATATCAATACTAGTACTGAATGGGAGAAAAGCAGAGGAGTTTGGGCAGGAAAGAATATACTTTTATGTTTTCAACTAAGTGCCTAATTATTAATACATATGAGCTTGAGACCAAATTATATTCTGTTAATGTGTGAACTTATTCTCTGGCAGGTGCTATTTCTCAAACTTTATATATGTACCTGAACATACACATGCCTAGAGTAATTGTAAATACATTTAGACTTGTTTCAGACTTATTTTCCATGCTGACATGAAGGGCAGGTTTGTTTCTTTTTTGCTTCTGTGATATTTATGTTTCTAAGGCATTCATAATCGTTGCTGAATCCTATCTTTCACTAATTGATAAAATTGTTCCAGAATATTTCCCATGGAGTTTATTCTTCAAGTCTTCTCTAGAGGCTATGAATTTTTGTGAAATATACATCATAAATTCAACATTATTATTATGGTTTAGCCAGAGTGAGTTTATAAATGTGTAATTTACTAAGAAATAAAAGCAGGGGAAGAAAGGAGGGAGGAACCTTATTGTGGGTAAATTGACGTAAAAATAAATTTTGCTAAGAAACTGTGCCTTCGTTGGCCCATGGGGAGAGGGGTCCCCTCATGAGATACCTTTAAGATTTATCTGAAGATTTTTTCAAGAATTAGAATATCAACACAATAATGACCATGTGTAGTTTGCCTTGGGATTGAGTACTACTAATTTTTTTTTCTCTCATTGAGTTTATTGGTATTGGCAGGGACAAGGGGGAAAAATGAGTTCTCCTAAATTTTATGTCACCCTTGCAACTGTTACCACCGTTGTGATTTGGGGGCTTCTTTCAGTCATAGTGTGTCCAGCTTACAGAGGACAGCTGCCACCGCACTTTTTTAAAAAGATGACGTACCATCCTTATCCATGAAGCTACAGGAGAAAAGATATTCAGAAGAGTCATGGGAAATCTCTGGTTCATTGATCACACTTTAATAATAGAATTTAAGTGTCTGCCACACATTTTATTTTTCTTTGAGCTGCCCAGCAGAGTCAGCAGAAGGAAGACCCATCTCTCAAATCCCTCCTCCCTAAGGCAATGTTATTTGCTGGGGCTTCAGCACTTGATTTGCAGAATCGTGAACTTAGTTTCAAGTTAGTATGGGTGGAAAATGCAATTAATTTTGCCACTGGCTCTGTACATTATCAGTATCTTGTTCTCTGATGAATTCTAACATTCACAGCCTTCAAACACAAAAAAATTAACAGAACAGCTCAAAATTTCCATTCTTTTTTTCAGCTTTAATTGAGTTTATTGGTACATTTTAGGGATACAGTACAGTTACATTCATTGTTGGGATCTTCCATTCTTGAAACTATGGCTTGTGATAAATTCTGCTTCAGTTGGGGCCCAATAAATGTTACTGAAACCATAGCAACCTTTACACAGGAAGGGATTTGCTACTAGGAATCATATGTTTATCAATTAATGGAAAGGTAGAGGAGAAAGAAGGATTATGCCACTTATATAGCTTGTAGGCAAAGCTCCTGCTCCTCCCTAAGTCAAGAAGATGGGAAACCAGGAAGATGCTCCCGGAATAGTTGGCTCCAAGACATAACGTCTACTGAAATCTAGGAATCTAGAGATCATCACAACTACGCTACAGCTACAACTAAATGATCCGTGTTTATTCCTTGAACATGAAACTAATGACAGGAAATTGAAATTCTGTTGAAAGTACTGAAGAAAAACTCAATGCTAACATAACCCATAAGCCCACTTGAAAGCAGAAATCTGCAGTGAGTAGACCACAGTTCTACAGAATTTCATCTGCTTGGTGATACAGAAAGAACATCAAGATCCATAGCTGCAATAGTTCTCTGTTTTTTCTAGGTTCTGCAGTGAAGGTAGACATAAAATAGATTAAATAGCAGCTGAATGTCAGTCTTCCAAACGAAGATGAAATGCCAGCCTTTTTCATAGACCATAAGTATCTTAAACTTCCAAACATGTCTTCTCATTTCCATCTTCATGGAGAAAGTAGTCAAGAACCCATAAAACTTCCTCCCACCAAACATAAAAACAAGCCCATAAACAAATCAGAATTCTTCGTAATATACTGTGACATATTCCTCTCCTTTTACACGAGATAATTTCTGAATTTTTTACAAATTTTCCTTTAAAAGACATACAAAAAAGGTACAAAATAAAGGGAGTGAAGGGAAAAAAGGATTACAAGACGCAATTTTAAATTGATTGTCTTCCAAAGAGTAAGTTTTTGTTTGACAAAATGTCCACTTGTAGCTATTCTCTTTCTTTTCTTTCATAATCCAAATATTTAAGATGGTTGTATCTGATCCCATTCACCAATTCCTTTATGATTCTGTTCCGTCATCCTGATTTTTCACATATAAATCTCTAAAGCTGCTACTTCCAGAGTATCTGATAACTACAGTGAGATATTTCATGTCTTACTTTCTTGACTTCTTTCTAGCATCACTCACTATTGATAATGATGTTCTTGAAAACTCTGTTGCTTCAACCTCTCTTACACAGCCATTCCCTATTTTCTAACTGTGATCACTCCTTCCTAAATATATTTGTAGTCTACTTTTTATTTCTTGAATGCCAAACATTCTCTGAGTTTAGTCGGAGACTACTCTGTCTCAATTTAGGATTAAAGGTTTATCTCTTTCCCCATTCCAACTCCTAACTTATCAACTTTTACTGTTTTCAAGTATGCAACATATTATCTTGCCTCTGTTCCACATCCACTCTGCTCCTTGGGTTATACTTTTTCTTTCATAAGAACCAGTTATCTCAAAAAAAGAAATAATACTGTCATAGCCACTGTCTTCCAGTATTTTATGTCTTCCCAGAAAAAAATGATAAAATGCCATAAAACAGACTTTAAGTGGTATCATTTATCTGTTGCAATCATGAGACAATTTACACATGAGTCAAACTGCAAGATTCAATTTCTATCTATGTTCTTTGTATTTTCAAAATAAGAAGGAAAAAGCAAATTTTTAAAACAAAGGACAGATATTTGTCTTCTTAAATTTCCTCCCGGGTTTAGAAGTGTCTTGCCTTACAAAGCCTACAGGATATTGGATTCAGAATGCAATATATTTTTGTAATCTTTCTTTTTCTTCTTATTATTTACTAGGGGTAAATTGTTTACCCTTGACAATTTTATAGCATATTTTACAGTAAGCAGATGTATTGAGAAATCATTAAAATTGTGCATGAGTCTGAACATTGTACAAAAATAATAGATTAAATATAAAATATATGTATGTGCATAACTAAAAATCCATGTATCTTTAAACTGTAAACAAGTCAGACAGAAAGGGTCACATATTGTGTGATTCCATTTCTGTTTTTAGAAAAATAAAAACATACAGCTTGCTGACAGTGTTCATTTAACTTTCAGCAATGGAGAATTACTATATTTTATAAATATAAATACCACTACTAAAAGCAGAATACTATAAATAGAATAAAGGTACAAGAGCCCAATGATAAATGTAACTGTACTGTATACCTAGAATGCACCAATAAACTCAATGAAAAAAATATTTTAGCTCAAATAAATAAATAGAATGATGTCTTCTGTTTCAGAAGCCCATCAATATACTAAAAGGCTGTGCAGATAATAAAAGCGAGATATTTCTTGGCAAACTTCTGGTATAAAGTTAAAAATGTAATCCTAGAGTTATCTCAGGATAAACTCTAGCAGCAAGAGCCACCAGCAAGTATTCTTGGGGCAAACAAAAATGAGATGATATGAAATACCCTGAGTGCGAAAATCTATCTAGACTTAAAATAGAACAGTGGTTTTCAGTATTGGGAGTGGGGGCTAATGGCTACAAAGTTTCCTTTGAGGTGAGAAAAATAATCTGAAACTAAATAACAGTGATGGCTACATAGTGTTATTAATGTACTATATGTCACTAATGATAAATGTTATATATATTAGGCCATAACCATTATTTTAAACAAACTAACATTTATTACAGATTACATTAGTCATTTAAAGAAATGCACTAGTTGGAAGAGCTTTAAAAGTATTCGATGACACTATTTTGTCCTTTTTAAACTATGAAGTCTCATTCAGCTTTCTTCAAAAGCATTTACTTTCTATTAGGTGAAAGAATTCTTAGCTTAGAATGGTAATTTGAAGAGCCTTGTTGTGTTGACTGACAACAGGATGTTCTGGAAACCAAACTATACTTCATTTTCCCAAAGACTTTATTGTTTTATAATCTCAATCATATATTCCTATAGTGCAATAACAACTGTTTAATGGAAGTGAAAAAAAACACAAACATATCAAAGCTCACATATTATTAGAAATACACACTGCAAATTACAAATCTTATGTGTTAATCATTATGGTAATTTTAACACAAAAACTGTAACTAATCTCAAGTAGCAAGAAAATTAAACAAGTGAGCATGCTCTGTGTTGGAGTGAGTAGATTTGTGATAAAGATTTCAAGTCATGGAAGGAAGTAGTACAGATAGGATTTCCTGTGTTACCTAAACAAGAAGAAACAAACCTTCTCTTACTACTTGACAGAACACTCAATGAGAAACTTGGGCTCTGAAAAGTGCGAAGTTGAGCCATTTTTTTCTCCTGTGTACAGGTTAGTTGACATGACTTACTAGGAAGGAGAGTTATTCTACTTGGCTGTCTAGGCAACTTTTAAAAGGCCGAAACTCAACTGTACAGTCAGTAGTCAGAAAAGACTTAGATACTAATGTGGCATCAGTAGCAGAAGAGTATGGTTATGTAAATGGGGCCTTGTGGGTCACTTCTATCCAGCACCTTAAGACAGCAAATGACTTGTTACCTTATAACCAAAAAGCAACATGAATTGCTATTTTTCGTAGCTAACAAGGCTACTGGAGAGAGTGGCTCTCTGCAAGTGTATACATCCAAAGCCAGGTATGTGAGAACCGAATGAACTGCATGAGTTGAAATAAACCTCTAACTTCTGAAAATCACTTTCACATGACCCATGATTTATCTCCAGAAATTCTTAAATTGTAGTATAAGGATTAGGCAATCTTCTTTACTATCTTTAATTTGCAATATTAAATTTACACTGAGGTTATTGAATGAGATGTGTTATCTCAATGATTCAACTATGCCCTAATCAATATTTCTTTTTTGTTTCCAGAATTGGTACTCAATTAGGTTTCTTGAAAAAAATTTTAAAATTTGACGTAGTTCTTCGTTTTCAGAGAATAAAGCTATGAATAATGAATTTGAAGTAACTGTTCTGTCCTGCAAATACAATGATTCTCTTTTTTGTTGGTTTAGTAACTGAACACTGAAAAACTCTTTCCCAACAGGTCATTATTTCAGAACCAGAGGCCACAGACGACCACCCTCTCCATGTGGCAGGTTCTTAGAACAGATGGTACAGGCAACATGGGGATTTTGTAGAGATTGTGATAAAAGCAACGATTCCACTACTGAGTATTATTGCTCAGTGTTTTGTGGTTCATGATCACCTACCCTGTGCAGTACTTTAGAATTGCAAAATCTTACGAAACTAAGCCAGTAAGATGCGTGTTAAGAAGTCTGATGTTTATTCTTATATCTTTAACAAAGATATGTTATTTTCTGATAATTTAAAAATTAATCAAGATTGCTGAGTAAGACTCCTTAGAATGGGTAGAAATCAGGATTATTTTTCCATTTGGCTGTGAACTGCTTTTCTGCCTTAAATGTTTTACACTTTCTGGTGTAAAGTTACTTGTAAAAAGAAAAAATATTGTTAGAAATTTCCTTAAAATTGTCAGTGATAACACACATATGCAAATCAAAGCAGAAATAGTTTCCTGATGGCTGGGGATTTAGCTCAGTGGTGCCCTTGCCTTGCAAATGAAAAGTCCTGAGTTCAATCCCCTGTATCAAAAAAAGAAAAGAAAAAAAAATTAGTTTCTGTTTATAGCTGCAACAAATGACCACAAATTTAGTGATAACTTTTGATCAGGTCTGGCCACAAAAATTACAGAAAACTCCTGTACTTGCACTGTGGAAGATGAACATGATACCCAGTAAGCAGAGAGAAATATTACCTGGTATGTGACCTTACATGCAGTTACAGGATAGTAGTCTCAGTGCACAACACTAATTGAAGAATATACAAATCTCCAATATTCACTCCAGATTCTGAATGTGACTTACCTGTAACATAAGCAATATACTTCATCTAATATTGTGCAAGTATCCTTTGAGATTGCATGGTCCTATATTCTGATGATTGGCAATTTGGTATTGGAGAAATAAGAAAATAAATGAAAATTAGTTTTGACTTTATTTATATATCTTCAGCTTATTATTTTTAGAGAGAAATGAAATTCTCTTCATATATTTGCATTAATTTTGATTGTGTGTTTGCTAATTACAAAAAATCTAAGGAGAAACATATAAATAAATTCATATGTGATACTTATATCTATGTGTTGTGTATAAACAAATACTACCTGTACATATAGCTATCATTCTGTTATTATACATATATGCAACAGGACAGAAATAATGACAATAAAACAGTAATATAAACAGAATAAAACAAAGAGATTGTTCCTTGAACATATAAATAATACTGAAAACCCCTTAACCAAACTAATAGAAAAGACCCAAATTAAAATCATAGATGAAAAAAATGATATTAAGGTAGATACTACTGAAATCCAGAGGATTATTAGTAGCTGTTATGAAAACTTATTTTCCTTCAAGCTGGAAAATCAAGAAGAAATGAATACATTTCTAGACATACATGAACTACCAAAATTGAAAAAAAGCGGATATAAAATCTTAACAAATTGGTAATAAGCAATGAGATTGAACTGGTAATAAAATCCACCCCCCAAAAGAGAAACCAGTGACTGCATGGATTTACTAGTGAATTTTAACAGACCTTTACAGAAGAACTAGTACTGATGCTTTTTCAACTATACTGAGAAATAGAAATGGAAGGAAAAAAAGGTTCCAAATTAATTCTCCAAAGGTAGTATCCCACTGATACCAAAATCAGATTAAGATCCAAAAAGGAAATTATAGATCCATATCCTTATTAACACAGATACAAAAATCATTCATAAGATTCTTACAAATAAAATGTAGCACATCAAAATCACACACCGTGATCAAGGTTTCATCACAGGGACATAAGGATGATTCAACATATGTAAACCCATAAATGTAATATATTCTGCAATTTTAGACTCGAGGATTTTTTAAATCACTTGATCATGTCAATAGATGCAGAAAAAAATACTGATAAAACTCAACACATTTCATTATAAAATTCCTGAAGAAAATAAATGCAGAAGGATCCTTTCTGATTATAATTGAGGCTATATATGAAAAATCCACAACCAACATTACACTGAATGGAGAAAAACAAAGTATTTCCTCTAAAATCAGGAGTAAAACAAAGCTTTTCACTCTCATCGTTTCTGCTCCATATAGTACTTGAAGTTCTACCCAGTGCAGTAAACAAAAGAAAAAAATAAAAAGGATACAAATAGGAAAACAAGTCAAATTTTCTTTATTTGTTGGCAATATGACCCTTAATTAGAAGACAAAAAAAACCTTATCAGAGAATTTTATTTATTTATTTGTTTGTTTGTTTATTTTTGGAGGCAGGGTCTCACTACGTAGTTGAGACTGACCTGAAATGCACTATGTAGCCCAGGCTGGTCTCTAACTCACAGCGATCCTCCTGCCTCAGCCTCCTGAGTGCCGTGATTACAGGCATGTATCACCATGCCCAGCCAGAAGAATTTTAGATATGATAAATTCAACAAACTTGTAACACACAATATCAACACACAAAAGTCAGTAGTTTTTCTAAACACCAATGAGGCACCCACTGAGAAAAATAAATCAGAAAAATAATTTCATTCAAATATTTTTAAGAAATGAAATATGAATAATCCTAATCCAGGGGAGTGAAAGAATTCTATGATGTAAAGTACAAAACCAGGAAGAAAAAAATTGAAGGAGATATCGGAGATGGAAAGGTCTCTCAGGTTTATAAATCAGAAGAATTAACTGTTAAAATAGACACATTACAGAAAGGGAACTACAGATACATTGAAATCCGCATTAAAATTCAAATGACATTCTTCACTTTACCAGAAAATGCATTGCTAAAATTTATATGGAATGACACCAAATAACTTGAACAGCTAAAGCAATCTTGAGCATAAAGGGCAGTGCTGGAGACATCACAACATCCAATTTTTAAATTGCACTACAAAACTACAGTTAACAAAAACAACATACCAAGGGCCCAAAAATAGATGTATACACCAATGAAATAGCACCGAGGACTTCGAAACAATGCCACACAACCACAGTCAACTGGCTCTTCACCAAAAAGAGACATGCCTTGAAATACAGATAGTTTCTTTAACAGCCATTCCTAAGATATATAGAATACTGAAACTAGATTCCTTTCTCTTACCTTGTATAAAAATCAATTCAGAGCAGACCAAAGACTAAGGTACGAGCCTGAAACATTTAAACTGAAAAGAAGAAAAGGACTAGCAGGTAAGTCCTACGCACAGGCAAAGACTTCTTCATTAGGAAACATCAAAATTTACAATTGGAACTACATCAAATCAAAAAGCTTTTGCACAATGAAAGAAACATTTAACAAAGTGAAGAGATAGGCTACCAAATGAGAGACGTCTTTGCCAGCTACTCCTCCAACAAAATATTCATGTCCAGAGTATATAAAGAAGTCAAAACAAAACACAACACAAAAACGTCTAATTAGTAAATAAGCAAAATGATTGAACAGACACTTCTGAAAAAAATACACATGGCCAATAAGTATAAAATAAACGGTTCAACATCTCTTTCCATGTGGCAAATGAAAATCAAAATTATACTGAGATTCCCTCCTACCCGTCAGAATGGCTATCATCAAAAAAGAGTTAATTGTAATTGTACGATTGCATAATTGTAAATTGTATAATTGATTATGTGAAATAGGCAGAAAAGTTGTGAATTAGGAATAGGAGAAGTGGGAAGGGTAGGGGAAAGGAAAGAAGGGAAAAGGAAAAATATGAGGAAAGGAAAAAATGAAAAAAAATCTTTATAAATAGAGAAGGGTGGAGGGGGTAGAGGGAGGGCAGGGGTATGGGGAAAAATGAGAACCAAGATATATCATGTAAACGTGCAATATCCCAATGATGAATGTAACTGTATTGTAAGCCTAAAATGTACTAATAAACTTAATTGGAAAATAAATGAATAGGCAAATTTTTGCTATATATATATTTTTAAAAGTGTTAAGTATTGATGAAGATGCAGGAAAATGTACTCTTCCACACTATTAAGGAGAATATAGTTTAATAGAGCCTTTATGGAAATCAGTATGGAGATGCCTTGAAAAATGAAAAATAGAGCTACTGTTTGATCCAGGAAGGCCACTCACTGATATAGTCTCAAAGACTTAAAATCAGCATATTATAGAAATATTTTCATAACCATGTTTATTGCAGCATAAATTCACACTTATGAAAATGATCCAAATGCCTATTAGCAGATGAATGATTAAAGAAAATTTATATATGCACAATGGAATACTATTCAGTTACACAAAAGAGTAAAATTATATTGTTTTCAAAAATGGAAGGAATTAAATGTTATTATGTTAAGTGAAATAAGTCAGACTCAGAAGTCAAAGACTGCATTTTTCTCACATGAGCAATCCAGAAAAAATTAATGTAAAAATAATGATGATGTAAAAATATGAAAAACTATTAGAGAAGAGGAAGAGGATCTAGGGAGGGAGGAGGAAAAGGAAGAGGGTTAATGAGGGCGATGACCAATGAATATTATACACGTGCATGGATATGAAAAAACATAACTCACTGCTCTATATAACTAATATATACTAGTAAAAATGAACTTGGTTGAAATCACTGACTCCTGTTCTAAAGTTTCCTGTAAAATGTTTCACTAGGAAATTACATTCAACAAATCATCATAAGGGATTATGAAAATTAACAGTTGATTTTATTTTTCTAAAATTATTAATTTCATAGGACTTTCTGCACTAAATATGAGAAAATGAGTCTTCTTTGTAATTCGTTATGTACGATAATTTTTATAACGCAAATGTCTTAAAAGATAATTTCATGAAATATATTTTTATGCTGCTGTATATCTACTGAAAGAAATTATTTTAGAAAATGAATGTGAAGGTGGAAATATTTTACTCCACCTCTAATAACAGTCCAACATTCTACTCTGACAAAATAAGAGAGTAAAATTTAAATGGAACAGCGGAATATAAACATGATACTCTGGGGTTTTCTGGGGTCTTTTCTTTGAAGGCATATATGTGTCCAAAGCATACTCATTGAAGACTCATGAAAAACCTTCTAACTAAAAGGTATTGAGTAAAGACTGTAGGGTATGTAAAGCTTTCAGGAATATCAGTGGTTCGTGTTATAATCCTGATAAATTTATGACTTTATTTCTTACAGTAGTTTTGGGTTCACAGCAAAAATAAGAGAAAATATAAATATTTTCATATATGCTCTGACCCTACATATGAACTACCTCTTCCTATTTACATACATGTTTTACCAGTGTTGTTATAACTGATAAACATACACTGATGCTGTGACTCTTTGAAAATCCTTTAAACCAGACACACTCTCTCTCTCTCTCTCTCTCTCTCTCTCTCTCTCTCTCTCTCTCTCTCTCTTTCCTCTCAGGATTACAGAGTGAATATTTTTCTTCGCCAGAAATGGAATGATCCCCGTCTCGCATATAGTGAATACCCTGATGATTCTCTAGATCTCGACCCATCCATGTTAGACTCCATTTGGAAACCTGATTTGTTCTTTGCCAATGAAAAAGGTGCCAATTTTCATGAAGTTACTACAGACAATAAACTGCTAAGAATTTTCAAAAATGGAAATGTTCTTTACTCAATAAGGTAAGTCACACTTAAAATCTTAATTTCAGAGAAACAGTAGTGTGAGGGTTTTTGTTGTTGTTTTATTTTTAATCATTATTTTATTTGAATTCTTTTAATAAACCATTTTCCATATATGCCTGAGCAGTAGTAACAGTCTCAATTCCCAGATCCAGAAAGTAAATGAGGAATTCTTGGAAACATACTTTGTAAACAAATGACCTGTGTGATTCTTGGCATCAGTCAGGTTGGAAGAAGCCTCAAAGGAAAATTGAAAGGGAGCTGAGTCATATGTGGAGTTAAAATTTTCATATATATATATATATATAGATAGATAGATATAGATATAGATATAGATATATATAGATATATATATATATTGCTTCCTTTAAGCATTTATAGGTGAAGAAATGTTTAGGCTGACTTGTCTGAGATCCATTTTATTTAAATTATTTTCCACGTATGTGCATTATTTTAGATATCCTGGAGTTTCTATGATTAACTTTTTGCCTTTTTTACCCTAATATACAATTTTCATCCTTTCTAACATGCTGAAAAGTGATGATATTTTGATAAAGTTTAAAGTAAACTGGAACAATTTTTAAAAATCACTGTAGTTTGCAGGGATTTAGCTCAGTGGTTCCGGCACCTGCTTCCCAAGTGCAAGGTCCTGAGTTCGATCCCTGGTACCAAAAATCACTGTAGTTTATAAAAATGGATCACAATCAAAATGTTTATCACAACCCCTAGAAAATATCTTATTTATATATTAGTTATCCATTATGCATTTCTGAGGAGGCCATGCAATATTTTAGAAAGGGATACAGAAATACAACAGAAACTAATGCCAGAATATAAATATTAATCCTGAAATTTCTTGACAGTGCACTTTAGAACTTATTCATCTCTGGCAGTTCACTAAATGTCAAATAGGTATAGATTCAATGAGTAGCTAAAATAACTACTTATAGAACTATGCTTATTTGTGAACAGATGAAAAATCTGAAGTGATTCTAGTAAATATCTTCAACGGTTACTTTTGCAAAATTTGGTTCAACTGTAAAAAACCAAGAAGTCAGTAGCAGAATTTGTGTCATCTTTCTTAGAACACACAGAACATGCTCTATTTACAACAAAAGGCAACTTTTTAAATATTTATATCACCAGTAACATGTTTTAAAAGCCTTCAATGTAGGATTAATATTTAGGCTGCAGACTTAAAATTAACTTGTGTTTTATTTTTCTTTCTCTTTTGTTAACTTTTCTTCTTATCTGGAGTGTGTATATTTGCTGTTGAAATTATTTGCCTAATATCAAAGATGTTTCTATTTTGCCAAGTGATAGTATAAAACAAATTAGTGACAATGAAAATTTAATGTTAACACTAGTTACTTTGAGAAGTTCCTTTTGCAAATTGTTTTTATAAATAATGTTTTATTCTCTGTCTTATTTCTATCTCTTCATTTCAACATAGCATGCCAGCATTTTAGTTTTCATATTTCACGTGAACATGTTTGTTTACTTTTAATATACTTACTGTTTCCTACCAGTGACAGGATGATCTCACTCTTTAGTGAACTGATATTTTAATCAGATTTCTGAAAGTCAACTAATTTGTATTAATATAATCTTGTGTGAGTAATTGGCAACATAAAGGAGATTTCAGGTCCCACCACTTATGAAGAACTGTATCTTATACACATGAATAAATTAAGCGTGATACTTGAGTTTAAGCAACAGAATATTAAAGCCTTTTGAAAAATTGACAAAAAATAAGTACCAAGGTGAGAATGAGGCTTCTGGGAAGGTAGAGAAGATACATATGTTCATATTTTACCTGAGTAAAACTAAAATTCATGGACATAGAGCCTAGGACAACTCTTAAACCTGAACAGGGAAAGGGCTGGCTAAAGATTGCCAAGAATCTGAGGAACAATACAGAGGTAAATTCCTAGTATTTTCTTTTTGCCTCATATATTCCAGAATCCGACAGCCTGAAGAAATCAGTAAGTCCAGAGAAAATAAAATGTCGAAGGAAAAGTCTTATTTCTCTAGAAAATCTAACACTGTGATAGGAAAATGGCAACTTAGCAAGATAGAAAACCTTTAAATAGTTGCTCTATTTCAGCTAAATACTGCTGGACAAAAATGTGATCCCCAAGGCAATTTCACACCCAAGCCATCAAAGCTCAAGTGGGAAGCCCAGGCTTCCAGTCTTGATGAGCTGTGACAAGGTAGCCAACACCTATGCAGCGGTGTTGTCACGGACAGGGGTGTGCACTTTCATTCCCACAAGGTTCTAGTGAGCCTTCCTTCCTCTGCAGTGTCGGTAGACCTCTGGAAATCCAGTCTCCCCCTACAGAAATGAGGTACTTCCTCCTTCCATTTCTGATAGTTTCAGTGTTGTCTGGTGGAGAGTCGAGACTTCCAAACCATCCAGCAGTAGTAATAAGATCTCTCCCTCCCCAGTGTCAGTGGAGACCATTAGGCAGCGGGCCACATCCTAGGTTACTAGGAGCCTTTGCTCACGTGTAAATTCCAAAGCTGACCAGGAGACTTTGATTTCTTCTACCTAGAGGTAGCAAGGTACACTCCTCCCTTGTCCTGATGGAGCAAGGTTAGAAAAATCTAATTAAAATAGAAAGTTTAGATAAGATTCAGAGTTTAAGTGTGCCAGGAATTTAGTTCAGTGACACAGCACCGCTTCACAAGTGCAAGGTCCTGAGTTCAATCCCCAGTACTGGGAAAAACAAACAAAGAAAGAAAGATTCAGAATTTAAGAAAATAATACAAAAAATATCTGGGCTTCTGTGAAAAAGAACTGAAGGTCTCAAACTGACAAAAGACAACCAATGGATGCTAACATGAAAATGACAAAGACACTAAAATATGATAATAACTTCAAAGTTAGCCATGATAAAAAGGTTTCAACAAGTACTTACATATATGCTTGCTACAAATAAAAAATTGGGAAACTTCAGTAAAGAAATAGAAGCAATATAGTCAAAACAAATGAAAGTTTTAGAACTTAAAAATGCAATATTTAAAAGACAAACTCAGTGGATGGGCTCTGAATAATAGAGAATTCACAGAAAAAAATGAGTGATCCAGAATGCAGTCTCAACAACAGAGAAATAACAGACTGAGCCAAAGGGGACACAGTTTCAGGGACCTATGACAATATAACAAAAGCTGCAACATTTGTTTCATCAGATCTCAGGCAAGGAGAGAAAGGGGGATGGATAAAAAGAGAGAGAAAGGAAGGAGGGAAAGGTTGAGGAAGGGAAGGAAGGAATAAACAAAGGAAGGAAGAGAAAAGAAGGGAGAGAGCAATGAAATTGTAGGAAATAATGTCTGAAATTTGTGTAAGTTTTACAAACAGCATAAACTTGCAGATTCAAGAAGCTGAATTCACAAACAGGACAACCCAAAGATGTCAAAAGCAAGACAATGCATAAGCTTCAGGAAACTAAACATTTCTAAAACCACCCAAAGAATGGCATTTTACTTACAGAGGAAAAGCAATTGTCATCTGACTTTTCATCAGAAACCATGGGAATCACATACTTTTCAGAAATTATGGAGGTCAAAACCAAATAAGACAGTTTCCAGGTGCTTAGAAAAAGGAATTGTCATCCTAGAATCTTGTACAGAGTAAAAATATCCTACAAGAATGAAAGAAAGCTGAAGACATTCTTCAATAAAGCCAAACTACGAGAATTTATCACACAGAAACGTACTCTGAAAGTATGGCTAAAAATGTTTTTGCTAAATAGAAAGAAAATGATAAAAGAAGAAACAGATATCAAGAAAAAAAAGGAATACAAGAATAATGTGGATGTAAACAATATGTTTTTATTTTCATCTTGAGGTTTTTACATTATACTTGACAACCGAAGCAAAAATCAAAACACTGGCATGCGAGAAATTAAAGTAACAAATAATAAACTATTATTATAAATACACTGACAAAACATGACTAGTTAATATTTAGTATTGCGTATTATATATTTTGTTAGCATATGACTTTGTATAAACTGGAAAAATGATCTGTTAAGGGATAGTTTAAGAGAAGTATTTTATTATTTGTATTTAAAACACTTATATGTATACCTGTATACATAAAAATTCATGTGCAGTCATGCCTCACATGATGACATTTTTATCAATGATAGGCCATATTTTATGATAGTGATCCCATAAGATAATGAAACTGAATTTTCATTGCCAGTGGCCTGGTAGTTATTATAAGGTTATAACAAAATACACTGCTCACACAAATGTGGAGACACTGGTGTAAATAAACCTACTGCACTAACAATTGTATAAAAGTATAGCACATAGAACTACTTGTGTATAGCAGCTGTGTGTGTGCATGTGTGTGTATGTTAGATAATGGGTATTTGTCTATAAATCTTATTGATGTTCGAAAAAGTCAACATGAGGACTGCACTGGTAAGATTTTAAACATGATACAATACAAAAACTAAAGGACTTTGTGCGGAGTTCATGTCAACAATATATCTTCAAAACTCAAAGCAACTGACTCAGTCCTTCTTAAATATCTGTGAAAAAAATGAATCTTTTAATTAAGGAGATTGTGTAAAGATTATCACTTTCCTGAAACTAATTTCTCTGATTCAAATGCTTTATATTAATGATTATGAAAGATTATTTATTACATTGAAAGTTAAATAATTTCTCTGTGATTAGTGAAGACTTGTTACTATGTCCCTTGGAAATGTTCAAGTGTCTTCTGCTTTGAAACAGAGGAATAAAATTCAATTTATACCTTGTCTAAATTATGTTATCCATTATGAGTAGCTCATATTTCTTCCAATATTTGGGGGAAGCTATAGAAAAATTCAGAAATGCATCTTTTCTTTTTCAGTATGAATTCAGATGAAACAGATGGTTTCTCCTCTAGATTTTGCTATTCCCTGGCTCACATGATCAAAGAAAAAAATCAGTTTTTATAAGTTGTTTTTGGAAATCTCACAGGGCTTTGAAATCTTCAAATGGATCAAGTCTTCAGTTTCTTTGTTAACAAAAATTGTGCTTGAAGAAAAGTCTTGTTCAATTTAATAATGGAGCATCTGTGGTGTTTCATGTACGATCTGGCTTTCTGGCTTGTTTATAAAGAAATAAGAAGCAGAATGTCCTGGCAAGTGTAACCTATTGAACTTAAGTGTTCATCTGTATTTCCTTTTTAATCCCACTAAAACAGTGAAATGAACTAAATATGGGATAAAAATGGTAATAATATAGAGAAAAATGAAATAAAAAAGAAATAAACAACAGAGGAAACTTGAAAACGAATATGTTTGTGAAAGCTGACCTAACCCATATTGCAGAAAACTAAATCAAAGTAAGTGAACCCCAGAAGGAAAAAAAGAATAACTATCTTCAGTCTTTCAGAATTGTGAGGCAGCTAAGACTTGTGAAATTGGAAACTAGGAAAGAGCTTTAAGGAAAAAAAAGAGAATTGATTTAACCTTTATAAGAACAGTGAACCCTCTGGTCCAGATTCCCTTGCTCATGCTTTTCAGACCAACAACTGCAATTTTGCCCTTTGACCTGGGCAGAAAATGTCAAAAAGTGTCTTCACCAACTTCAGCAGCCAGGACTCTAGGCATAATTAGTGCCTGTCATGGGACATTATAGGAAGAAAATGAAGATGATAGAAGGACTCTACATGAGATGCTCATAGATCTTGGCAATTCTATGATGATGAAAACCAGATCTAAACTTCCACTGAGCATCAGACAGAAGAATATCTCTCTGGAGAAATAACGTAACTTGCCCAAGAGAAAAATTCCACGGGTACTGACAACTGAAGATTTATTATCATCTCATCCTATGGTGAAGACCACTACTCGAAAAATATCTGCTACAAATTGAGATCAAAATAGTTTTTAGTTCTTCCTTATAAACAGATATTTCAGAAAATTGTATCATTCTATGAAAAACACAGTAAAAAAGAAAAAAAACAAAAATAAATTAAAAAAAAAACAAAATATGACTCAAAATACAAGAAGCAGGAAAAGCTATAATTATAAAAGTCTCTAGACAATTGAAATGTATGCACAGAATAAAATACTTTTAGCAAAGAAAAAGCAGGCAAGTTTATAGAACTGTACATAAGAACAAGTAGTGATTTAAAATCTGCAGAATTTTTGCAGTTTCAAATGAAGAAATTGCCCAGAAATTAGAATCAAGATACAAAGAAATGAATAACTGTAGAGAAAGGATACAAAAATCACAACATTAACCATAAGTCTACCATATATCTGGAAAAGAAGATATAGCTCAGTGGTAGAGTTCCTGCCTAGGATGCATAAGGCCCTGAGTTCAAACACAAGCATCATAAAAACAAAATAAATAAATCTTGGAATTGACTAATTTCCTTCAAGGATTATATAGCTTTGATGTAGCACTGAGTTTGAAGCACTTGGAAAGTAGAAAATGATACACATTAATATATTAAGGTAAAGAAAATATTATTCAAGGACTGTAATTATAGCAAACTACCAAAATCAACTCTGAATTATTACATAGTCACAACATGTAAACACTCAATATTTGTTTAAACGTGATATTTGTATAATAAATTGAGAATCTATAAAGAGCCAAGTATATATGGCATAAGGGAAATAAATTTTTATATTTCCCCAATAGGAAGCTAATTGACAATTTCAAATATTTTAAAAGCCAAACATGATATCACAATAACGTGCATCTATGATCTTGAATGGTAGACAAATAGCTAAAGAAAAGCCACCTCTAAAGAGCCACAACTGAGAGTAGTAATGAGTACAGCAAACAACAAATTGTTTTTAAATGTTTTATAAAACTGAACTTTTAAATGACAATGATATTTTTAAATAAATTACTGTTCAAGTCAGGGCTTTCAAGCTGGACATATGATTCAAGATTCTTGATTTTGTCATTTTATTTACCTTAGTTATAAAGTTGTCCTGTGACTACTTCATGGATTCTGGCAGAAGATGAAAAATTCATGTTGAGTTAGAGACAAAGGAATCCATTTTTCACTGAAAATAAACAGCAAGAATATGAACAAATTTGCCTTATTTCTCCTCTTCAAGTCCCCTTGGGACAACACAATGTACTTAGGTGGAAAGAGCAGAGTCAAGAGAACCCACTACTTTACTTATTTTTTTAAATTGAGTTTATTGGTACATTCTAGGTACACAGTACAGTTACATTCATCATTGGGATCCTGCACCTTTACATGATTGGTCTTGGTTCTCATTTTTTCCCCTTGTCCCTGCCCTCCATTCACTCCCTCCTCCTCTCCCGATTTAAAAACACTTTATTTCCATTTTTTTCATTTTCTCATATTTTTTTCTCTCCCTTATTACCTTTCCCCTGCCCTTCCCACTCTCCCTACACCTTTAGCCTTTTCTTCCTATTTCACATTGTCAGTTATCTCATTAGGATCTTATGTACTATTATAGTTTCACACCAGAGAAACTATTCGGTATTTACACAAGTGTGACTTATTTATTTCACTTAGGAGTACATCCTCAATACGTATCCATTTCCTAAAGCAAGGCATAAATTGGCCTCCTCTTTGTCCAAGTGCACAATATTGTTTCTTTTCTAGAAATCAGCACCTGAATAAACCATCCTAAGAAATGGATCAGGAAGGAAGGGAGGGAAAGGAGATGAAAGAATGTTGTGTTAGATACCAGTATCAATTTCCCAGGAGAAATGTAATCACTATGTATTCCAGACATGTATTAATTAAAAAAATGGAAAAAAAGACAGAAATGGTTCCGGTTAAACAATAATCAGGTCTTTACAGTCCTGGTATACTCAGCAAGAGGAAGAGAAGGACAAGACTCCCAAAGAGCACTGCATTTCCCACCCTCGATCCAGGCTCTGCTAGTCACTTAGTTCTGATCATGGGCAAGTCTACTTCTGAAAGACTCATTTTTCCTATATGTATAATATGATAATACTAATTACCTTGAAGCTGAAATAGTGAATGGAAAATATTTGGCTTGGTGTCAGGCATACAACACACCCTAGGTTATTATACTTATCTTTCCAGAAAAGGAAAAAAAAAAAAAACACATACATTCAGTGTTTTCCATAAATCAACACTAAATGGGTTCCTGAAAGTTTCTCCCTGAGCCTCATTTTTATCAATTATAAAATGAAGATAAAAATGTCCTTATCATAAGATCACAGAAGTACATTATGGGCAGCTAAATATTAAACTCTTTTTACTTGACTGGTTCAACTAATAGTTATAACTTTCTATTGAAGAAGCATTATTGCTTTAAAAATAAAACAGCAAAAAGAAAGTTCATGTTAAAGGTATTATACATAGCAACTTGTCAAAGATTGTAGTATAATTTTAGCTTTAAACTAAATATCGTTCATTTTTTGAAATTTGATTTTACAAAAGTAAAAGTTTGCTTGTCTAATGTGCTTTAAATTTTGAACACTAATATATAACATAGAAAATCAAACTATTTCACAAGATCCTTTTAAAAATTCTGTTCAGTCAAGGGAAATCAATTTGCATTGCAATAAAATACACAATGTAAGGCAAATTTGGCATGTAAGTATGTGTTTTTCTGAAGGAAACGCTTACTTAGTTCAGCTTCCAGAGGAGCTATCACTGATAATGGGCTGATAAGATTTATGCTTGTCTTCAAGGTCAGATCTAATCTTTCCCAATAGTTATTCTTTATAAAATAATTCATGATAGAATATAAAATTGCTCAAATAAATAAAATCTTAGAGAAATTTTGATATTTTCAATTGTTTATATTTTTCTAATTTCTTTTAGAAATTTATGTATAGTTTACCTCTAATTTAGTGACTAATAATATATGCATTGTATCATTTCTTATGATATAGAAATACATACAGATACAAAATTTTAAATGTCATTAGTTGAAGAAACTATTTTCCAGAATAATGTTTCAAAGTTTTTGAGAAGTAGTGTATTTAAAGATTAAGAACATGGAATCAAGAACTGGATTCCCAAGTTTACAAATTTTTATTTACTAATTTCTGCTCTGCAATGTGAGGGAGTTTACTGAATTTCTAATTTTCTTCACCTATAAAATAAGGTAATGTTGTTTGACTGTCTTATAAGTTTGTAGTATAGAATAAATGAGTTACTGCATATGAAGTATTTAAGTAGTACTTACTCTCACAAAGAATGCACTGTAAAGTGTTACTTACTATTACAGAAAATAGGTCAAAGCTGATTAAAAGCTAGTTAAGACACTATTGTCTTTGTGATACTAAATCTAGAAACATTAGAAATGATCAAACATACATATTTCATAAAAAGTCTACAATGGTGCTAGATAATATTTTTTAATTCAGTTAATGTTTGAAATACACATCACACTATGAGCAATGCTTTTTTTTCAATGCAATAATGAAATTTTAATAATGTTAACTCTCACACTGGATGATATTCAGCTTTTTAAATATTACTACCCCACTTAGCCAAGATTTCTTAAGGGAAAATAAGAAACACCATATCCTGCTTATGCGTCTTGTCTCAGAAAGAGAACTTAGTGTCCTTTCGCAAGAAAACATTCATTTCCAAAACAGTAGAATATGATTAATTGCCTCTTGATTTACTTCTCTTTTGATGTGGTCAAAACACATCTTTAATTTATGCATAGTGTTTTGATTAAGAAATTCAGTATGACACCCACCAAGTTGACACATATTTTTCATTAAAATGCTGTTAAAGAGCAATTGTATCATATCTTTTTTAAAAAAAGAAAAGTCAATAAATAGAGTTTTTTTGAGGATATGATTTTTGACAGGAGTTTTACAAACAGTTTTTCTTTACCAAATAATTCCTTTCAAGTGCTATTTTTTAAAAACATTACGTAAGTTCTCTCATTTTATGCCAGAAACATAGCAAGGCTATGAATTTGGCATCACAATCATGAGAGTGCAGAAAAGATTCTGAGAATGCTATTTACTTCGTACAAAAGTTCAGAGGATTCTGCAAGTCTGTGTTTGAAACTGGTTGGCCAGAAGCCTTGGATATTTGGAATATTGTGTGAACATTTCAAAATATGTGTGTATATATTTTTGTAATAAATCCTTTACAACATAGGGAACATTGTGTCCACCTACTTTTGCAGTTGTTTTTTAAATAGAACTTTGTAAGTACGCACAATTACTCACAAAATGGCTCAACCTGGCTGAATCAGGAAGAAAACATAGTTTGAATATTGAACTCTATGAATTCTTTTAGTGTGTCACAGATTCCAACTCAAAGGAATTACCAAATAATCCTCCAGGGACTCCATAAAATTCAACAGCTCCTTATGTCGGTCCATTTATGTCTCTCAAATTATGTTAATTGGATTTAAGTCACCAAGATATTCACTGTAGAAAACGCATCATTATAACTTTATGTCTGTGGTCTACATAAATATGCCTTTTTGAAGAATGTAGTTATATTTAGTAGAGGTGGTGGTTATTTTTTCTTAACACTTAAATAATTCTTATGTGTGAATTAATTCATCTTCTTCGTGATCAAACTTTGGAATTGGTGAGAGGGAAAATCCAGGGGGCCTAGGACCTTTAGAATGTACTACTAATCATAAATAACTAATGTTTATTAATTATGTCCTATGTGTCAAGTGCTTGTCTAAGCATGTCACTTGTATCAAATGCATATATTTGCTCCCAGCAACTCTGCTGGGAATGCTGCTATTAACTTCATTTTGCACATGAGAAGTATCATGCCTGCCGTCACAAAGTTTCAGTAAACTAATCCACCCAGGGTATTTATTAACACACTGAATTTCAAATTTCAGTGCGAATAGTTTCAATACAAGAGGATGAGAGGCTGCCTGAGAGTTCTCAGCAAAGAACTTCAGTTGAAGAATTGGAAGAATGTTGGATCGGGCCTCTCTTCTCTCCTGTTCCCTCTCCTCTCTCTCCTGTCTCCTGTCTTCCGTCTTCTCTCTTGTCTCTTTCTTCCTCTCCCTCCCAAAGCATCAGCTCAGCAATACACTTAATACACATTTCCAATAAAAAGTATCTCAAGGAGGTCATACTCTTAAGTGACATAAATAAATGACACATGTGTAAATGCCGAATAGTTCCTCTGGTGTGAAAAACTATAGTTATCAATAAGATAGCAATGGTATAATTCACAATGCGAAATAGGAAGAAAAGGTCTAAAGGTATGGGGAAGGGGAGGGGAGGGGAAATACGGGAAAAGAAAAAAAAATGAGAAAATGAAAAAATGGAAATAAAGATTTTGTAAATAGGGAAGGGAGGAGGAGTGAAAGGAGGGCAGGGACAAGGGGAAAAATGAGAACCAAGACCTGTCATGTAGAGGTACAAGATCCCGGTAATGAATGTAACTGTACTGCATACCTAAAATGTACCAACAAACTCAATGAGGGAAAGAAAAAGTATTTCCAGAATGATCAGTTATCTGGAATAACAATGTATGAATACTCTTCCAAAATGGGGGGAAAGCCTTTGCAATAGATAGAAGGGTGCTATCTACTATCTAGGTTGGGCTTTATATGAGCAAAATCAGAAATCTGTTTGATCAGCACGGAATTACATCTCTGATACTAGAGAATTCATTTCCTCACCCTAATGATACCTAGTGAAAGGCCCTGCCCACCCAGCAGGGAACTCGACCTTACTGAACACATTTGCAAGTTCTCCAGCTCCCTCCACTAAAGGCGGCTAGGAGTTCACCGACTACTTCCTCAGTCACTTAGAGACAGGACTGAAAGTTGCCACATAGCATTGTGTCTCTGCACCCTGCTAGCCTACATTTAGAGCTCCAATTCCCCTTCTGTACTTTCCTCTTAAATAGTCTGTTAATGTGATTTAGGGAAAATGAATCTTGTGATGTTCCGTATTCATTCTATGGAAAACACCCTCAAACTGTCTCTTAACTGACTCGTTCCGAAGGGCTGAGCTCTCCTCTGAGGGCCTAGTCCACTGGAATTTAAATATAAATTAAGTGATCAGATGTACAAACAAACGTGTTAGTCACCTACCACAGCAACACGGTTTTCCCTAAACAACTGAGCAGTAATATGTCATAAATTTTCTTTAAAAATATTTACTTGGAATTCTTTCAGATTAACATTAACACTTTCCTGCCCAATGGATCTGAAGAATTTTCCAATGGATGTGCAAACATGTATAATGCAACTGGAAAGCTGTAAGTATGGACATTTACTCTTTGTGAATACTTTTTAAATGTGAATTTATGACAGAAGAATTTATGACGTTGATAATTTATTTTATGAGTTTTGCTCACATATTTACTCTTTTAATGGGTATGTAATGGTATCTACCCATGCAATCTATGCTGTGAGAAAGAAACTAATTAAGAAACTAGAAATAAGTTTTTAAATTTGAAATCAAATGCACATCTCTCTACACATCCTCAAGAACAGAAGGACAGTGATAATTAGAAACAAAACTACCATTTATTTCCTGAGTTCTTACTATAGGTCAAGCACCTGTACAAGGGGCAATAAAAATATAGAGTGAATGGTTATTTTTTTAATTACCATAAAAGATATATTGCTTTTAATCCCCCTGAAAATTCATCCCCTATCTTCAAGCACATCCTACCCCTTCGTCCCACTTTTGAAGCACTTCTGGGAGTCCTCTTTTGTGTCTTTGCAATGTGTGGTCCAAAATATTATGACTGCTGCTACTGAGTGCCATCCAGTGGAAAGGCAAGGTTATAAAAACACTGCAGTGTCCTCATCCACTTCGTTCATCAGACCTGACACTGTGCAGCTTCTGGTTCTTCTCAAAGTCAAAAAGACGCCAAACAGTGAACATTTTCACTCAGTTCAGGACATTGAGGCAGCTGCAACAATGTAATTAAATATACATATGTTAAATACATATGCAATATCTTATATTAACAACAAAGATAAATGTTATCTCCACATATCTGGGTGTGAAAATGGTCAGCCTGAGTGACTTGGTGTCATGGTCCAAATCACAAACCCTTTGGCTCCAAAGGTTATGTTTCTCCCACTAGCTAATATTCATTATTTTAATTATCACTCTGTTGAATACACTGTCATCTCAGGAGAATACACACCTTTCACACTTTATCAGATGTATATACAATTTTCAAGCACTCCTCTAAAAGTCTTCTTTGAGAATGAATGTATTCATATCACTGATTTTTATTTTTATGAATAAAAATTTCAGATGCATCGATTTCTCCAAAATATGTCCAAAAATCAACCCTAAATTAATTCGAGTAAAATATTTAATGCTATGCAAAAACACAATCAATATACAATGTATCTTCTTTGAGCACCCTATCAGAAATATTTTAAAAATCTATATTTGACATCTTCGCTGAGCAACATGAGAAGAGGAATTTTCAGACTTCAAGTCTGAGATGAGCCCTGCAGTGTGGTGGAAATGCCACTAGATGGCGGGCCTTCCTTGTGGGGGACCTGACCCAACCTGCCATCCCGACCCATGGGGTTTTTCTTGAAGGAAGTAGAAATACCTATTTCTCTTATGTAACTCTTGCTTATAAAATTTGAATGGTTTGTCTTTATAAGAAGCTCTTAAATATTAAATATAGAATTATAAAATACTAAAGTAAATGAGAGGAAAATCATTTAAATTAGGAGAGCTACTTAGTAATGTAAAAGGGAAACGAAATGAAAGGTTCCTAGCAGTGCAGACTTTGAATTGCACCATGAAGAAAGGCAATTTGAGGACAACGTGATTGGGTATCTTTGTTGCAAAGGTACGAAATAGAGGAAAACCAAACAAAAATAAAATACATTCAATGCAATCTATGCTGTGCGCTACTCACTGAGCCAGAGATACTGAGTGTTATTCAATAGGCAGGGACAAACGGTTCAAGACTTAACAAACAACAAAATTGGTCAATGCTATGACCCTTAAAGATTATTTTACCCATGAATTAAGAATATTTGAGGGACTTTTGTACTATTCTAGCAAAAACAATAGAAACAGAGGCAAAGCAGAATGATATGGAAAGTGGAAATTGTAGAGAATGATACAAAATGGATCAAAAGGGATTCACAGACACACTGTGCTGCTTTCAGCATACAGGAACAGTGACAAAAGCGGATTATGCCATAAGCCACAGAGGAAGATTTAATAAATTCCTATGCATTGATGAAGCCCTGATTTTCACTAAATCTTCTACATCTGAACCCAAATTTTGGAGGCAGGAGTTCCTTGGGATAAATGAAATTGCACGACCTTACTAGTGAACAGTGACTTCAGTACTACATAATCGCTAATCTTCCTACTCAGGATGACTGTATCAGTTTAATAAACTTCAGATTCCTCTGCATGATTCTTTTGAACTTTATGAGGTAGAACATAAAGGCATCTTTTCAAAAGACAAAATTGAGTTAGTATCAAGATTGTATTTGTCAGTGAACTTATAAATTATTTATAATGACATACAAAAGTAGTTAATCTATGAGTGAAGAAAACACAGCCACGTTGCAGTTTATATTATCCCTTCGAGTTGATGATGGTCTGTCACATGTATTTCCTAATAATCTCTAGCATTACCAAACTCTTTTATAATTTAAATGTTTTGCTATTGTTCAAAATAATATTTTTTGTTGCCTTGTATGAGATATGAATAGTTACGTCTTTCTAAGTATTTGTTACTTAAGACTCTGTCATTGCAGTGCTAGTAAGAATAAAAAGCCCTCCCAAGAGAAAAATATGCATGGCTGAATTAGCTATTTATAAAATAATATCTTCTTTAAATATTAAATATTCCATTTTACATTATACCAATGAAATTTGTCTATTAATCTATTCACATCTTTGAAAGTTGAATTTTTCTGATAATCAGATATTTTAACTATATGACAATATAATAAAATATGGCACAGTTGCCAGTCTTGTAAATGATGTCAAAATAGTTTTCTGTTTATTATGTGACTTAATCTGAGACACAACACAATGAAATACGTTCTATTTCTATTTCAAAGATCATCAAATAAGTCTTAGAGATTAAGCAATTTTCCCAAGATCTCAAAACTATAAAGTGGAAAGAGCAAATAGTTATGACTGAACAGCTTGTAAACTCTTTGCACCACCATCAGTCATCTTTAAATTTGTCTGATGAATTCCAAGAATTTATATAAAGTAACCATGGTATTTTTAATAATATTTCTTATTTCTACAAGTTAAGCATATCCAGTACCTAGAGTTGCTTTCTTGTAAGAAAAGACATCACGTTCTTTGCTTATTCCCTCTCCCCTCGCTGTCTCTGTAGCTGTCTATGGCCTCTCCCCCTCCTGGCAGCAGTGCCAACCATTCTATAACTATTGCAGTCTACGTTTACAGGCAGGAGCAAAACAATCTTGACTCAGGCTATGTATATAGCTAGTTCTATGTCCTTCTGCCAAGTTTATCCAATAGGTTAACCTGAAAAAAAATATCAAGTATTTTACCTCTTCCCCAATTATAGATCCTATAATATTATGTTTATTTCATAATTTTAATTTGATAATGTATATTTCTCCTGATTATTCGTCAAGGAATCAGATGTGACAGGATTACACATTCCCAAAAAGGGCAGGCCGTAGGATACTCTGCCACAACATGCTTATTTTGATGCTGAAAAAAATCAAAATCTCTGTCAATACATCACTGACACAGTCATCAATGACTATTGATCAACAAGTTATTTTGAAATCTTTCTCATAAGTACAGCATTAGAACTAATCACATATTTTGTTAAAAACACTGCTTGTACTGCCATTCGCTATTCTGGCAGAGTTGGTCATGAGACCATGACCTAATATTAATGTGGCGTGGCTTTCCTTCATGGCCTAGCGGCAGTCCCTATAAAACACAGCTTTCTCTTGCTTTATTTACAGATAATATTTATTCTTGAATTGTATGTATTTATTGTTCAGCTTTGTTGTTTCTAATTCACAAAGTCTAGTGACTGAATGTATTCTCAGTGAATCTCTTAATAGCTTTGCAACTCTTTTTCACCCAGTTAAGATTGTGTATAGCTTCAGCAATCTGATCTACAAAGTGTATTCTTGTCCTATAACTTTGTTTTTCTTCAGAGAGAAGATGGAAATTGAAAGTTAATATTTCTGTTCTTGTCCGCAGTGTTCCTATTCATTCCTTTTTCTTCTAGAATGATGTGATCCCTTTCTTGTTTTTATTTTCAATTTTAATGTGAGTAAAATTAAATGTATGGACTCAATACAGCAAGAAAATACTCTTAAAATTATTTTGTACATTCTCTTTGGCCTGTTTAAATAATGCTTGTCTATTTATTTCAACAATGCCCTTTGTTGTCACTAATGATGCCAGGATAATCTTAAAGAGAGATAAAATTACGCTCTTCCCTCTGCCTAAAATGTGTTTCCTGCAGATTTACACATAAGTTGATCCCTCGCATCCTTCCAAGGCCGTTCCTGACCATCTTTTCACAATTAGCTTTCAGCACTCCTGTTGCTTCCTATTCCATTATAATATATTTCCTTCACAATGCATACTGCTCTCTGAATTGGCAGTTTAATTTTTCTGTTTACATTTTTGTCACCAGCCCCACAGGACTCACTATACTGTCTGTCTTGTTTACCACGTATCACTAGAAAAACTGGTGAGAAGATAACGCTCTTGTTTTTCCTGTTAAGTACAGTACATAGCACAGACATGTATTTTACAATGAAGTTAATATGGTCCAACTGTGATCATAATTAATCTGAAGATTCATTAAAGAGAACATCAGCCTGGGTGTCTGGAAACCCCTCTTGCTCAGAGTAACTGGGAACATACCCATGCGAAACCCATAGGTTTCCTAGGCTCTACTCCATCTCTGTGTGACTCCCCAGTGAGAAATCATAGTAATCCCTTCAACTATGAAGTATTAAAGAAGGAATTCAGGAAAATGCATTATACCCTTCAGTCTTTCCATAAGCAACTATATAAATCTATTTAAAACTATATAAACTAAGAAAAACTATGTAAATCCAGTAATTTTTAGAGGCTCTTTTCATAGACAAGTGAACTTGTCAGCAAGGGTAGCCTCATATCTAGGAATCCATAAATTATTTAAGCATATAAGATCAAATACCCAATATATTAATTTGATAACATTGCCTCTAGAATCATGGAAGATGCATAGAAAGGACCTAGGGGAAAACAAACTCAAATCAGTAATCCTTATCTGTAATAACAAAAGTAAAACTACTCAAACTAGAAAATGAGAAAATAAAAAGCAGAAAAATATATGAATAAAAGTTGGGGGAGAACTATTTTTTTAAAGGCACAAAGTGTGGTGGAAGAGTTGCATTAATAAATAAGTGAGATATATTTGCAAAGTCTTTTCAGAAGTCAAACCCCAGAAATTGAGTATTCCAATGGGAATAGTTTGGGCCTCTTACTTTCTGCCTGTCCCCATGGGGCAGGCACAGTCAGACACCCCTACTGATCCGATCCTACTGGCTGACACTCTCAGAGATACTGAAGTCTCCACAACATTTAGTGAGTGCCTTGTCAAATTTGAGCTCTCAGAAGTCCCAAGTGGCCTATTTCTTTTAGTTCCCTGTTCCTAGCAATGTTTTGATTCCTCTGAGGTTGGGTGAGGGTAAAAAGCAACACCTAGATGCAGATCTGAGGTGTGTGGGGAGGAGTACACTTGGTAAGAATGTGGGATATTCCCACTCAGGCCTGCTAAAATTCTGTTTATTAAAAACATGTTATTAGTGTGTGTTTGCAGTAACACATAAGGAATGCATTCATCGTGGGGTGTCGGTGCACATACGCAGTGCATTTTAACCCTTTTGCTTTCCCCTCTCCTTCCTCCCTTACCCCCTATATCCCTGGGTTCTCCTCTCATCTCTAGAGGTCTACTTCCCCGTTTCATGTCAGCTTTTACTTTGCTCTTTAAATAATTTATACTTTGGGTTGCTCATGTGATATTTAACTGTGTCCAGTTTATTTCAATTAGCATATGATCTCAACGCACACCCTTTTTCCTAGAAATGACTCAAATTTATCTTCCTTATGACTGAGTAGTATTCCATTATGGACATAAACCAAAGAATTATTGATTAAAATAATTACAATTTCTGAGTCATGACTGCGAGAGAATTTTGCAATGTTTTTAGTGCATACATATGTTACAAACATGCCATAAAATGCTACAATATTCTCTACGAATTATGTTTTCACTAAGTCAAAAATAGCCTCACAAATTTTATCATCAGAATTCTTTTGGAAATGATGAAATATTGGTGTGTAGTTAGGCCACAAAAAATGTTTTTTAAAATTTCCCAGGATGTATTCAACATGATTGTTTTTGATGAAATTTCTATTCTCAGCCTAATTACAATCGACTGCTTCCATCATCGCCATGAAAAAAGCAATCATGATGTATCTATTTAATACAAAATCTCCTGGTCCAGAATTAGGTTTTCATATTTATCTGAAACAAATCAGTATTTAATTATCAAATTATGAGTTAGAGCACACAAAAATATCATGGATATGTAAATTTCAATCCAATTGGATGGTTTAACAAATTTTGTTAAATAGTTAACATGTGTAATTAATGAATGTAAGCATAATTTAAACTGAATACAGTTTTGAATTTCTTGTTCATCTGTAATGAACAATTTAAGACTTTCGAATAGCAAGCTTTCTCGCTGTGGTATTTCTATCTAAAAGATACAGCATTTGAAAACATACTAGCAGTATATTATTATAGTAGCTCTCATAGTAATGACTTAAGTCTCATATACAACTATTTTCCAGAGTCATCACTAATTTTGCAAGGTAACTTGATTTTGGAAAGCAAAACAGTATAGAGAGTCTAATTGTAGATATTTTTTCTATTCAATTATCATTTTCATTTTGGTTTTACATGCCTTTTGGTTACAAGTACATTATCAGCTCTCTCTACTGGCCACAGTCTGCTTTTGTTAAATTTTACTAATACGTAAAAAATATAAAGTATAAGTGTTATTACATCTGAAAGAAGCAATGTGGTTTTGTTTATATAGTACACTATAAAATAATAATGTATGGTAATATCTGGATTTCTATCAAGGCTAAAGTACCTCAGTTTTTCTTATACCATACACTGTATTAAATATGAATTTGGTGTTTGAAATATACTCACTACCATGATGATTACCTTCTTTTGAACCTTTAATGAATATATAGCAATGATAGATTTTTTATACTTCACTTTTAAGAGTAATTTCATCAAAATGTTATGACTTTATTTTCTGATATTCAAGCTATCAAATCATGTACAAGTTTAAATTCCATACCATTATTAATACTGTTTCCTGGCATTCACAGTCTTCCAGAAATCAGAACCTTACGTGGAACTTCTTGCTAACACATTGGACTTCTCTAGCATTATCTAGGTTTTGGTTCTTATATATAAGCAACGATATTGAAAAGTTAAACCTCAAAAACTCAAGAGGATTATTACAGTGTCTTCCTATTCTCTCTACTCAAAATACTGCAAACCTTTAGATGTTGATAGGTTGCTTTGGCTCACAGTGTCTCTGTTACACTTTGCAATCCGTAAAGCATGACTTGATTATTTCACAAGCTTGAGCAGCTGCAGCCTTCTGGGGAAGCAAACATGTAATGTTTCCCCGCAACCTGAAGTTTATTTCAAAGTGATAGACAGAATCCTCCTATAACTTCTCTGACTGCAAAAATCCAACCAACTGAAACATCTTATCCTCATTAAAATGGGCTCGCAATCAAGTCCTTTTCTGATCTTAAGATTTCTAACAAGAATTTTTAAAACTGTTTGTTTAACTTGCATCAGTCCTGTGAACTTTGGAGAGATGTGAACAAAGCTGTTGGGGTGACTGTCGAAAAAAGAACGGGGGTTGTGAGTTCTATTTCCACTTTTACCCCCAGGGAAAGAGGGGACAACTTCAATCTGTGCTATATACTAGTGTCTCAGGTCTTCAATGAGGCATTTAATCAAAGTACATGCAAGATAATCGTCATAAGTCAATTTCCCAGCAAGCTTAAGAGACAATATAATTATTAAGAAGACATGTAATTGTTTAATTTATTAGACATATAACTCAAATGAAACCACATGTAACAGCATGAGTTATGGCAAAAGAATTCTAATTAAATGCACAAATTATACATAAAGAGGGTTTAGTTCAATGTATTTTGATGTAGCAGTTGTTCCTTGTCAGGTCAATAATATTTACTTGAGTAGTGTTTCTCCTAGCAATAGTCAGCATATGTCAGGAGTGAGCAATTTCCTTTTTTAGAAAAATTCCAGCTGCAGATTTAGAACATACTGATTTGCAAACTGGATCAAACTAGAATTACATGTCTTCTGATAATTTTTGAGTCAGCTGAGTCAAATATGATTCAGTTTACTTTTAAAACTAAATGTGCATCTATAATTTATTTGTAAATCTCTAAACTCATTTTGAGCTTAAATATATTCTCAGCCCAATTTCCCTTTTATATAATTCTCCCTTTTTTTTTTGGCATAGAAAAAAAATATTGAGAGAAAGAAAGCTTCTGTCTAAGTGAGACAGAAGGGGGACCCTATTTCCCGGGTTTGTTTTTTTTTTACGGAGCACCACCACGAGGTGAGATGGGTTCAAGATGGGACAAAACTATAAGACTCAATGAAAAATTGCAAGGTGGGCATGACGTGGGCAAAACCATGACCAACCAATAAGATTACAAGGACAGACATCCAGGTAATATTTATTAAATGGGGATCAAATGGGAAAATAAGACACATACAAGGAGTTTCCCATTTAGAATATCAATCACTGTGATCTCTCTCTAGAGGAAATAGTATCTCCTTTCCTTTTTACAATGCTAACCAGTAAATGTTCCTCAGTTGCTCTCCATGTTGGCTCCTCACTGTGTTGCCTCCTTACGAGCTGGCTACTTCAGGGCCAGCAACTCAAGGGTGGCCCTGTCTAACTTGCTATAAGATAATCTAATTTACCTATCTACAATATTTCCCCCTCTGAAGAAGTACCCTTACCTGCCATGAGGGGGAAGGGCTGAAGACTGTTCTGACTATTTCTGGCCTAAGAGGTCCTAGTTGTGATGGGCAGTTACACATACTCTACAGAGGGTCTATCTAAAGGCCCTCCAGAGACACCAGGCATTGTCATCTTGGCTAGCCATGTAGCTTTAAGTCTGGACCAGACAAAACCAAAGAAACAGTTAAGAGTACATGGGTTAAAAAAAAGAAAAAGAATACATGGACCAAATAATGTGAGCAAGATTGCTATGATTACAGCCAACAAGTGTTTCCACCAAGAGGAGCTAGTAATAGCCTCTCACAAAGAGGAAAGGAGAAGGTACAGGGTCTTCAGAATCCAACATGCCATTAACTCGTCAATATCTTGAACAGCTATGGAGATATTAGCAGATGGATCAGGAATGTACACACATTTAGTTTTCATCATTGTGCTTCAGTTAGAACATCTAGTACCATCTGATTCTGGAGGATGGCTTGTCTCATTAATTTTACTTCTTCACTTAAGGCAGAGAGATCACTTGTCATTTAAGGCCTGATAAATATAATTACTTAAGACTATGATATGTTGCATGACATTTTTAAACCCTAGGGAAGTGATAAAGATAGAAGCCAAGTGATCATACCAGTGAAACACACTTCTAGACCATCAGTGATGCAAGCAGGGAAGTTTGCAGGATTGTTGAGGATTTTGACACTCGTGCCTTAGAACCATGCACATCCTAGTGTGCATCCTCCCTATTCATCCAGGGGGCCAGGACCACAGATATGTTCCACAGGACCAATTAGTGCCACTGGGGACTTCCCATTTAATTTCAGGGTGATTAGACCTGTTTGTTGCAAAGGAATCCTCGGCCTGTACAGTTATTACGTATATACAATGTTAAGGGGATGTCCACCCCAAGTATTTAGTAGAGTTAGGCCAATGAGAATAGGAGTGATTTTTCTATTACCAACATAAGGGGACTTTCTACTAAACTACCCTATAGTTAACCATATATAGTCATCCCATATCTGAAAATAGCCATCTTGATATCTATATTTATCATTCGTCATGATTGAACCATTATTTTTACTTAATAGGGATTTTATTAGAGCCTGTAGGGAGACTTCAGAGGGACTGTTAGAAAAAAATCTGATTATGTCCAGGGTCATTAAAAGTATAGTTTATAGGTCATGCAGTTACCTTGTATCAGCGGGCTGAACTATGAGCTATTGAACACTTTCCCATTTCATCAATATAGTTTTGCAGCTTACATTTGTCTGGAGGTCTGTCTTACCCGAGGTAGGGAAAGAAGTCCAAATCTGTACTCAGTTCTTAATGGAGGCTTAAGAAAGGGCTCTGACGGCATCATTTCAGATCACTCTGAGACAAAGGATATCTGATGATCACTGACAGAGTTCCCCTTTCACCTCCCTGAGAAGCCCAGACAGGGATGAGATGTGGAGATGTTTGCTGATTACCCAGAAGGTTTGACAGGAGCTACTTTTTTCTGAGGGACTTTGGGTATCCACCAGAGAGTAGCCCTGGCCATGACCCCTCAGTTGTCACTTCAGTTTGCACAAGTTCTACACAATCAAAGATCTGTCTCAAAAGGCACCAAACAGCCTCTCTGGTCAGTGTCCCACCCACCTTTGGTTTCAGCAGGGGCGGGGATTCACCAGAGGGCAACTGGAGAAACCTGTCCTCTGCTTTAAGAGTGGCAGCTGCCCCAAAGGCAGTAACTAGCTGGCAGAGTAACCACTGTTTGGCATTCTATGAGGGACAGATAAAAGCCTGAACTGTCTTTATCTGAGACAACTTCATAAGAGATCCAATTTACAACATTTTTAAGCAAATAAATCCAAATGCAACCCATACAAAACAAGAACAAAATACAATTTTCACAAAGGACAATGCATAAGAGAAGTGAGAAATTTGCAAACATTTAAAATATATGACTAAAAATTAAGGCATTTTTTAGACAAAAGCTGAAACAAAGGTCAGAATTTAAGAAACAAAAAGCAGAATCTATGGAACAAATGTCCAGAGCCTATAAAACAGATGTTACAGTCTGTGAAGCAAAAAGGCCAAAGTTAGAACCTATAAAATTAAACTCTTGCCTCCATCCAGTAATCTCAGTGGAAGACCTCCAAAATGATATAGGGGGAGGAGATGTAACTCCCAAATCTTCTGGGTATCCAAAACACAAGTTCATGTTCTCTGAAATCAGAGAATGAATTCTAGGAATGGAGGTTAAGAATAGGAAAAATCTATTGAGAGAAAGAAAGCCAAGAGAGACATAAGTAGGACTAGAAAGTGTGTTGCCTCTCTTTTATATACTAGTATCTACTTCACATAGCATTACACAATTACCTCTTGTTCCTTGTGTAATGCTTGAGCTATTTCAAACTACTAAAGATTATTTACTTTTTATAGTGGTGATATATTTCAGTGATACCTTCAAAGCTGAAATACTATTTCTTTGGATGTTTCTTTTTCTTTTTTTGCAAGCTATGGGATATTCCCTTAATGAAGCTGGTAAAACTTGAATTGCAAGACTGAAATGTTTCTCCTTTAAAACTTTCTATTAGTATAAAATTTGGGGCACATAATGAATATGTGCATCATGGGGAATTGGTACCTATATACATAGAACATCTTGATCCTTTTACACCCCCTTCCTCTTCATCTCCTTTGAAACTTGTTTTCACTGTTCAGATTAGAAAGACTGAGTAATAGAAACTGCAAAACAGTAATGGGTACATTGGCCTCAACTCACATCCCTCCCCACCGGTGTTACCTGTTTTTGTTTCCTCATAATCAGTTATCTTTTATTCCCATTCTTCTTTCTGTGTCATTTATGTACAAGTAAACACATATGCATATCTATGTAAGCATGTATATGTACATACACTATATATGATTATAAATATAAAAGCATTTCAAACAAAAATACATGAAATTTAAAACCATTCTTACATTGAACTCATGCTAACATTGTCATTGTACTTCAAATTTAAATTTGTGTCCAATTTGATGGATATAAAATTATATATCATTCCATTTTCCTCTCCCCGTTTTCTCCATCCTTAATAATCGTTGTGGTTTTGTCTACAGATTTTGTTTAAACTTTTGCTCAGTTCTTTTGAGATTACTTTTTCATTTTTGTTTTGCTTGAGTTATTGACATCATACCTTTGTATCTTTCAAGTAAAAGGGGTACATTATATCAAAATACATTATAATATAGTATACAATTATGTTTCCTGTAATTATTACATAAAATGTACATATACTATACAATTAAATCTTTTTAGTGAATTATGCTTATACATATTAATGTTATCAAAAAAGCAATATATTTTAAACCTAAACTTTTATAACAGATTGTACTTACATTTTAAGTGCAAGTAGAGTTTTTCTGTCACTCTTTTCTCTCAGGAGACAGAAATCTTTTCCATGATCACTATTGAAAAGTTTTTCTATGCTGATTTGAACTATCGTTTTCATCTTAGATTTCTCTCTCTCTCTCTCTCTCTCTCTCTCTCTCTCTCTCTCTCTCCATCATATATATATATATATATCTGCTTCTGGGCTCTGTTCAATAACATTTGTTTAATTGGATATTCTTAAAACCATTTCAACACTGAAGTATTACTTGTATATGTTATCCTCCATAAGGGAAATCTGATTTTTTCCACATAACTATCTTTGCTATATCATATTTTATACTGAAGATTAGTTTCCAACTGAAAATCACTTAGAGACTTGCATGTAAATAGCTTTGCGTTTATGGAACAATTTTGTGAGAATGCATTCACAAAATGCCCAAACTTGTAACATTTCACTATGTTTATGGAAATAGTCTGCCTTTCAATAAAATTTAAAATTTACTTTTCTGAAGCCCATTCCTATACATATATTCACTTATTGTCAAGAACAAAAATTTTTGTTCCTATTGATTTTATATAAGACAATAACACTTAAAATACATTTTCTAAAGGTATTAGATTCAAAATTTTTATTTTTGACATGAGATTGTGTGGAACAGCCTAAAGTAAATAAATAGAATAGAAAATACAGTCTGTAGACTTTAAAAACAAAATCTTTGTGGCAATATTAAAAATACAAGTTTTGCCAGGTGTGGTGGCTCATGCCTGTAATCCCAGCACTAGGGAGGCTGAGTCAGGAGGATCATTGTAAGTTCGAGACCAGCCTGGGCTGCATAGTGAGTTCCAGGTCAGTCTCAACTACATAGTAAAACCCTGTCTCAAAAAACCAAAAAATAAAAATACAAGTTTTTCCAAAGTGAATGTTCACAGGAGGAAGAGGATTAAATGGGTCCTGTTTAGGATCTTGAGGACACAATAATTCTCCCATCAGGTTGATCATCAGTAGAGTATGAGAACTGTGCTCTAAAATGGCAATAGTTTCGGAGAGTTTCGGGAGGCTTAGAAAATGAGATATTCATGTTGCTTTGCTTTTGAGAGATTCTGAGAGAGAATCTTGTATTGCGACTTGAGCCACCAGAGGCAGACATAAAAAATGAAAATATAACATTATGGTACGTTGAGAGAGATAGGTTACAGGCTGACAGCAGATACGTGGATGAGTGGATGGATAGAAAAGCCAACTCAACATTACTTCTTGTTTTGATTTTGTGGCTGTTATGTTACTTGGAATACATCTGGATGTCCCCATCCCATAAACAAGCAGTTAGTAACTTTAATTCCTGGCCAACCTTCCATATCTTATCTTATGGGTTGTGTTGATATGTTCCCCCAAAGCCTCCTGCGGTTTTACGTTGGGCTTTTTGAAAGATGGCCAAATCTAGAGTATGTGATTGATTCATAGGGCAATGCTAGGCCTGAGGGCACTAGGATCAAGTGCTACCCTACTGTAAGAAGTCCAAATAAAATAAAATGGGCAGGAAGACACTATTAAGGTCCCTTGTTGCTTTTGCTGTCTTCTGTCTCCATGAACTTTTGTCCCTTTGCCAAGTGCCATCCTGCCTTGGAGCCAGCTGATTATGGACTGAAACCTACAAACTGTGAGCTAAACAAAACTTTCCCCTTTTAACTTTGAGTGTCAGGTATTTTGTCTGAACAAGAAGAAAACTAAGACATCCTATTATTATGGGAGGGTAAAAGGATAGCAGAACAAAGGCTGAATATTAGGACCACTTGGATGTTATGCCCAAAACTCTGCATTACTACTTATACTCCCTGTCTGGAAACAAATGAAAACATCAAAGCACAATGATCCCAGGAGAATTACCCATGAATTTTACCATTGAGCACAACCCCAAGACAAAGGCCAAACATCCTGCAGTGGAGTATAGAATAAACTAACAAAACATGACTCATTTCTCCATATTTCTTTGAGAGTACTTAAGCTTCTCCATCTTATTATCATGACCACAGAATTTATTATCAAAATAAAAGTACTATAAAAAGTAAAAGAATGACACTCCAATTATTTAAATTACTATCTTGTGATAGTATTTATTTTAATAGGTTTTGATATTAATGGGTGAATAAAGAAGTTCTAAATTTATTTTAAATACAAGTATAATCCTTTTTAAATATATA
The DNA here is from genome assembly GCF_012274545.1 of Fukomys damarensis. Lineage (NCBI taxonomy): Eukaryota > Metazoa > Chordata > Mammalia > Rodentia > Bathyergidae > Fukomys > Fukomys damarensis. Next base: position 30,158,888 of record NW_022900930.1, read on the forward strand.
GAGTGAAATTAAAGCAAAAAATGCAGTATCTTTAAATTTCTAATATTTATTACTAAATTTGACCTTGTTGACACTGTCAACTGGCCCAGTTATATAGACAATATTTTAAATTGAGAAAATATTCTCTTCTTGACTAAGATAAAGGAAGAAAAAAAAGAGAAATCCTGAAATCCTAGGACTGTAAATTCCTTGGAAGAGACTGAATTATGTTTAATTGGCAAATTTAAGTTCTCCCTTGACTACACTTCAGTAACATGCAATAGAAGAAGCTTCTAAAACCATAAACTGAAAATGAATATCAGTTTGATTTCACATCAAAATGTGGTATATGTTTATTTTTAACCTCATAAAATATAAATAAGTGGTACTCATCCTTAACAATCACAATCTTTGAAAAACTTTTTTTAGTTTATTTTTGTGGTATCAGGGATCAAACTTGGGACCTTGTTCTTGTGAGGCAGGCTGTGGAACCACTGAGCTAAATTCCCAGCCCAACCTCTGAAAATCTTTTAAAACTTTTTTTTTAGTTCCAGCACCTTACACAGTTACTTGCATTGAATAAATATTTAGTGGTCATTAAATAGATATTAAGCTACAATCAATCATTAATTTTAAAGCAACATTTCAGTAATGAGATTTCTTATTTTGTAATAGTTGAATGTTTACATTAGAGAGATTTTCATTTTTAAAAAGACTCTTTTTAGAGCAATTTTAGGTTCAGAGCAAACTGAGCAGAAAGAACAGAGTTCCATGTGCCACCTGCTTCTTTGCAATGTCCTGCATCAGAGTTGTATATTTGTTATTGCTGCTGAAGCTGCAATGGTTGACACTGAAGTTCACTCTTGATGTTTTGCCAAATGCCATAAGGACAAGTAGATACCCACCATTTTATCCCACAGAATAGTTTAGGTGTCCTGCATCTCCTGTATGATCTGCTTATTCATCCCTCCTTCCTTCTGATCCCTAGAGACCACTGATTTTTAAAAACTTTTCTTGATAGTGTGACCTTTATAAATGACATAAGACTGAAAACACACAGTATGCGGCCTTTCCAGATATTCTTCTTTCAATTATCAATATGTATTTAAGTTTCATCCATGTCTTTTCACGACTTCATCAATCATTTCCTTTAAAAAATGTTATTTAGATTTTATTCCTCAGAGCAATTTTATGTTCACACCAAAATTGTAAAGTACAATGAGTTGTCATATCCTGCCCCTATATATTTATAACTTCCCCTGTTATCAAAATCCCACAGCAGAGTGACATAGTTCTTATATCTGAGGAACCTAGATTGACAGATCATAATCATAGTCAACCCAACTTTATGATGTACATTATTAGGGTTCATCCTACAGATTTGAACAAATGCATAATGATACTTATCTATCACCATTGTATCACATAGAGTATTTTCACTGCCACAAAAATCCCTCCGGATGCTCTTGATTATCATTGGTCTTTTTATACCTCCATTAGTTTTCTTTTTTTTTTTCCCAGAAGTCTGATAGTTAAAAAACTAAAAGTCTATATAGCTCCTTAAACTCGCATCTTAATAAAATACATTTTAAGGTTCCTCCACACCTTTTCATTGTTTGCTAGCACAATTCTTTTTAGCACTGAATAATATTCCTTTTCTGGGTATAATACAGCTTGTTTATACATTTATCTCTTGACAACTTCCTGGTTGCTTCTAAGTTTTGGCAAATACGAATAAAACTGCTGTAGGTATCCAGATGTGTGTGGATGTAAGTTTTTTTCCTCCTTTGGGTAAGTGCCAAACAGAACAATTTTTAGATTAGATCGTAGAATCATATTTAGTTTTGTAAGAAATTTTCAATGCTGCATTCTCACCAGCAATCGATGTGTATACCTATTGCTCCACATGTTCATCAACATTTCATTTTATTAGTATTGAGTTTTGATCTTTTTAAGAAGTGTTTCCGGGTATCTCATTATCAGCTTCCTTTTCAATTTGCTGATGACATATACGATTTTTAAATGAGTATAAGTGCAGATTTCCTGATATGTATACATGACTCCTTTTACTTGGAATAAAAAGCAAACTCATTTTTTCTTCAGAATAAGCTATATTCTTATCTAAAGACACAAGGGGAAAATGAGAACTCAGGAATTTGTATAAATTTAGAGGGCTAGAAAGAAATTGAAAAACGTGTAATTTATTCTTTCAGCTATTGCACACTTCTATGTCATATTAGTAGCATATGTATTTTTAAAAATGTGCTTCCAATCATAAGTAAATATTTAAATATGTGTCATGATTATTTCTTCTAACATGCCTGCATGAAAAATAATGTACATATTTTTATGATTGAACCTAAAAAATTAAAATTAAATTCGTTTTAAGCATCCCACTCATCCAGCCTGTTGAGAATTCCATAAATTCTTCAGGATTTCCTTGCCCTCATGAGCTTAGACAACAACCTAGGCGTATACAGGTCGTCACAATGTGCACTATGCTATAATTACCATGTTGCTGCAGCTTCTTATGACATCAATGCAACTATCAATCCCAAAACCCAAACAGGCTATCGTTCTGGTATTGCCAGTCTGGATTAGCCCCCTAGATGACCCCAAGTAAGGAACACTTCACATGCCTTTCAGCATCTCTCCAAGTTACATCTTCTTTGCCAGCCCCACAGGTACTCAAGCTCCTATGGTCCTTGTAACATCCCATCACCCTTCAGGTGCTACATGTAATTAACACAAATATTAAATATCTATAAAAATTTAAATATCTTTCTAAACTCTATCTTTGATTACTTGTATCATTTTTATGTTTTTATAACAATACGATTTCTTATTGTTTTATTTGCCAGTAATTTAAGTACATTTGTAGGGCTATGTTTAACTACACCAGGGTTGAAGTTTATGTATTTTGACTAACAGATCGAACATCTCTTTTAACATTCCTGACAAATGATCACCAGACTCTGCTTGATAGAAAATTCTTGCTCTACCAATCCATGGTCAAACAATTCCATATGCTTAATTAGCTGAATATATATCTTTGGATTTCCTATTTTGATTAGTACTTTTGTATTTTTACCTTTATCTTTCACAGGGATTCTCTGAGATTCTTCTCTGATTTTCTTCCTTCAAGCATTGCTTCTCTTTTGAATCTCAGATATTCAGTAATTTTAATTATCAGTTGAAAGGCAACTCTCAAATATATATTGATAATTCTGACCCCATTTTAAATATATAGGAATATAATTTCAACTACTTTCCTCATACTAGTCAAATCTTAAATTTATTAAATCAATACAGGTATCTCCTGCTAGCATCTGAACTTCAGATGAACCCAAAATGAACTCATCGCATAGAAACACACACACACACACACACACACACACACACACTTCTCTCTTTCCTTTTTCCTCTTCTCTATCCCTAATTGAAATATTCAAGCACCTGTTATATGCCACATACAATTTAGATAAAGAAAAATATACAAAGGGCTAAACTCATAATAATAAGTCCCTTTTATGAAATTTAAGTTCTAGGAGACAAGTTAGAAAAAGATAAGGACGTGTACCTTGGAAAAAAATAAAGATGAAAGGGCACTGTAGACTAATCATTACAAATGTATTTAATTACAGAGTCAGAGGAAGCCATTGAAAAGGTATGAGACATGAGATGTAAGAAAACTGTAGCATAGATGTCTATTTATACAGTAATTGTAGTATGAGATTGAAAACTATAGCAAATTCCTTTTTACACTCTTAAAATAACATTCATTTATATATCTTGCACTTGTAATAGATCTTTTATTGATAATTAGTTTTTAAGATCAAGCTTTGGTCCATTGAAAAATGTAAGTTTAAAGGGTTACTCAGATCTTCTAAGCACATTTCATTGTGCAATATGAAAAAAGTCACATATGTTAATATCACCAGTGAACTCACCAAAAAATACCTAAGTATTGGGTTACTATCAAATTCATTGTGCAAAGACAATTTCTCCAAAATTCTAATTTTCTTTTGAAAGATTGGAATCAATTATTGGCACTAAATATTGACAATTGCTTCCTCTGGACATGGTAAGTTCACTTCACTCATGTTCAAGAAAATGGTCTACCAAATGCCCAGGCATCATAACAATCACAGTTTGTCAGTCAGATTTCAAGTAAAAATGACATTTCATTAATGAAAACAAATTGAAACAAAACAAAAAATCCCAGCTAGTTCATCTTGCAATTCAATCACACAGATTCACTGAAAGAATCATCATGCTATAAAACACAGCTCAGTGCTTTATACAGACTTCCTAATTTAGCTCCAGATTTTTTTTTTTTGTATGGGAAATTAACTGAGAACTTTGCACTTGAGCAGAAGGAAGTGGAACACTGAGCTAAATCCCCAGCCCTGGCTTGTAGAATATTAAAAACTCATTTAACTAAAGGTGAAGATTTAATAAAAGTAATACTAGTTACTGTTTTGTCAAGAAAGAAAGACATTCCTATATAAAAGTGGTATTGTTTTTACTGTAAGATATTTACTGCTTAATCAAAGATCAAGATCATTCTTAAATAAAAGTAGTATTTTTTTAAACAAGCAATAAGGCAGTAAAGAAAACCAGTGCAATCTGATTCCACTGCCTTTATTTGTGCTAAAGCAACAGTTTAACTCTTCAGTGATTTTTCAGCATCAAGGTAAATGTCAAGACAATAAAAAAGGCAAACCATGTCTAATTATGACTACAAAAGTTGTTTGAACCTTGTTTATCCCACAACAGGACTATGCTACTGTGATTTATCTGAAGAATAGCTTCTACAATGCCATCCTCTTGCTGAAAAGATTCCAATTGCCTCTTATTGCTCAGGCAGGTAGCACTCACAGTCTTAATCCTAGTGCCCTTGAGCCTACAATTAGACCACAAATTAATCCCAGCTTCACAAACTAGGTTCAGCCACCCTCTGCAAAAGCTCCACCTATGATTGCATGAGGTTTTGGGGGAACATCTAGACACAAGCTGTAACATTTTTCCCTAGTGCCACTAGAGACTTATGCACATTCCTGTATACAAAAGGCATTTAGTTCAACTCTAAGAGTTGTGAAATTGCTAACAGTTTGAGCACTGTTGAAAATTCCAAGACCAAAATTTCCTATGAGATTTAAGGCAAACTCTTAGCTGCAAGTTCCTGTACAAATGCAAAGAAAGTTAACACTTTAAACATACAATGGCACATGATAAACATTTCCCTTCCAAAAGTTACAAACCAAGGAGCAACAAGGAATGGAAACAAATCAAGACCAAAACCCAGCAGGGTAAACATTAAATCTCTTCTACTTTCAATATCCTCAGCAGTCTTGTGGCAAGCCGAGAACTCCAAAGTGTTTGTGTGGCTCTGCCGCTATGGCTCTTCTGGTGGTTTTAGCTCCCATGGCTTCTTTCTTTGACCAACTTTGCTCATTCTTTGTGACTTTCCTTGGACAATCCATGTTTCTGGCTCCTTCAACCTTTTAGGGTCTCCAAAGCACCTTTGGCTTCACATTCAGAGTTCACACAATGCCCTCTTAGGGTCACACTGCCTGACCTCCCAGGCCTTCTTCTGAAATTTCAGAGGAAGCCTTCCTAACCCCCAAACTCTTGCATTCAACATGCACCTACAACCAGCACCACATAGATGACTCCAAGGTCTGACGCCAACTGGAGCAATAACCAGGCTTCCTTCTCTTTTGTCTGTAGGAGCCCAGTGCCTATGAACCAAATTCCAAGGAACAACTTGCCTAGGTTGTTGTTGTCCTGACACACAGTACTCTGGGAGTCTCTTCTCAAAGCAAAGTCTTTCACTTTTGTAATTTTGGAACTGCAGAAGGTAGAGGCCTGCTGCCTCTTGTGGTGTTCTTTTCTATTGTCTTCTTCCTTCTGGGCAACCAAGTTCTCTTCTGCTCTTTGTAATCCACAGCTTTACTGTAGTTTCCTTTCTGACCAAACTGAAAACATTTTAAATCATTCTACTGGGCTCTTTGATCTTGATGCTCAACAAAATCTGGCTAAAAGCCCACAACAGTAGCCACACTACTGCTTCAACATTAAACTACCTTGAAATTTCTTCTACCAGTTTAACTAATTCACCCCCCTTCTTAGTCTCAGGCAAAGTCTCTGAACACAAGCAAAATGTAGATAAACATTCTGCAAAGATATATAACATACATTGTCTGGAGTCCAGCAGCCAATGCAACTCTTCTTCACAACGGACACCTCCTGAGCTTGGTCTTTACCAGAAAAAATTCTATAAACATTTTCATCTTCTGAACTCTGACCAGACTCTCCATTACAGTATGGTATAGGGCATTCCAGCTGCTCCTTTTCAGCTGGCATCTCCAAACCTTTCCAAACTCATTCCATTCCCACAAGTGAGCTCCAAAAACTCCTAAACCACATAGTCAGAGTCACAACAATGATCCCATTTCTCTGGTACTAAACTCCGTCTTAGTTACCTTTATCTTGTTGCTGAGACAAAATATTTGACACCCAAAGTTAAAAGGGAAAGGTTTATTTTGCTCACAGTTTGTAGAAGTTTCGTCCATAGTCACTGACTCTAAGAAAGAGTAGCATGGCAGACAGGCATTGCAGAGAAGAAACAGTTCTTACTGAAAAGAAGATGGCAAAGCAACAAAGGATGACCACAGCTCTTTTTTCCTTTATATATTATCCAAGTTACTTAGACAGGTAGCATTCATATCCTTAATCCTAGTACCTAGTTCTAGTACCTACTACCTAATTCCATTGTTCCATAAATCAATCCAACATCACATATCCTAGATCCAGCCACTTCTTGAAAAGCCCACCTCAGACTGCATGAGGCTTTGAGGGGGCATCCAGACCAAAGCCGTAACAATTGCCCACTGGGAATTTTTAAAAAATTAAACTTGCAACCTAGAATGTAAGCTTTACAAAATAATACATTAATTTTTCTGTTTATTCATATGCTGTTTTATGCAAATTGGCTCTACTCTTGATGAATAAAGCTGTTACCATTTTTTTATTATTAACTTGGTAATTTTCAGTTTCTTTCAAATGAATTTGCTCTTTCTTTTGCCTGAAGTGCTTTACCTTCCCTCGGACTCTTTAAAGGCAGGTAGGTCCTATTATGTTTTCAAGGTCCTACTCAAGTGGGGTGAGAAGCTTTATACACAGTTGGTGTCCAGTAAATACTTGTTGAAAAAATAAATACCAAGCCACTCATTTACAAGTTTCACCACAGCTACCATGAGATTATTGGCTGAAGTTGATTTCTTTGTTCCCTGAATAGATTACTTTTCCTTGTGAAGTTTATTGTAGTACAATGTGATTCAGCTCACTGATCACGTTAGCCATTTGCTTCTCTTTAATATTTTTAAACTTTTATAGAGATCGATCAACCAATAGCCTATGGATATTAAAACACTTTGAACTGTGTGGAGAAAACTGACTGCTTTAATGTTTCTTGACCTACCATCTGTTACTTTCCTTAAACACCAATAAGTTACTCAGAATTAAATAATTTCCTCCAGACATGGCCATCTCATTATTTTTCTTCTGATTTCAAACTTAAATGTTATATTGAGGTAGGATCATATGATTATATAAAATGCTAATTCCTAAATAATTTAGAGTGTATTATTATGTAACACAAGAACAAGATACACGTTTCTATAAATTAGATCAGAGACTAATTAGAGATTGTCTTTCAGAGAATTTCAGAGAGTTAGTTAGTTTTCATAGATCTTGAGAAAAACGTAGACTTTCTGAACAAAATGAGATTTCAACTCACTTTCCCACCAATCTAAATTGGGACAAAAATCTCAATATTTTGTTTTCACTGATTATATGCACTAAAGAAAATGTGTATGTCTCATCTGACAGCAAACAAGAATTGATGCTTATTTTGCTATTTTACTATTTTTATATCACAGAAATGTACACCTATTTTCTCTCTAGGTAAAATTGTATTTATAATGGACATATTAAATGACTTGTGATTATTATCAATAAATAATTATTAATTGCAAGGTTTACTAAAATGCGGTATGATGTAAGCAAGTCAGAAATTAAGTTATTGCTATTGCTTCTCAGCCTTTTGGATAAGATCAAGTGAAGTTACTACTGTGCTAAATTCAAAAGTCTATGGTTCTGCCTCCTGCCTCAATAGCATAAGGACCTGAGTTCAATTCCTGGTACTAAAAAAAAAAAAAGTCTAAAGGGTAGTACTGTGGGTTCCTATATGTGTTCTAGAGCAAAAATTCAGACAGATTTTAAGTCAGGTTGAGCTTACAAACTCTAACAAATAATGTTGGCTCTGTAATAAGCCGTCACACTGATGTTACCACTGCTAGAAACTTTGGCACCAGAATCCGAGACAACATAAAGAGGTCTGACCGCTGATACTGTTGCCATTCCCATCTCAGTGTCTGTGAGGCACGCTCCCAGTTATAACCAAGAGTCCAAGAGAAGGGTGGGGTCGCTAAAACCACAGCTAGATCAGACTCAGTGTTCTCTGGGAGGTTCATTTCCAGATACTGCGGAGAATGGATTAGTTCCCTTCCGTATCCACTCCTCTGTTCTCTCCAACCTCTTCCACCCCAGGTATCTCTAGCTATTCACAGACTTTGTCATAAAACATCAGCTTGTTTCTAGGAATGTTTAGTACGGTCTCCCTTGTATGCATCTTCACGGATGTGGAGATTTTTCTTTCTTTGACCACTTGACTTAGTTTCTGCCTTTCCTTGCCGCCTCCATGGTCGTTGTGCATCAAGGAACTCACTGACAGAGTGACAATCATCTGCCCCCAACTACTCTCCAGTAGCCTGTCAGCATAAGTTTCGATAGTTTCTACTTGGAGGAAAGAAAGACATAAAATTCTTTCTGTTTTAGATACCTTGTATATAAATAGAAATATGACATTACATTGTACCAAACATTGCTGACTTACTACAAAATCTGTTATTCAATTGTATCCTGAATAGCATATGCAAGAAGTTCCTCCTCCACAAACTATATTCTATGTGGATTTTCTTTGTACAAAAAAGATCTTTTAAAACAATTTTATGCAAGTTAGGACTTGGAACACAAAAGCAGATGCTATAAATTAAGATGATTACATCAAGAAAGGCGTCAGGCAGAACCCACTCCCACGCACGCGTGCGTGCACACACACACACACACACACACACACACACACCTGTTATACTAGTCAAAGTCATTTCCTGCCTAGTGGAAGTTTCGATTTTTGCTACATTAGTTCTAAGTAACCTGAGAAAGATGAGGAAAAAAATGAATGGGGTGGAATCCAAGTTTAAATTGCTGAATTAATGAAGTTACTGCCCCTCCTAAAGAAAGAATGCATATGTATCTTCTTTAAGCCTCTACCTGGCATGTTATACTATTTATTAGCTACTTCAGTTTCTTACATTTTTTGGTTAGTGTTCCACTTTTGCGAAATGGAATCAGGTGATGTACAGCTCAACTGATAAAGGTGAGATGACACTGTTATTGTTCTCATCCTGTATGAGTGCACAAGGGTGTTTTTCTTTTTTAACTTTGCATGTCCTTTTCAGCTACTAACATTTGATTATGTTTTGCTTAGTTGGGTACACAATGAATGATCTAATTTTTGAATGGCAAGATGAGGCACCTGTACAAGTGGCAGAAGGACTCACTTTGCCCCAGTTTCTTTTGAAAGAAGAAAAAGATTTACGATATTGCACTAAACATTACAACACAGGTAGAGGTCGATTATTCTTCTTTATACTTATGATGTGTGATTTTACGATACTCAGAGGTTTGCGAATTGAAATGGTAGTTTAATTATTTTAACTTTACATAGCTCAGTGTTTTCCATAGGGGCAGAGCAGAAAATAGATGCATTTGAAGCTCATAGATGTATTGATTCACTATATATTGTTACATAATTGGCTTATATGAGATCAAAGAAATGGTTGGCGCCTAATTTCACATATAATTTTGTGTATGTTGACATAGAAATGTGCATAGAAATATTTACATAGAAATGACTCATAAAATGTTTATTTTTAATATGAGAAATAACTGTTTTTATATTTCATGAACAGAAGGCCACTATCTAATTATAAAATAAAAGGAGTTACTGTTTTAAAAAAGGCTTTATTTGCCATGACTTTCTCTTTGACTGCAATTTTAGGCATTTTAAGACATTTTTATCTAAGCAACTGCCCCTCATGCAGATACAGGAACTTTGTGCCTCCCCAAGTAAATATCAGATGTTGTCACCAACACCAACAATTAAGAGATTCGATGTGAATTCTTCATTTATGAAATCTATTTACTTTTCTTAACTAGTGTGGGTTCTTCCCAAATACCTAATCTAACTGTGTGTAACTAATTACTATAAATTGCAGTGAACTGCCCACAAGTAAAATGGTGAATAAGATTGTGAACAGGATGGTGAATACATGGCCTCCATCAGCATCACAGCTGCCCTTATTTTATTACAGTAAAGTATGATGCATATTAACTCAGCATTTCCCAGAACTGTGATCAGACCTGTTGCTATATACAGTCCCTAGTCTTTCTTAGTTTTAACAATTTACAATATCCATTCATAAAATCCCTCCTAGTTTAACTCAGAGATAAAAGTGACATACATGAGCTTACTAGGGAGTTCAAGATTAACTTCTTAACACAAAGTTAAAAGGCAGGCAAGTCATCAGTTTCCTCAGCTCTCTAAGGACAGTTGTACTGATGCACTCCTTTTAGTGTAATGTGAAAATATCCTGAGTTGGGATAGGGTGTTGTATTAGTTTTCTAGTGCTGCCTCAAAAATCTTCTCACAAATTGGTGCTTTAAAGCAAAAGAAATTTATTTTCTCACAGTTACAGAGATTAGAAGTCCAAAGTCAAGGTGTCAGCAGAACCATGCTTTCTCCGGAGGCTCTAGGGAACAATCCCTTCCTGCCTTTTCTATTTTCCCATTTCTGGCAGTCCTTGATATTCCTTGGGTCACAGATACTCTTTTCTGTGTCTTCATGGTTACATGATATTCTCCTTCTATGCCTGTGTCTCTGTATCCAAATTTCCTTCTTCTTACCAGACACCAGTAATATTGTATCAGGGCACCCCTAATCCAGAATAACCTCATTTTAACTTGAGGACATCTGCACATACATTATTTCCAAATAAAGTCACATCCATAGTTTCCAGGTACACATCAATTTCAGGTACTTAAATTTAACCCAGAGAAAGAGGTGAAGCTGTAAATATTGCCTCATGGTGATGAATTTTTATGATATACACCTCAGGATACTTCCTTAGCACGAAGCAAATTTTTCCTAGAGTTATGCACCAAGTTGTTATGACTTAAGGGAAAAGAAAAAAAAACATTTGTGATTGTTTACTGTAAGCAAAAACCTGTGCAGGTGTTTTCTAAAATGATATAATAAAAGTTTCATAGCTTTATAGCCCAGGAGATTAAAATATCATAAACTGCAGCAAATTATGTGAGAATAAATGTCACTGGCTTTCGTCAGGTATGTGCTTAATTTGTTGTAGGTCCTAAGCTCCATTTTATATTACTTTTACATGGGCAGGAGTCATCTCTTAGTTATTATCCAAGGATAGGCAGAGATATCACCTTTATATTTCTTATGCAAATGCAAAATAAACAACAAGGAAAACTCGAGGTTTGATGAAAATCATACTTACAAATCCATTTTCTAAGAAAATACACTGCAGTTAAAAATCCATATAAAAATTACTGCACAAACCCAAATGCTTTGTTCATTTTCATTGTCCAGAAGTATTTTTTAAGTTAGGCCATTGAAGTTCTATGACCTGTCTCCTCCTAAAGTCTTCAAAAGCTTCTTAATCTCTTCCCCTTGATTGGCAGTCTATTGCTATGATGCACAGATGATGGGTTTCTCTTTTAGAAAATGGTTTTCTCTTCACAGTCACACACAGAACGCACATATGTATGTGTGTGCATCCACAAAAGATATATATGTATATGTGTATGTACATATAAGTATTCTTACAAGCAATGGTATTGTGTAAACCTTTATTTTACTTCTGAACAAAGCATGTGAATGCTTTTCTTTAATACAGCAATAATTTATTTTTTCTTGAGAATCACATTAAACAGTGAAATCATACAAAATATCCAAATGATCATTAAATTGTTATTACTTATGTAATGAGTGTGATATTAAATAATGAAATCATGGAAATATTTGTTATTTTCGCCTTTTTCATTTATTTTTAATGAAAAAATTAATTTTCATATTTTATACAGCTTTAAAGCTCTAAATAGTTTCATATATTTCAGGAATCTTTAAGCCTTCTATATGCATTTGATAAACAGATGAAGGGACAATATGTGGCTTGCATTGTGTTTGTAATTGGTAGTCATTACCAAGTGGAATCCAATTTACCTGGAACTTAGGAACATCTGTTGAGACTTTTAAATTCTAGAATCACTTCTACCCTATCTCTTGCATCATTTGTGCAGTCTTTAGGGAGCAAGTCACATTAGCAGATCCTTCACACTGAACCCTGCCTGGCAAGACACTAGCTCTCTCCCTAGATGAGGTCTTTATTATCATTCTTTCATGTTTAGGTCAGAGAATGTTACTTAATGAGTAGACTATTAGTAGTGTGGCTCACCCTTCTCAAAGTCATTAACATTAAAGAGAATGAAACCAAGAAGTGGGTGATTTAGAAGAAAAAAATTAAAGTAAATGTAATAGAGAGTAGTAGAGATATCAGACAAGGGAATGAAACCAGGGGATAAGCAGCAATATCAATGTTTAAAATATAATTTATTCCTCTATTACCATAACAGAGGTAAACAATAAATACACAAAATAAGATATACAAAATAAGTGTAAATCACTTATTTTAGTGTATTTTAAAATTATGCCCAAAGTTACTGAAAGTAAACACATCTTATTTCATTTTTATTTAAGAAACCATTCATCTTGCATTCTTTTTCTCTTAACATTTACTTTAAAGTGATGTAAACATCTATGAAATAAAGAGCTTTTAGGTCTAAAAAAATATTGAAAAGCAGTAGAAAAGTCCATGAGTAAATAAAACCTTTTTATGGTAAATATGCATTTCATTGTCTACCTCAAAAACAATGATCAAACAAAAACAGACTTTTCAGTACTTGCACAGGTTCAAGTACTATTCACTGGTGAAATAATAAGATTAAATACTACTTCCCAAAACTCTCCTTGCGTAGATTCTAGATGCTAACAGAAAAAAAAAATCAGAAACAAATTTGATTATGTGATTTAGAGTTTCTTCATTATAGTAGGAATTTAATGACCAAAATTACTGTGAAAATAAAATTGTAATATTTTATGTCATAAGAAAAATCTTTTTTGCTAAGCAATGTGTTTATTTTACAACTTATTAGGAAAGTTTACTTGTATAGAAGTACGATTCCATCTGGAACGACAGATGGGATACTACCTTATCCAGATGTACATCCCCAGTCTCCTGATCGTTATTCTGTCCTGGGTTTCATTCTGGATCAACATGGACGCAGCTCCCGCAAGGGTAGCTTTGGGAATAACTACTGTGCTGACTATGACCACACAGAGTTCCGGGTCACGAGCCTCCTTACCAAAGGTAAGTCCAAGTTCACTAAAAAGAAACAGAAATATTTGCACATATATTCATAAAAATATCATAGATCTGACTAGTCAGATCTGTTGTAATAGCATTTGTATCTTATTACCGGTTTTTAAAGTAATATATTACCAACCCAGAATGCTTGGAAAACAGAAATAGAGAAGAAGAAGAACCATATTTTAGAAAACCGTGATAGTTGCTCTTCATACTTCGTGTGATGTTCCCCAAGCATTTAATAATCAATAATAGTCTTAATGGGCATAGTGGCACATGTCTGTCATCCTGGCTCTTGGGAGACTGAAGCAGGGGGACCGCCACAAATCTGAGGCCAGCCTGAGCTACAGAGGGAATTCAAGACCAGTCTGAACAGCACAGCAAGACCCTGTCCCAGAAAAGTTATTTAAATACTTTTTATACATTAACAATTTTATAAATCTTTGTATCTGCAAAATTTGTGCAGAAATAGAAATATAGACTATATTGAAATTTATACATAGAAGTCTATGTATAGATTTTATAGAAATATGGATTATACAGTCATTTATCTATAGATTCTATGTAGATTTTAATATAGAAATATATTAAATATTTATTTAAGTAGAATTTACATGCTATTTTAGAGGTTAAAAATTTAAAATTTAAACGCTAGCATAGCATCCATTACAGATACACTATATTTACATATCGACAGGTATACACATGAATATACATGTATGCATTATAAATGAACACATATATACACATATATAATATCTTTACACACTTTTGTTATCATTTTCTTAGTATATATATTTAGAACTGAAATTTCTTCCCTAATATCTGTGAGTATTGATATGTGCTGCCAATTTTGCCTCCAGCAAATAAGACAATTCCTATCGCATAAGTATTTATGTCAAATACTTTGCGTGCTGCACTTTGACCAAATATAGTATTTATCATTTATTTAAAAAAATTCCTTCCTCTTGTTTTTGAGTAGCCATATGCCAATTGAAATGAAAGTTTATCTAATTCCATGATTCTATGGTGCTAAGGCTCCAGAATTAAAATAAAACTGTACCTTCTGTGGTGTTTTTTTTCTTCTGTGTTTTTTTTTTAGCTTTAATTGAGTTTATTGGTACATTTTAGGGATACAGTACAGTAACATTCATTGTTGGGATCTTGTACCTCTACATGACAAGTCTTGATTCTCATTTTCTTCTGTGTTTTTTTAAAAATACCCAATATTTCCTTTCATAAGACACACTGAGTTAAAAGAAGCTCTTTTCATCTACTTAACCTCAGAAAAATAGAAATTATTTTCTTCATACAACTTCTAAAAAATTATTTATCTAAATTACATGATGTAATGAACCTTAAAAAAGACATCACTATTATTTCATTGAAATGATGTCCTTCAACACAGTAAAACAATATTAAATTTTCTTCTGCTTTCGATGCTATTTACTAGTCCAAGTAAATTATAAAGATACCGTGGTGGTTACCTGAGTCTTTCATATGAATTCATTTTTTACATTGAAATACCCAAATAAATACAACTTCACCACAGCATACTTTATCACTAAAATATTACATAATATGGGAAGAATGTGATATATCATACAATACTCATTATGCCTCACTAAGATTTAATGGATTTAATGGTTGTCTTTCAAAATAATATACCTTTTTATTAATAGTTACATTTTCAAATGAGTCCATATTAACTCCTAGTTTATGAAATAATGTCAATGTGAAAATTATAAATCTGTTTATAAGATTTTTCTCTCAGTACTAATTTATACATCTTCGGCTGGGGATTTAGCTCAGTGGTTCTGGCGACTGCCTTGCAAGCACAAGGATCTGAGTTCGATCCCTGGTACCAAAAAACAAAACAAAACAAAAAAGAACCAGTAGATAATTTATACATCTCTCACTTCCCACCTTTATTCTTGCTAACAGACATGTCGGTCATCTGGCTCCCTTCTTGGGCTTGCTGGAGATTGGCTGAGTTGGGGTGGTTGTGGATCTAAGCTGTGGGCTGCTCTCTGTGTCTTCCCTGTGGGCAAGGGCAGGAAATCATGAAGGAGAGAAGAAACATGCAAAGCTCTCCTGCAGTCGCTTCTGTCCTCTTACCACTCAGAGATCAGTTACTTCTTGTGCATCAACATAGTTTATAAATGCATTTACAAATAAAAAATTGATACCAACACAATTGTGTCTTTTGAAATGATGACCTAATAGTTCACCTCAGAAAGTTAAAAAGAATCAAGTAGAGGAATCTGAAGTGGAGCTAACCAGTACAGTAATCTTGAGTAGAAAGACTAGTGATTGTGCAGTAGTTAGGTTATTATTCACTAGTAAGGTCGTGCAATTTCATTTATCCCAAGCAACAACTGACTCCAAAGTTGAGGTTCAAATATAGATTTAGTGAGAATCAAGGCTTCATCAATTCACAGGAATTTATTGATTTTTTTGTGGCTTAAGACATAATCATTTTTTGTCAATATATAAAGTATTCCACTCACAGGAACGCCTTAGAGAACAGACAAGAAAAAAGATTTTAAACAATCTTATCTGCTACAAGGCAATGATTTGTTGAATGTTTCTTTCTCCTTTATTGGACCACAGTCTGGCTTAGTAAATATTCAAGAAGGCAAAAATGAGGGGGAAAAAGATATGGAAGCAGAAAGGAGAAATTTGAAGAAAATTCTATGTATATTTCTCTCATTTTACCTCTACCACTGTGGCTATCTTATTCAGAGCAGAGCTACTAGACATTAACAAATCAGAAGAACTTAAAATTTCAAAGATGACTAAAAATTTCACAAAAACATGTAGTCTATGCAAATTACAAATTTTTTACTAAAATTTATTTGTCCTAAACACTGACTTAGAGGCTTATATCTCAGTTCCTCCCATTTCTCCCAATCAATCTGTGAAACCCATTGAAAAGTTTTTCGAGAGGATAATATATGTGGGGTTAATTGCATTGAAAAGATAGAGAATGGTAAGAAAAATGAATGACATGTCATCGCTGTTTTTCAAAATCCAGTAAGTGAACCTAAATTCTAATGCTTCTCAAAAAAGACAATAGCGAATTATCCCGTGAGAAAATGTAAAGGTGTAATTAAAGTGTTTATAGATGGGGAGGGGAGGAGGGGATGAAGAGCAGGCGGGGACAAGGGGAAAAAATGAGAACCAAGACCTGTCATGTAAAGGTACAGGATCCCAGTAATGAATGTAACGGTACTGTATACCTAGAATGTACCAATAAATTCAATGTAAAAAATTTTTTAAAAGACAATAGCCCTCAGTTTTAAACAGAGTAAACAGGACAGTGTCTGCAACACTGCAAACGGGTTTATTGAGCAGCACAGCATTATGTTTTCCTATTAATAGGGTAATGCTCACTAAGACAAGCAGTAATGTTTTGGTCTTCATCATTTAACTGCACCTGAAGTCTCAGAAGCTCAGAAGGCTGAGTCATGAGAATACAAGTTTAAGACCAGCCTGGCCAATTTAGCAAGATCCTTGTCTCAAAACAAACTAAAAAAAAAAAGAGCCAGGGAATGTAGCTCAACATTCTTTGGATTTAATCTTTAATATCAGAAGAATAAATAAATAATGTTTTACTTTTTCAAACTATGGTTAAATTATATCACTTCTGTTTGTAAATGGGGAGGGAAGATGGTGGTCAAGGGAGGGCAGGGACAAGGGGAAAAAATGAGAATCAAGACCTGTCATGTACAGGTACAGGATCCCAATAATGAATGTAACTGTATTATATACCTAGACTGTACCAATAAACTCAATAAAAAGAAAAAAAAATAAATTACATCACTTCAATTGACCTGAGTACTTTCTACTTTCTTCTGCAATAAAATATTCAACAAGCAAATTTAACTTTATAATACATGATTTGGATAGCAGCAGCATACGCACTTAACTTTCTAAAAAGTTTTTGTGGATTCTAATAATAATGTGGTTCCATATACATTTATTTAGGAAAAAAGGGAAAAGACATAGAAAGTGATAGGATCATTTATTCATGGTTTCATTAAGATGATAATAGAATGCATAGAAAAACATCCAATTTTATTGCTAATTCAAACATTATCAACTTTGTAAATAAATATTTCCTAAAAATGAGTGGATCCAATGAAAACAGGAATTAATTAAAATCTATGATTCCATATTTTATTTTTCTACATTTAATAGATTTACTGTCACACTAAAGTTGAAAAACTAACAGATATCAACCATTTTTTGTATACCTTATGTAGAAATAGTACTGCTACATCAATTCTTAAAGTTTAAAAAACAATTATAAGGTTTCAAATTTTTTAGAAAAATATGCACCGGCCTTGGCATGAAAGTAAGTTTAAAAACAATAGTTTGATAAATAATTCTTAAACTATTTTAACTAACTTAAGTATCAACTTCCTTTACCACATTAATAATATCCTAGAATCATACTATGAACCCCTTAAAAGACAAAAATAAATGTAAAGCTGCCCCTTTGCCAATGGAAAAAAATTGTCCTAAAATCAGTGTTGAAAAGAACCTTTCAGACTTTATCTGCTTTCCTGGTTCCAGTTTGAAGTTAAAAATAAAGTGCTTAGATTCCAGACAAAAAGGAAATAAGGAGGTATATGATCACAATAAGGATGATGTTAGAGAAACACAACACTTCCTGTACACAAATGCAATGCCCAGAGGTCACAAATATAGTTTGACTTTTAACTAACTCAAAAGGGATAATATTGTAAGTAATGATAATTAATAGGTCTAATAGGAAGCACCAAAGAAGCATTCCTAGTGACAACTAGCTTTATTTTAGTTTCATATAAGTGCTGAATATAAGAAAAAGAGTGAGGTGCTACAAAGGAGAGGACAGCAAAATTCCAGTAACTGAAGTCAGTGTCACAGATAACTGTGTGACCTTTCAAATTCTTTTAGCCTTTTTGGTTGTACTTTCCTCCCCTGGTGACCAGAAGGATGGAGCAAGTTCAGCTGTAGAAATACTGTAGCTTGGTTAGGATGTGCTCTTCCATTTGGTCTTCATCATTTATTTTATCTGTTAAAGTAAATATTTTATGTGGAAAATAAATATTGCCTTACACGTGTCACTTGGTTATTATAGGTTATGAGAATCAAAAGCAGTATGAATTTGATATCTAGAACTGTTGTGAGTCACCCTCCAGGAAGACAAATGTCAAAATATCAAAATCGACAGTACCCTGTGCTTTTTGATTCACTGCTTACTGCCTAGAGCTCTCCATGTGCCTTCTCAGTATCAGCTTCGCTCAGTTTTAACATCTGTTTTAAAAACATTGTTTATTCATTTCTTCTCTCTCCCTGGCTTTAGGTATTAAGTAATATCTGAAATACTGTTGAGATCATTTTTAAGATTTTTATCTTTTTAGTACATGTTTGCAATGAGGGAAGTTTACATTCATCTTAGGGAGTGGTTGTGTGCAGACGCCATATCTTGATTCTTTTTTATTCCCTTCCCGTCCCATCGACAGATTATTATTATTTTACCTATAGACATTACAAAATGTAAACTTTTACGCAAAAAAGACATAGGGTTAAGGATATTGCAATTTGTATTTAAGCAATGAAAGATGAAATTAAAACTCACAGGGAGCTTATTTATTTCACTTAGTAGTATATCCTCAATATGCATCCTTTTTCCTATGAAAGAATCTAATTTTTCATTCTTTATGGCTGAGTAGTATTCCACTCTATAGAAAAACCACACCTTCTTTGTCCAGTTTCCAACTGATGGGCAAGTGGGCTGTTTCCAAGTTTTAGCTATTACAAACTGTGCCTCTATAAACATAGGTGTGCATATTTCTCTGTGATATGATTCTTTTGAAAAGATACCCAGCAGAGGGATGGCTGGTTCAAATGGAACCTCTAATCAAAGCTCTTTGAGGTATCTCCATATTGATTTCCATAGTGGTTGCACCAGACTGCACTCCCACCAACAATGGAGAAGGGTTCCTTTCTCCGCACAACCCCACCAGCATTTGTTATTGTTTGATTTCTTCTCTGGTGTGAATAAACTGTAATAGTACATAAGATCCTAATGAGATAATTGACAATGTGAAATAGGAAGAAAAGGTTAAAGGTGTAGGGAAAGTGGGAAGGGTAGGGGAAAGGTAATAAGGGAAAAGAAAAAAATAGGAGAAAATGAAAAAATGGAAATGAAGTGTTTGTAAATGGGGAGAAAAGGAAGGGTTGAAGGGAGGGCAGGGACAAGGGAAAATATGAGAACCAAGACCTGTCATGTAAAGGTACAAGATTCCAATAATGAATGTAACTATACTGTGTACCTAAAATGTACCAATAAACTCAATGAGGAAAAAAAATCCCAGAGAGCTAAAGTAAAAATATTAGAGGAGGACCAGGGATTTAGCTCAGTGGTTCCACCATCTGCCTGGCAAGTACAAGGTCCTGAGTTCGATCCTTGGTAAAAAAAAAAAAAAAAAAACCTTAGAGGATGAGACTCGACACCAGCAGAGAAGTAGCACATCTCACAGGTAGGCTATTAACCTGTATGTCTTGTCACTTCCCCATTTCACAACCAGAATTATTTACTATGCTTTACTTGACCAGAAGCTTCTCATTTAAAAAAGAATAGATTATTCAAGAGGATGTTTAGCTAAATGAAAGTAATCACTATAATTTTTATAACATATTTTTCAAGTAAAAGTTAATTTGAATTGAGAAAATTGACACAATATTTACTTCTAAATTGTTTATAAAATTTTGCTTTATAGAATACTTAAATCTAGATTTAGATGAGATTTTTTTAGATTCAAACTCTCATGTTCTGGTCTAATTTCTTATTCTTAATTTTAAGGTATGCTTTTTGGTTCTTTTTTTTCTTTTCTTCTTTCTTTTTTTAAATTAGTATGCATTTGAAGTACATAATGATATAGTCCTCATGGGAAGTTGGTACGTATACATAAAACATTTTAATTCTCTTTTCTCTTTTTTAATCTGACTTAGATGGAGCTCATCTTTCTCAGTGCTACCTGGACTCTAAACTTTTTCTTTTTTCAGGACTGGGGATTGAACCCAGGGCCTTGGCGATGAGATACATCCACAGTTATTGACTCTGGTTTCTAGATCCCATTGCAATAGATTTTACTAATTTGAACCTGACACCGTAGCTTTAGGAAATTTTTGACTGAAGATCAGGAAATTTTCTTTTTCTCACCATAACTATAGAACTGTATAAAAGTAAATTCTGCTACATGAAGATGATTTTTCTACACAAGATAGCATGAAGAGTATAAAATCATAATTCACACTTTTCCTCGGCCCAGAGCTCATGGGGCTCCTGTGCTTTTCCCAAAGCACAAAGCAAACTCTCCCTTCTCATTCCTTCTGAGGTTGCCAGTGCCAGGCAAAGCCTTCTTCCTTTCTTTCTCGTTCAAGCACGTGGTATGGCTGCCTCTCCTCGTGCCCTTGGTGTCAAGGTCTATTGCGCATACTTCTGGCTGCTGAGTTCTGTGTGGCTTGTGTCCCGCTGGCCTGGAGCGTTTCCTTCAAGCAGGTGACCAATCACTGCTCTTTACAGCGGAGAACTGAAGGACATACGGCTCCCTAAGGGGAGGAGTGCTCCAGACAAAAGCAATAGCCAGAGCAAGATGTCAGGGCAGGATGCAGTTTGTTAATTGCTTTCAGGCCCAAAAAGTAAAAGAGGGAAATTTTACCTAGAACACGATACACAAGTAGGAAAGTGGCATAAGCTGATAATTATTACTGCAGAGAAGTCTTCACTAACAATCACCAAGTACCCCAGTCTTTTATCTTATTATCCTTTCAAATACTCTTTTGAGAAAGCTCTCATTTATTTGCTTTTTATTGTATATATTCCTTGCCTGAATATACATTCTATTAATAATAGATCTTACCTCTCTTACTCGTCTTTATTGGGTTCACGTTAGTATACAATGAATATTTGATGAAAAATACAAAAATTTGAATGAATCAATAAATGAGTGGATGTGGTAAAAGGGTTAACCTGAGACCTAATTATGTAGGGCTTTAAAGAATATAGAACAGATTTGGGATTTAAAATTAATGAGAAAAAAATGAAGAGTTTTAAGTCAAGGGCAATATGATCTGACTCGCCTCAGAATAATCTCTGTTGTGTCAAGGACAGATCTGAGAGACTGGGAAACAGTTTGTGTGGTTTAGCTCAATGTTATGGCAGCATGAGAAACAGCAAGAAGGTGTAATTCATTGGGCTGGATGTTTGACATAACCATGAGAAGACTTCTGGATTGGAGGTGAAGAGCTACGAACAGAATGGAATCTATGAATGAGGAGAAAGAGGACGTTGTGCTTGTTTGCTGTTCATCGGGGGAGGTTTGGTAGAGATACAGAATTCCTTTTTAATCAGGTTTGAGCTGTGTGAGTTATGCAAAGGGAACTGTCAAGGAAAAACCTTAGATCTAATTAGAAAATGGAGATTTCAGAGTTGTTTGTACATAGGAGGAAAAAGATCCAAGGGAAGAGATAAAGACAGTGAGAGGTGATGGAGAGAGATCAGGGAGGACCCAGGCTCTATCCCCAAGGAACTGTGAAAACTGCATAAAAATTGTCATGTTGACAAAAGGTAGGGTGCTGACCTTTAAGATAACTATATACCTGTCCTCATGAAGTAGTACACTGTACTGTTTAATTTTGAATTCAACTTCAGCAGACTGGAAAACACCTAGGAAGTTAGTAAAGGACCTTTCTGAGCGTGTCTTAGAGGGTGCTTCTAGAGACAGTTGGCAGGTGAGGCAGCAATTAGAGGGTGCTCTGATGGTGGGAAGATGCACTGAATAGTCTGCAGGCACAGATGGAGCAAAACCAGGAGCAAGAAGTCTCCAGGGCAGGCTCTGCTCTCTGCCTCCACTCACCATGAGCTGAAAAGCTTTGCTTGTTCACATCTTTGCGCTACACTCACAGGACTGCCTCACCTCAGGCCAGAAACTATGGAACAAGTCCACCATGAGCTGAAAACTCGCAAACCAGAAACCAAAATTAATCTTTCCTTTTTTTTTTTTGAGTTTATTTTCTCTGGTATTCTGTCACAGTGACAGAAAGCTCCAGTAAAACTGTGTTGGAACCTACCCTGGCTTTTTTCTCTTCTAGATCTGTATCTTCTCAGAGAAAGTGATAATTGTTCTTATCATAGAGAAACAGGCTTCAGGGCAACTTGGGGGTCAGAAATCTTCCTACCTTTCACACACATGAATTTAATTCTAATTCTTGTAAAAGGATAGGATCTTCACATCTAATTGGAAGTAATGAAGTATAGAATAAAAGTATCTCATGCTTACCTCACAAGGGGTAACATTTTTGTTCACATCGCTTCTATGTTAAAGTTCACCCCGGAACTTCAGAATGTACACACACAAAAGGGACCCTGATACTTAAAGCAAATTTCAACCTGGTGAATTTTATTTAAAAAATGTAGGGCTGGAGAGTCAGCTCAGTGGTTCTGCCTTGTAAGCACAAGGACCAGAGTTCAATTCCTGGTAAAAAAGAAAGAAGAAAGAGAGAGATAAAGAGAAAGAAAGAAAGAAAAAAGAAAAAAGTGTATTCATTCAGTTCTAATTTCAAATCATTGCCCCATTAACCTAGGTGTATTAAAGCAGTTTCTTAAAGATTACAGAAGTACTTTTTCAAATGGACTTAAGTCTGTATAAGTCCATTTCTAGAAAATATAAATCTAGTTCTTTTTACTAATTTTGCTTTTTCCTATGCCTTTCTTTGTGTTAACCTTCCCTTAAAAGATAAAAATGTTGCCTATCATCTCCATTATTTTCCTTATCCTTCTTAATACTGCCTAAGAGGTATCAAGAGATAGAATGGCCTGTAGGGTCAGAGTTTAGGAAATGTTCAAGATGAAGGAGCTTAGCTGGGGTGGATGGAACAGAGGTTAAGGATATAGCAGGCTTCTCAGGAATACAAAACAGGGTAAAGAAACAAGACAAAGACTGGTGTGGGGTGGGGTTAGGGCTTGAGGGATGGAAACAGAACCAAGGAGACAACGAGGGCCAAGATAATACAGTCTAAGATGATGGTCAACCAAAGTGAGATATTAATTGTATGTTGGACAAAGGACTGAGTCAGACAATGGAGGAGAAGATGAAGGTGGAATATGTTGTGCCAGAAAGTGATAAAACGTCCAAATAATAAAGGAAACTTGTCAGTGGATAGATGCGCTTTAGGAGGTTCTTACTGGCCCAACCAGGAATAACAGGAGCTTCAAACTCAATAAGGATGACAATGTGTCATATCCTATTGAATAAAAGAGATATCTATAAATCTCTATTGACACAAATAAATGAATGAGTAAAGATGTAAGAGACAGAAATTTTCTACATGGTATAATGCTAATGAACACTGTAAATATAGATAAATGATAGAATTAGAAATCACTATTTGGTAGCCCTCACTGTTATGATGAATTCAGATAAAAAATTATCAGTGAATGCTAAATCTAACCTAAATCTAATGTGAAAGTTTAAAATGATGTAATATTTGTTTTTCTTTTGTGTCAGGGATTAAACTCAAGGTATTTTACCACTGAAGTGCACCCATTGCCCAAAATTTACATAGTTTGAAAGCATTTCACAAATGAAAAGCTATTAAAATTATAATACAGAAACCTAGTGAGTTGGGGATTTAGCTTAGTGGTTCCGCCACCTGCCTTGGAAGTGCAAGATCCCAAATCTGATCCACAGTACCAAAAAAAGAAAAAAGAAACCGAGCAGACACAAAATTTTGTAACTCCTGAGTGGATACAAAAAGCGGGTCATCACTGTGGAGAAATTCCTACTTAAAAAAGCAAACTTTAAGGGAGACACTCATCAAAACATTTGGCCTTTACTCGAAAGTACCAACATCACAAAAAGGAATAAAAGACTAAGCAAAGGCTCCACAGTGCAGGCTAACAAAACCTGACAAGGAAATCCAACGAGTGACCTTGGATTAAATAGTAGGCTAAACAGCAACAACAACAAAAAATTAAAACAGCATAGTGCTGGACAGTTGGTAAATGGGAACCGGGTGTTAGGATGAGATGATAGTGCTTTCTCAATGCTAAATTTCTAATTTTGTTTAGTACATGATACCATGTCTGCAATGATATTCAAATAATTCAGTAGGGAAGAAATGTATGCACGATGTGTATCACAGAAGACAAAGTGATAAATAGTCAAATATTGCACTAATAACTGAGGAAGCCAGAAATTCACTTTACTATTCCTATTATATGTTGGTGAAAATATTTCAAAATGAGTAGTAAAAAAAAAAACAAGTGTTTATTAATACATTCATTGAAAAAACATCTTAACAAAATAAATACAATTATAAAATTAAAAGTATTCAGAGTAAAAAAGTTATAAAACTATAATCCTAAAGAGTTATCAGTATTATAACATATTTCAGTGTCACGTTATACTTCAAGCATTATACCATCCTAAAGGTAATTTATATTTCATTTTTTCCTTCATTGTACTGTTGGGCTAATGACTAAATTTTTTAAAAGGTAACTGAATACATACAAGTTTTAAATATAAAACTAGTACATACAAATTACAAAAACTACTATTTGAGAAAGTCTTAAAAATTATTGATGTTTCCTTTTAAAACTGATACATAAATGATACAAAGAATCAGAAAGCTTCAGTTTCACTCTCAAAGGAAGTAACAATATAAGCCAATATGCCCACTTTATCTTTCTTTCTTGGCTAGGTTTCCTATGTCAAAGCCATTGATATTTGGATGGCGGTGTGTCTCCTTTTTGTGTTTTCTGCGCTTCTGGAGTACGCAGCTGTAAATTTTGTATCAAGACAACACAAGGAACTCCTGCGATTTCGACGAAAGAGAAAGAATAAGGTAAGTGATTAAATGTATTGGGTTTGGTGGAATATCATTTTTGCTGGAAAGTGAATGTTTTATATTTAATGGAGATACACAGGAAAGAAATTGGTATTGGGGACTAAATGACAGTGTATTCCTTTATTTCTGTCCACTTAAAACTTTAAGTATCAAAGTAGCTTTAGGGAGAAAACGTTGACAATTTGCTATACTTTAACAAGGTATCTGATAGCATGAGAGCTTTATCAACTTCTCTAATGTACTTCTAGGAGCAACATCTTTTTTATATGAATGAATGAAATAGATCATATTTTAACTTGCAGTGTTAGTATTTCTCATGGTTTTACTTGATATGTCATAGGTATAATTATTAATGTTGTTCCTCTACTGAATAATTCCTGTAGGCTTAGTTCCCATAGAATATTACTTATTAATATCATGATATAACTTCACGCAAGACTACTTGATCTCCTTTATGGGTATTTTCACATTCTTAAACTATTTCTTCAGAAACCACAATTAAGTACTAGTGTGCCTTACTATCATCTGATAAAAGAAAATTTATTTAGGGCCAGTGATTTTGTTCAGTTTTGCCATGCCAACTTGGCAAGCAAGAGGTCTTGAGTTTCAGTCCCAGAAACTGGAAAAAACTTTTTATTTAGATCTTTAGGAAACCATGGAAAATTGTAGAAGTAACCTTCTACCTGGATTTGAAGGTTTGGAATAGGGTGCTTCTTTCTGTTAAGTCCAGTAATGGCATCTCCTTTATAGGCCCATGGTTTTGACTACAACCTTTCCTTTTCTGTAAGATAAGAGTTTCTCTTGATAAAAAAATACAGCAAATTTATTTCCTCTATTGTGAATGTGCCAACTGACATTTTTAAAACAAGTGGAATTTTAGAGAAACAAAATAATGTCAAAGTTGCCAGGGTAATTATAGCCAGGTACAATAAACTGGAATAATTAAGTCAAAACATAAATCTTAAAGACACTGATCTGTGTGTACAGTATAATTTTATTAAAGATTTCTAAAAGTTTCATGGTTTCTGAATTATTGACTACCTATATAATCAAACTGTTTCTAAAGCAGTAAGTTTTGATTCCTTGAATCCACTCAGTGTCAAACATATTCTAAAGCAGTAACAAACATTTTTAATAAGTCCTCCAAAAGTTATCACTGAACTAGTAAACAAACACCCCAAAACTGCTGCCTGCAAAGAACATCAACAGTGGGACAGAAAACAGTGTCTGAGCTCACATATGATTTATGAAAATGAAGGCATATTATTTGTATATTGAAATGTACTATGGTGGAGAGATTAAGTTTTCCTTATCTGCTTTCTCCACCTTCGTCTGGATTACTGGTCTTCTATTTTATCACTATTCTTTAATCTTCTGTATCTCCCCTTACACACACATACCTGCTCCCTCTTTCTCTCACAATTCTTGGCTGAAATAGCCTAACAGGGGAAAAAAAATGCTGTATCACAAGGGTGAAGCTTTTCTTTGTCTTTCCAATTAGTGACCAACTAACTGATAAAGACAATTTTCCCATTTGTATCATTTATCACACCAAAGGTGATACTCATTTTTCCTACAATAATTTCATTTTAGGCTTTTACTTCTCACTTCCTTACCTTTTTCCTCCCTGTCCTCATCTTAGAACATCTCAATCACATGGTGCAAACTTAGAAATGCAAAATATGGTGTATAAATGGGCATAGTCTTAGAGTTCAAACATATTCTGTATCCACCAGCCATTGTGTCCACTGGATAAAATAATAGATGCTTAATTGTGGATTTTCCTTTTTACACAATTATTCTTATAAAAATGTCTCTGTACTCAGTTTATCACATGTGAGGGTGGGATAAAAATATTTGATGTTCTTTATTCTTTAGCTTTCAGTAAGATCAAAAGATCAATTTTCTCAGTGACTGTTATTCTAGGAAAATGTAGAAACACAAAAATGATAGTATCTTATTTTCTAGTCACAACTTGAAAAAATTCAGGAAGCAAATGTAATTAATGTCATAAAGTTTTGATCCAGAGGAAAGTAAGTCAGTTGTTTCAAAGTTCAATTCATATCTTGCATATGTGAAAGTCTATTGATACACATGTATGCTCAAACGTTATATGTGATTAAAAGCAATTGTGTAATTAAATTTAAGTATATATGACTTGACTCTGGTTTTTTCAATCCCTCTTGGTTCACCTTACCTTCCCACAGACAGAAGCTTTTGCATTGGAGAAGTTTTACCGTTTCTCAGACACGGTAAATTGACTTTCTTAACTCTAAATACAGGAATGTGATCATAAGTAAAAAACAGACAGCATATTCTGAACCTGGGCAGTGTTTGGTGGGGAAATGCAACCCTTTCATATGTAAAGACAAGCAAACACCATTTCCCCTCAAATAAGGAAATTCTTTTTTCTAAGAATTCTATTGTCTTTCTCATTCATTAGTAGGATATTTAGATAGCCTTCATTTTACTAACAGAAATATTTGACTGGTCAAAGCAATCACATATCTTTTTTCAACAGAAATGTAATATATATTTTGTAATTATCTCCACAGAAGAAATGGTCATATATCTGATCAAAATAAGTTGCAACCTTATTTATACAATAAATTCTAAGAAAAGAAGCAAGAGTGACTAAAGGTAATGAAGTGAAAACTAAGGCCCAAAATACTTTGTATAGTGTATGGTGTATGTATCTTTAGACTATATTCTTAATGTTTAAATATAGTGAAATTATTTTTAGTAAATGACTTAATTTTTACAGTAGCATCCTTTGAAATTTTCAAATAAAAGGAAACTACAAGGACTATGTTCAAGTATAATGGCTAAATATTTAGAAAGAATCTAAAATATAGTGTATTGGCCCATGGATAATATGACAGGAGCCCCTAATATAACATGCATCATTAAATATGTATGTTCCAAAGCCAGAAATTTGAACTAGGAAATCATATACAAGTAGTCTACTTTAAGAAAATAAAATTTATGCAGTAAAATGTATTTAAAAAGTAGCTCCCCAGATGAGTCTACTATACTCTCCAGTAAAGAATGCCTTTAATAATCTGATCTGCATAGCAGATTATCTAGACCCAGTGTTATTTTAAAATACTGTTTTCTTTTAATGCAATTCTCCCTTTTTGTCCTAGAAAAATAATCTCACACGATCTATTTGCCTTTACTTGATTATTTTACCTATAAATTTTATTTGCATAATAAAGTAGTATTTATATATATACTTATACAATAAACATAAATACATATGTCAGACTACATAGTACAGGAGAGAGAGGGAAATGGGGAGAGAATAAATATCTTCATATACATGTACATCTGTCTCTTTGGAACACAAACGTAATTACGTCTCCAATAACTAAACAGTTAATAGTTCTAGAAACTATCGAAAGAAGATATTCTATTAGTGATTGCTTTACAAAGAACACTGATGAAGAGGCAGGCTTACTAAATGGACGATAATTTTTTAAAAAAGAATATGATAGTGGAAATATATTCACCAGAAAGTACATGAATCTAATTTTCTTTTTAAACTACTGGAAACATTAAGCAAATCTGGGGATGGTAAATTTGAAAACTATTTTCCTCAACCCAACAATCTCATTGATTTTATCATATATTGTTTAGAGATAATCTGAACACGCTAAATCTTGTGTGTGTGTGTGTGTGTGTGTGTGTGTGTGTGTGTGGTACCAGGGATCGAACTCCGGTCTTTGCACTAATGAGGCAGGTCACCGAACAACACGCTATATTGTGTGTGTGTGTGTGTGTGTGTGTGTGTGTGTGTGTGGTACCAGGGATCGAACTCCGGTCTTTGCACTAATGAGGCAGGTCACCGAACAGCTGAGCTAAATCCCCAGTCCTGAACACGCTAAATCTTTAAACTAGCAAAATCAAAATGAGTCTAAAAAAAGCTGAGATTGTGCTCTATTTTCACCCACCAATACTGGTTGATGTGAATTTTCTTCAGTACTCCACTTTGACAAAATAAACAAAATTGCCTTATTATACAAAGTTGTCACAAAGGGAGACCTTTTAGTACTACAAATATTATTCCTAGGAAAGTTGACTCAGCATTGACATGGGAATAAAATGATGATACTTTACTTTTTTTTTCATAAAAGTATCAGATAATCCTTGATCATTTGTGAAAGAATAGAAGTTTGCTGTTGTATTCAAATTTCCCCACCTACACTGTCCTAGTCTGCTGTGTGCTGAATACCCACTGCACCATTTCATGGATGTTATCACCAGTGCTGTGTGGGAGTATGTGTGATACAGAAGGATATTGGTTAGAAGTGACTATTCTTATATATCATTGCTTAATCTGGGAAGCTTTTAAAGTCATCACAGTATTTGAGTATTTTATTTGTTGAGCAAGATGGATGAAATGGGATCGCTTAATGCATTTCATATAGCTTCCTCCACATTATGAAAGTGATGTAATGGTTTTCTGAAAGAAAACACATTTACATGGTACTCTAGTAATTCTTCCTACCTAATATCATTTATTAATTATTATCTGCATATGCAAATGAAATAGAATATTGCTACTGATTTTAAAAATGATGACCAAATTTATGATTTGTTAGACATGATGGTTATGCTGCTTAATAAAGGTGTATCATTGACTGCTTTTCAATAATTTTAATTATTTGCTTGCATATTTGTGTGCTGTATTACTTAAAATAACTTCTAAGGATGAGAAATAAACAACTTTTCTATCCTGTACATTTTGTCAACTCTATATTATTAGGACAAATGTGCATGTATACCAGATTGGTTGAAAAGATAAAGGTTTGTGGTTAAAAACAGTATGTACACAAAATTATTGAATAATCTTTCCATTTTACTTCAGTTTATGCTATATTCTAATGCAATTTTTTAAATAGATAAAATGTTTCTGATAGATTTTCTTATACATACCTGAGACAAAGTAGTTTTCCAATAATTTAGATTCAAATTCTATTGAATGACTCACATCACTGGTTGAAATTTTATTCTCAAGTAAAACAAAAATTGTAGTACAATAATTATTTCCTGAAAACAGCTATTTAGAGTTTATGTTAAACAAAGCAACTCCTTAAGACCATTATATCCTTTGAAATACCTGTTCAAAGTAATGTTCAATAAAGTAAAATAATTTCTATTTAAATTCAAATGCATTAAAGTGGCTCCCATCTCAAAGTTAAATAAAAATTCTTCTTTACATCTGAGATTGATAATTTAATATCACACCATTCCATAATTATGCATTGACACTACAAGATTTTATTAGGCTAGAAATAGAAAGACTTTTTTAAAAATTCTATTGATTTCTCATCTACTCTTTAAAATAGTTTCATTATAATTTCATAGTATTTTAACAAAAAATGAATCTTTAAAAACTTACATTTTACCATTTATTAATCTCCAAAACATTTCAGAATCTAAATTCAATGTCAGTCATAAATTTGGCTAATTTGTAGCTAATTTAGATATCAATTTTAATAAATGTACAGTTCTCTTGAAATTACATTTCCAGTAATTTTATATTAAAAATTGACTAAGAAACATAAAATATTTTGACCTCATCTATCATTGCATTCTTTAATACTACAATTTCTAAACAATACAGAAATTTTTATAGATAATTGAAACCAATATTTCAAATTAATATTTTAGAAACATTAGTTTTAATTCATTTATATTTTTCATCTGATATCAGATTTTCTAAATGATTAGGATTTATCCCCCAATAAGCCATTGTTATACTTACTAACAATATTTAAAAATCCACACGCTGAAATCATAAATGGAAATTATCAGTTCAGTTTTGTCTCTCTGTTACTTTCTGATTTGACAATAAAGTTATAGAAAGCATTTTAAACAAGATCTTTGCAGTAATCTATTTAGCATTTTAATTACATAAAAAATTCCCCAAATGTATGTACTAAGGGAGAAACATTAGGTTGAAAAATTGTATATTTTACCTGTTTTGTCTTACAGTAATTGACTTAATCAATACTCCATGCTATCTTATATGTTTAATATATTTAATTCTCAGTGAGTTTTCACACTCATACCCAAGTAAGGTTTTTGTTGGTGGTGCTTCATTTGGATAGCATGTGAGTTCTTATATCAAATATGTGGCAATATATTATTTTGATAATGGAAGTAAAGCAATTCTACTGAAAAACTATAAACTTTTGATCTTATATATTTACTTCTAATTCTAAGGTGCATCTGAAATGAATCAGTGTTGAGCATAATTCTTTTAATAAAATAAAAAGACAAAGTTTCCCAATGTAGCATTTGTGCATGATTACTGAAATATTTTTCTCAATTCTAAACTTTAAAAAAATGATAAAATATTTTCCTATTTAAAAACTGTATATAACTAAATGGCATTTACATTTTTCATTGTGTAGCACTATAAGTTGCTTTGAACATAGGAACAGGGTTCAACCCTGGGTAACTTAAGCCATGTCTTTAATTTTTTTAATAAATCATGTTATTTAGCCCATTTTTAGTTAATTTGATTCAATCTTTATTACTACCTATATTTAGACTTATGAAATGCTTTAATTTTATGATCTTTAAATATTGTCTATCAGTGTCTTTAAATATGTCAAAAGTTTTTGATAATTTTTTTGACTTTTTGATTTTTTTGGTATGTGATTCATGTGAATTTAAACTGCAAACATTTCCAGAAATTTGAAGTAGCCCCCAGGTATATTTGACTACTAACAGAAAAATAGTTCTCTATATGTAAGCAAACATAAACATAATTATATGGCTAGGTTATTCAAAACACAGAATTGGGTCAGTAAAAAATTAATTTAATATGCCTTCTAATTTATTGACAATAATAATAATAATAATAATCTAGAAAAGCTTCAAGCTTTATTGTTTAGGAGAACAGTCTTTCAAAGAAATACCAATAAGCCAATGTTTTTTTTTACAAAATTAAAATCTCTTGCTACTTTAGTGATGCAGGGACTGTGCTGTCTCATTCCTGACTCCTCCAGAGAACAGAGGAGCACTGTCGCCAGCCTGGTCACTACCTGCCAACAGGACTGAGGTCCCATTTCTGAAAGAGCACTGCCAAGGCTCCACGCGCTTCATCTCGTGGACATATTAAAGTATTTCTGTTTCTCATGAAACTTTTAAAATGCTAAAGACTCTGGTTGCATGAATTACATCTGTAAGGAATTTTAGTGGTCATGTACCAAACGCCATGTGTGGCAGTGATAAAAACTTGAAGCTTGAGAGTTGAAGCAACCTTTGGGTTTTTAGGCTCTTTTGTGCGTGACGGTGCTCAAGTCCAGTGCTCCCTGGGGAATGGACAAATGAGTAGGCCTATTTCACATAATACTTTAATGCTAGCTTGATTATTATGAGTTTAAAAATGTAACAGTAAATGACTCAAATTGTTATTAGCATTTTCTATCATATTATATGTCATGCATTTCCATAATAATATAGGTATTATAATAAAATTATTAATTCTTTAGTAATTTCTGGTTACATAGTTCATGTATATTCTCTCATCCTACAAAAACCTGCTAAATAGTAAAATAATATTTTCCAGGAGTAAGAAACTAAGACTCAGTACCTCAAATGTCTAAATCAAGGTTATCCATACTCCTGATAATAAACGATGAAGCCATGAAATTGCTTAACTATAATAAATTGTTTGCATTCTAAATTAAAATCTTAAGTTTGATTGACATCTGATTTTATATTTAGGCTATATATTTGTGGCCATACAAAATAGTTGAAAAGCATTTCCTGTAATAAGCATATTTCCTTAATTCAAATATCAATTTATTAATTTTTAAAGTATAAATGCTCTTTGACACCTTGTTTTCTACCACTGCAAGAAAACGAATATTTGAACAGAAAATTTTAAAGATGAATATATTTTTAATGAGATTAAAAACTTTCCTTTTTAAAATCCAAAATGAGGAGAAAAATTACTGGTAATATATTTGTTATGAAAATCACATTCCAGATGTTTTTAAAACAGTAATACATTATCTCAAATTATGAAACATATTTTTTCATGGTCCATTTCCTCAGATAGGCTAGCTCTTGAATTGAATTTTAAAAGGATAAAGATATAAATATATCCTTACAAATAGTTGTGGGACAAGATTTAGAAACTGAAATTACCTAAAATTGAAATGGCATAAAAGTCACAGCTTTGTTCACAAACAACTATTTAAAATGTGAATTTGTAAGTGTTGTAGAACTCAAAACATGTTGTGTTGCTACAAATTCATGCTGACTGAGCAGCATTTTGGTTCTTGGAAATTTCTGTTTCTAAAATGTCATTGTGTGTTATAGTCAAGAGAATTCATTGGAAATGCAGATTCATGTGACAACCTAAATGTTAATGAGTAAGAATCAGTTGAGACAGAGCCTTGATTTCCTCAATCCCTTTCAGGGATTCTAGACAGATGTTAGATATGGACAATAGTTTAAGAAACACTGACCTGGCCTAGACTATCATTACTGTGTACATATAGAATGGTGTTATTTTACATCTGTTGCAGGCTTTCATGCTGTAGTAATGTTACATGAAAGTGATTCGGTTTAAATTGCTCAAATATTTTATGTTCTATTAAAAGCAATATCCCAATGCAAGCTATTCTTATTCAGTATAAGGGCTATAGCTTTGATAGGTTTGATAAGGCAATCTTACTGATGAGACAGAAATAAGCTTTAATTTCATAAATCATTTAGTTAGTTTTATACAAGGATAAAAGACAGAAAAAGCAGAAGATATCGATAGCATCTTCATCTATTAGGAGGCTGCAGAGCTACTCTAGAAATAAGACTTTTGTCCCTCACCACACGGAGCCTGAATGAAATCTCAAAGAAATAGAAAGAGGATCATAAGCAGCAGTAGGCCTTTGAGCAAGTACACGCAAATGGAATCATGGACCCAGAACAATTATGCCGTGTAACACAAAGATAAACTTGTGAAGTGGGAAAGGCAATTGTGTCAAAGCGTTGCACCCCCAGGTCTGCATGTGTGCTTCCAGACCCCAGAACCTTTTCCTAAGGCATTCCTCCTTACTATCGCTCGCACGTATGTTCTACACACTGATCCAGGGAGCCAGCCATCCTTCCATGTCCTTGTTATTTTATTTCTAATTAATAGGCACTTTACCTGCCTATCCAACTTCTTCTTAAACCACCACTCTCTGGTTGGATGGTATACTGTGTGTCTTTCCTATTTTGCTCTTTACTTCTATTTGGCTTATTTTATACACCGGCCATGATGCTGATCTATTTTAAAGGGCCCCAACTGATATAAAAATACCTCTTCCGAGGCCTGAGTAGTATTTTCATCTGTGGCTTTCATTACATTGTAGCAAAAGCTCAAAAGGTTGTTAGTTTCTGCCAAAATCCACTGAATCCTCCAGAAGCCATAACAACCCATGTATGTCGTCTCCCAGCAGTGCCTTAATATTTGTCTTCAAGAGATTTAGCCCAAAAGTAACTTTCAAACATGGCTTCTCTTGTTATTTAAGGCAACCTCTCTCCAAAAAATAAATAAATAAAGAAAGAAAGAAAGAAAGAAAGAAAGAAAGAAAGAAAGAAAGAAAGAAAAGAAAAGAAAGAAAATAAACTATCAGCTTTACTTGCTGACAGAGAAATACGCCAGAGTTCTGTGTATTGCTGATATGGCTTTGGCTTGAATCTTACCTAGATTGACTATGCTTACCTAATCACATATGTCACTAAAGGCTCCAAATTCTCCCTTTCTCCTAAGAGAATGAACTATCATTGAACACTCGTACTGACATCAGTTTACTTCTGAGGATGATCTGCACCACATCCTCTCTTATCAGGTAGTGCCAGTATATTGCAGAAGTCAGTTCCCTTAGGGCAGGAAGGAAAAGTATAGTTGTGTCTGCTCCATATGAAGGCACACTGTGCTTGACATGCTTAATGACTGGAATTAGAGAGAAAACATAACAAACATCAGTCACGTCTATCAAATCCCCTCTGCCTCCCTGTCAGCCTGAAACTCCATCCAGCCTGTTGGGTACCATTGGCAGAATTTTTTATTGAGCACAAATATTCAGCAACTGCCTGAAAAGTCCATCTAGATTTTATTCTTGTTGTTGTTGTTGCTTCCAGTACTGGGGATCGAACTCCCCAGCCTCACATTTAGGTTTTTAGAACATTTTTATTAGTAAGGATCCATCTAGTTTTACGATAGGCCAGACACATTATTCTAAAACAAATGATGAAGCTATATACTTCTGCCACTATAATTTTTTGTTTCATCAGAGTCAAAAGTTCCCACTTTTCTTCCTGGACTCTCATACTGCTCAATATTTACTATAGATAAAGATCAGGTGGCTCAGGCCAGGGATTTAGTTCAGTGATTCAGATGCCTGCCTTGGAAGCGCAAGGACCCAAGTTCAATCCCTTGTACCAAAAAGAAAAAAAAAAAAAAAGATTAGGCGGCTCAAAACACTCTAGTTTTAATACATTTAATTAAAACTGGCCTAAAGAATGACTTGTCAGCAATTAATTTCAAGCCAAAAACGGCAAGATCTTTCCATTATGTCTCAACATTTCCAGTTGTACATTTAGCCAAAAGCAATACTACCTGCAGCAATACCATACTCTTTTTTCCTATCTATACTTTTTGGTATGGCCCTGACACCTACTCTAATAGCTAATCACCTTGCCTCTTTCCCTGCCCGACCAGCTTCTCTTATATTACAATCTTATTTCCTAACAAGTGTACCATATGTTGTACTGGTATCCAGTAATTCCAGAAAACTCTTTACTAATGTAGGTGATTCAACTTTAACCGTGGCATAACCTTGGAGTCCTTCGCAAAATGGACAAGATTGTGGTCTTCATTCAAGTCAGTCTTTTTAGTTTCAAATACTTTAACTGATGGAGTAAATTTAGCAACCTGTGTCAGTGCCTTTTGTTCCCATCCCCCACTGGCACCACTGGATTTAACTTCTGAGATGAAAGGAGCAGATCTAACAGGGCTCCTTAGGGGAGGCAGCTGCTGAAATTGAAACAGACTTCCGACCTCCCAGCTGGCAATAAATGCGCCAGGAAATTGCTCACAGGAATCCTGTCCGTTTTCACTGTGTTCTTTTTGTGTCTTAACAGCCACCTAAGGAGAACTAATAGATTCACCTCTGACCATCATTTTTCTTCGAGTAGTCTAAATTTACTTCCCATCAGTGAAACTCAGCGTGGGTACTGCAAGAGTGAATATGACCAGGAATGTATTTGTCCTCCATCTTACCCAAGAGAAGGAACACGTAACTAAGGGACTCCTGTAACCACAGTTTATGTACTGGTTTAGATGAGAGAATATTGGGTTACCTCATTTCTGATTATTATATGGCCAGCCCAGGTTTGCTACTACATATAGCTCATCAACTTTTCTGAAAAGGCATTGCAGCAGGGTATCTGTAATCCCAACACTCTTGGGAAGCTGGAGCAGGAGGATGTCAAGTATGAAGACAGCCTGAGGAATACTACTTCCATGCTACAGCATCCAAAAGTATATTATTAGCTTCTAGGTCAGTTAATCTAAAGGTTTCAGAAAGCATCGATTGCCTGGAGATCTGCCCACACTTCTCAGCAAAGTAAACCAGGTCCTTTGTACTATACACTCTTAGTCCAATTAAGTAGCTACTAGACACGTGTGGCTATGAGGACTAGAAAAGTAAGGTCTGAATCGATATGTACTGCGCACAAAAAATGCATACCAGACTTCAGGGACTTTGCAAGAAATAACAAATGTAAACCATCTCAATTTTTAATTTGAACAAATGTT
Organism: Fukomys damarensis; assembly: GCF_012274545.1. Classification (NCBI taxonomy): domain Eukaryota; kingdom Metazoa; phylum Chordata; class Mammalia; order Rodentia; family Bathyergidae; genus Fukomys; species Fukomys damarensis. Next base: position 30,196,232 of record NW_022900930.1, read on the forward strand.
GAAATAATAATTTTTGAAATATCAAGTTAAAAACTAAAACTAAATTCACCTGTTTTTTAAAGCTTACAAAAATATAAATTTTAAAATTACACATCTTTGATTTGTAGCACACATATTTTATGGGATGGGTCAGCACTAAAGATACTAGTTTCTAGTGTTATTTGCCTGGGGACATCAAAATTAAATATAATGCTTTTCCAAGTCCCAACAGGGCTTCTGTTTTCATCTTGGGCACAGTTCATGAAGTGCTTTCTCTGCTGTTTTTCTTCCCTCCATACAATTTCAGTTTTATGAGGACTGATTAACAGAGAATGGGAATTAATTCCTTCTTGAGCCACTTTCTGTTAATTTTTTTCTTATTGACCATCTGTCTGACACTCCAGCAAGAAACGAATCTATGTTAGCCATATTCCAATAGGAAGGTTTATGTCATTATGCTCTACAGATTTACTATCTTTAATCTAGCATGGATTCTCAACTGAACTCTCACTCAAAATTTTTGGCCATCCTGAGTCAAAAAAAAAAAAAGATTCTAAAACCTGATCACTTCTGTCTCTACTTCTGAGATCTAGGATTCAAATGGTCACTCACAGTCTCAGATACCAAAGGACTTTAACCTAGTAAGTATTACATTTATTCAGCCTGAGACAAGAATGTGATGTAGGAAACAAATCAGGACATGATATCATCATTGCATGGGAGTCTTGGCAGTTTCCCAAGAAGACTTCTTATGCCCCCTCATCCACAGGTCATACAGGCACAAAGTCAAGGAGTGTGTGACTGCTTTCACACAGAGAAGTCAAAGCCTTTGTTTTGAACTAAATGTGTATACGGTCCAGACACGTGGGACAAATATCTACAGGCCTATGTGCAGCTCCACCAGGCCCCTTGGAGGTGTAGCTGCCCTTCCCAATGGCAGGCTACAATTCCCCTTAGTTTAATTCTATTGTTTTCAAGGAAATGCTGCTACAGCATTCAGAGGTCATTATAAGCTGTCCCATAGTAGCCTGGTCCTGATGTTAACTCTTTACAAACAGGCAGTTATACAGAAAGATACAACTGCCAAAATTCTAGTTGTGGACTAAATGTGTTAATTTTAAATGGATTCTCTCTGTTTTGAGATGAGCAGCTGTGGTCTCTAACAGTTTTAAAGTAAGTTCTCCAGGAAAAAGGTACTCAGTGAATTCTATCAGACAAAGAGGTAGAATGCTGAAATCTCAGCATTTTGGTATGAATTTTCCAAATGCTTCAACTAACATAGCAACATACATAAATGCTAAGATATTTTTGTCCTATTTTAAAATGGAATTTTTAAATACATGGGTTAATACAGTTTAAAATTCTGTATGATATGTCAATATTCAGCTGATGTGCTGAATACCCAAATTACCCAGGTGGCCTACATTTCCTTTCTGCAACACAAACATCAGCTTAATTTATTAAATTATAAGTATGTTATTCTGGCACTCACATAAAAGCAAATTAGTCTCTAGTATCTACATACGCTTTTATCCAAGACACAGAAAATGTCAATATGAACAATAAGTTTGCTATAAAATTTTCATGAAAGCCAAAGAAACAGCAATATAAATGAATAGGCTTGTTAAAGAATATTGGAAAATTTATTTCCAATTTTTGTCAGATTACAGTACCAGTCATATGTGATTTGGAATGGTAGCTTTGTGTTAAGGTAATTTTAATTTTCAACTCATTTCAGGCTTTTTTCCTTAAATTTCAATTACTTATATACACTTTTTCATTGAACTGTCTTTCAATAATTATATGGTTTCTTCAGGTGGAATTACCTTACATTCATAATTTTTTAAAATCCTGTTTTATATATCTGTGAATCTGCTTTGGTCATTTTCTCACTTTTAGAATCTATTAACAGTAACTTTTTCATTTTCCTACTCATAGTGTTCTGCTCATTGGACAGCTACTTTCATAGACCTTAAGTACTTTTCAAGCATTTGAGCCAATTATTTTGCGTTACTCTAAAACAATACTATAATAAGAGAGACACAACTTTATAAAATATATTATTATCTTCCAATTTTAGGATCAAATAACCCCTTTCATTGGTAGCTATCTACTGTCACATTTTAAATAAATGCTTTAAATTATTCACCAATAGATTCCATTATAAATTTTTAAATATCATATTTCACTTACATAAGCATATCTTATTATATGCTTATTAAATAATTGTTCTTTTACATTTTTATTTATATATATGGAACATTCTTATCATTTTCTCACATTTAAAAGTAACTCTACCTCTCAGAAGAACATAATATTGTGAATAATAAGTTTCTGGCAAGTTTACTATTCGAACATGAAATAAACTAGTTTCTATTTTGATCAAACCAAAGTATCTGAAAAGTAAGTATATGTAAATAAGACTGTATAGATCTTTCAAAAGTGTTAGTGTAAAGCAGGAGTAGCATAAAGTAAGAATAACAAAAATCAAGCTGTGTTATTGTGCTAGACTGTGTTTTCTAAGGAAGTAACTTAGAATTGTAGGAAACAAGTATTAAAAGCTTGTCTCCATGATAAAGAAAAATTCAGACAATGTTCCTGGTATTTTTCCCCTCTGACATACATATTTGTACATTTAGGCAGTAATGTAAAAAATGTCCAGGGTATGAACATATATAGTACAATATACCATTAGTTTTTTTCTTTAACTCTCTATATATTCAACTAGTATGTAGATAACATCAAACTTTAGTTTTCCATTAAAACCTATCTTTCAAGAGCTTCGTATTTATTAATGGAATATCTATATGATGAGGGAAAAATAAAACTTCACAGGGAAAAAGGCAGCTCATCTATAGATGCTTAAGTTATCTTTCCCTTATATTAGTGTAAACACATTCATGACAGAACTTATGATTCTGAAATGTCTGCTGTACATGTTCTATTCCATTACTAATGAGTTTTCTTATATTTTCTTTGACAGGATGATGACATAAGAGAAAGTCGATTCAGCTTCACAGCCTATGGAATGGGACCATGTCTGCAAACAAAAGATGGCTTAGCTCCAAAAGGTCCAAACCATCCTGTCCAGGTAATGCCCAAAAGCCCAGATGAAATGAGGAAGGTCTTTATTGACCGGGCCAAGAAGATTGACACCATCTCCAGAGCCTGCTTCCCATTAGCTTTTTTGATTTTTAACATTTTCTACTGGGTTATCTATAAAATTCTTAGGCATGAAGATATTCATCAGCAACAAGATTAAGTGGGAGGCGCTTTAAACACTACCATCCAATTCAGAAGAGTTTCTTTACTATAGGTGTATGTGTGAGTACATACGTGTGTGCTGTACAAATGGCTATTGTATTAAAGTGGCATTTGGGAAAAGTTGTATTTTGATTTTCTATATAAAGTCAAGAATCAGACTGAGTCTTTTAGTGGATATCAAATATATATTACGGGAATTCTATTTCATATTAACTCAAAATGATGTTGCTTTTTTCACAGTAAATCGTGTAAGTGGAAGCTTTTCCCACCAGTGTGTTTGTATGTTATATAATATTACATAATAGTAGAGATGAAACTTTGGAAATTCTTGATTTTTAATTAAGCCATGTGAAATGGTACAAAGAAAGATTTGCACAGTAAATTTTATAAAAGGATAATAAGAAAATGATGAAAATAATAAAGAACAATAGCTTGAGATATAAACTATTTTATTATACTGTAGTTACAATAAAAGGGAAGTAATCAGAAAATTCAGTGGAAAATTTTCTCATGTTAGTAGAATATGCCATGTGGAACATTGTAAAACTAACATGATGAGAAATATTTTAAATGGAAGATTAAAATAAGACTCATTGTTCAAAATACTAAGTTCAATTGTTTAGAATATTAAATTACCCTCTATGTAAAGTTAAAAACAAATAGTTTTAGAGATGTTATATTCAAGATTCTACTTTTCTTAAGCTTTATTTCTCTAGAAATGCAGATGAAAATACTGAAAACATTTTAGTTTTTAAATGTGTTATAGTGATTTATTTTTAATTATTGCCAAACAGTGAAAATTTCAAGCCAGCATTTTCACTTTTGTTAGATTTTAATAGCTGTGTATTCACCTGTATGATTGCATCTAAAGTTTTGATACAACTGAAAAAATTTCAATAAGATACTCAGTTTAAAATGAAACTTTAAAATTTAATGTGATTAAAGTATTTACATTTTTATAAAATGAATTCAATAGAAACAAAAATGGATCAGTGAAAGATTTTTTAAATAAAACTAGTTTTCCCATGAAAATTACATGAGTTCAAACTATCTCCAACTGTAAAGGGAAGAAAGTTTTAATTCTAAATTATATAAATAAATCAATTATATATAGTAAAGAATGTTTTAATATGTCTGAACAAATGTATTGAAAATATAAGCCATTCCCAAGATGGAAATAGTATTTGATAAATTTTTTACTTTGAATTTATCAATAATACTATGAGATTATTTCAAGTATAATGGGATGTTTGTTTGTTTTATGAATGTTATTAGGTGAAAAGTATATGACAAGAATTCTTAGTTAAATTAAAGCACATTCTGATTCTTTTCAATTTTGCTATTCTATGTTAATTTAAATATTTTTCAGAATGCTTTTTAGAAATTTAAATTGTTGGCCAGATACACTAAATGAAAATTACCATATTAAATTATTTATACAGCAAAGCAAGTAATTAACTCAGATATAAGAAACATATGCCAGTTTTTGAACCAGATATTTTCTAAACTTCACTGTGAAATAAAAAGCAGAAACTGCCATTTAAAATTTAAAACTTTTCAATTATTCTATACGTTAGCTTATCCAAATCTAGATTTTAAAAACAACTTTTTAAAACATAACACATGTACAGCAGTCTTTGCTAAAACCAAATTCTCCTTTTTTTTATAAGTAATTTAAATCAAAGAGGAAATAGCATCATAAACAAATGCCGTAACTGAGAGAATTTGTTACTATGAACTCTGTTTATTTTGAAGACTACCTACCCAAAAGTTAGTTGTATTTTCATTTGGTGTCAATGAATTAAAACCATGAATGGCTGGGGATTTAGCTCAGTGGTTCTGCCGCCTGCATCGCAAGAGCAAGGTCCTAAATTCAATCCCCGGTACCAAAAAACACCATGAAAATAAAATATACTGTGCTTGAGATGGCAGGAAGCAGAAACACTGAGCTAAAACCCCGAGCCCTACAAATTTTATTTTAGATGTTTTTGAATGTTGCTTAAAACTGGCCTATCAGAAGCAAACAAAAAATATAATGAACATAAAGATGCATAATCTCAAGAGAAATTCAGACATCACTCGCTTTCCTATTTGAGGATATCAGTGTTCCGTTTTTTAAACTTAACACTTGGAACATAAAATACCAGCCAGGATAAAACTTGTCAATGAGAACATTGTTGGTACTACACAAATCTCTTTATCTGAAAAACATTATACTTTCTTAAGCATAACTTTTCTTTCCCATTGTATCTATCACTGCCTTCGTGCATTAAAATATGCCTCCACTTACAAGGTAACAGTGACAAGACAAACGGCTGAATCTAAAATGTTTAAAGAAACATGTCCCTTCTATCAATCCACAGAAACTTTAAATCTGGAAGACTACAATGTAATTAGCATTCTGAGTTTGTATTTACCTCAACAAACTCTGTGTCAAGCCAGAATATTCTAAAGTAAGACAATCAGAAAACCCCTAATCGCAAGAAAATCTTAGTGTTCATAAACGTGAGTAACTACTATACATTTAAGCTGAAATCTTAAGGTGGGTATTCTGAAGCATTTTAAAAGCATAAGATTTTTGTTAATGCAATTTATATCAACTTTCAAAATGCAGTTGTGTATTTAAACTATTGAAATATTTGTATCTATAGCACACAAATTTTTAGGAAATCTTGTACCTTAGTATTTACATGCCAGAAGAACTTCTCTCTTTTCTAAACATTAGAATTGGACTTAAAATGTGAGATTTAAAACTTCTTTTTTACTATTTAAAATAGATGCCAGAATCACTAGGAACAAGAGACCCATTTGTCTTCAGAAAGTCCTGTCTTTGCTCAAGTTTATCTATTCATGATACACACCAGAAGAGCTCATCCAACTTAATTATCATTTTACTCCATAATGAATTCCTATGGTATGGATATATTCAAATAGCCTTTAACTCTGTTTTTAACTATGAATGCTTGAACATCTACATACACCTGAATGTCCAGTATCTTATGAAATAAAATAGAAAGTTTAGGGAAAACGTGTAAAGTAAATCTACACGTTTAACAGAAAAGAACATGCTGTTGGCAACCACATGCAACATAAATAGTTACTCGATAGTGGAGAAAATTAGGTGTGTCTTCCTCAAAGTCACTCGTCTATCTCATTTTTTAAATTTTTAGTTTTAGTAGTACATGTTTGCTGGACTTAACAGGATAATTACATTCTTCGTGGGGAGTTGGTGCATGGACGTAACACATCTTAATGCATTATTCACCTCTTTCCCCTCCTTCCATTGCTTGGTCCCCTTCCATTTTGTAAAAGATCTATCTCCCTGTTTCTTATTATATGTCTTCTACTTTGCCTTTTAATCTGTTTATATTTTGTCTTTCTCATAGAAGAGAAACCATGTCTTATTTAAGCTTATGAGTCTGACTAATTTCACTTAGCATCATGGTCTTAATGTACATCCATTCTACAAATGACTAAAATCTGCCTTTATGGCAGAGCACGATGACATTGTATATCATTTGTTAAAACATAGATTTTTATTCTTAATTTGATAGTAGTTACTTGGAGAGAATTACTTGGGAGAATTAAACATTATTTTATCAGCTTGAATTTTGCTTTCATCAATAAAGTACACATTCTACAAAACTGACTTGGGAGAATATGGGACATAATTAAACCAGAGAGTACAGTACTTTCAATACTGAAAGGAGGCAAGAGGCAATATTTACTTCACTGGTGTTCCATAACAACAATTTAGAGCACTATAAGAGCAAAGTTCTTGAAAATAAAAATGCGCCTAATAATTCTTAGATACTAACAGTCTTTGAAGTCGTATCACCAATAGTAGATTGCATGCATTTCACAACACAAATAATTGAAAAAATTCTCAAAGTTTTCCATCTCATACCATCTGTATTTATTATCTACCTGATTCTGAACTAGCAAAGAAAAACAAGGTGTACCAAGTATAAAACATGAAAACATAGTCAGGCAGCTTTCATGGTGCCAAGAGGGCAAAGACATAAATAATGGAATTCATCAACACATTAGGAGAATAAATGTGGCTTCCACCCATAAGGCAATTTAATTTTAACAGTCTATTCAAGGCAAATATAATCAGTGAAAATCTAACCGAACAAAATAATAATTATCTTAGTTCACTGAATGATTACTCAGGAGTTAGCTTAGGGACTCAGAGAAAATTGTTTTCAATTTTAGAATTCCAAGTTTGTATTTTAAATTTAAACCACCTATTAAGCACAGCGATAATAATTGCATTCCTTGCTTGATAATTTAGGCATTCAGTTCTTTAACTAGATTATTATATTGCCTATGCTTGGTCTCAAGAGTTAGTTATGTGCTACTCCAGAGGTGCTGAAATTTCCAGCACAACCACCTCTAGCAGGCTGCAAACTTAACTGACATTGCTAGTTGCTGACTTCATAAACATTTCTGAGAAGACTTTATTTGCAAAAACCACACAATATTTTAAATGTTAAATTTCAAGTATCTCTTAAACTGGACTCAAAATGACTAAGCTGCTCAAGAAAAAATTGAAGTGGTTTTTGCCACTATTTTTCAAATAATTCTGACAATACCACTTTCTTTACCTGAATATATCTGAATAATGAGCAGTGGAAAGTTATGGCTGCAAAGATCAGAATTCTACATTAGACCTACATTTTGAATGTGACAATCCAGTCTTGTTCCCCATTATGCCTTCATAATTTTTTGCTGCATCCTCTGTTTAGGGTCACAAAAGCATTCACCACACTTCAAGTATAATCATGACCATCTCACAACCAAAAATAATAAACAACTTTAACTAATCACACAGTCACTCTTTACACGTCAGAAAACTACCCATAACTGCTTGAAACTTAAAATGTACACTCTTTCATTGGCTTATTATTTTACACCATGAAATATCTAATCATTTTTGCTTTTAAAAAGATGACAAAATTGATAAGGAAAATTGCAGCTTATGTCTAAATAAACGATGCTTTTTAACACAATATAGTAAAAGACATACTATATATGAACACAAAGAATTTCCTCTTGGTTTAATGAAAATAATATATCCACTGCTGTGTTTAGTCTATATGCAGCTGCATTGATATTTTTATTTTCTTATTCAGGTACTATAAAGAGTAGCAAAATACAGCAATCTCATTATGCATTCACTCATATAAACTTCACATGAATAAATACAAACACTATGAAGTATTAATTTAATTAACTTTAAAATTAAGCCTTTAGCCTAGCTCCTCCTCTTTAAAAATATACTAATTTTAAAAAGTGAACTTACATCAGAAGTTATACAATTAAATAACATATTTTACATATGCTGTTACATAATTATTTAAAAAGTAAAGTGAAGTATATACTTCCATAACAAAGATACTTTGAGCTCATGTGTAAAAGGTAACTCCCAACAATTTAAAAGTAGTGACAGAAAAATATCCCAGAAAAGTTTCTCCCAGAAATCAGTCCAAGAGTTAAAAAACTGCCAAGCTAGGAGCTATTTTTAATCTACATTTCCGACTTTAATGCTACCTTCAGCTTTTACACTATGTTGACATACAGATACACACACACACACACACACACACACACACACACACTCAAAGTCACAAAAAGCAAAATTCTTTAAAATTAGAAATACAAGGGAAGTCACCTTTCTTAGACAAAAGGTCATAATAAAGAGATATATTTTATGATGTAAATTATTATGCATTAGAGTTATTAATAATGGCATCCCTTGATTTGGCTATGTCTTAATTTTGAAACCATGATATTTTACCTCAAAAACACAGGAACAAAACTATCCAGATAAAATTGTGTTTCTAACTCTTAAAAATGAGAGTTCTAACACACCACTTAGGGGTTAGGTATGTAGTTCAGTGATAGAGCACCTACCTAGCATGCTTCAGGTTCTGGATTTAATCCCCAATACTGCAAATCACAGCAATAATAATGACAGTAATAATACTAACAACTAATACTATATAGACTACCATGAAGTAACTACATATTTGTCAAATAGTCTTTCCACAATACATCTAATAATATTGGATGAGTTTATAGTATCTTAAGTAGATTTTTCAGTACTTTTTAAAGTTCAAATACATGCAAAATGAAGATAATTTTAAAAGCAAGACAATTATTTTTTAAAGTTGTTCCAAATTCTGAATTCTGCTAGTATTCCAGCACATATATATATGTATATGCCTAAACAATTCTAAAATATAATCGGAATTCAGAACAGCATTTAAATGTGTACATGTAGGTGAGTCTGAATTTTAATTTTATATGTATCTATATATACATACTAATTTCCAGCATAGAAGATTATGATTCAGTCTTCAATGACTGATTAAATAAATATTAATTGATCAATTTATGTGTGCTTGGCACTGTGTTAAGTGCTGAATTCATTATCTTTGTAGGAAGACATGAAATTCTGTATTATTGACAAAATTCAACTGATGAGAGAACTGTTGTGAATATACACAAGCCTAATATCACTCAAAATACTTATAAAGTTTTATATTTTTTTCAAGCCATCTCTTTTAGTTATCTCTCATTTGCATCCTTGGAATTAAAAATAAGCCTTTGAGCTACCCAGCCAATATCAGAATCTTCACCATGACAATGATCTGCATTCTCCAGATACCCATATAACCACATGTGGATCATTTCCTCTGTAAGCACCATGTTCTATAGTGTCATAATTCTGTATAATGAAAAGTTAATCTTCAGCATGAAACTACTTCAGCTTCCTAACATCACTTAAGCCTATTCCATTTCCATTAGACACCTTACCATATATTTTCTAACATCTGCTAACTATATTTAGGCTTAATCAATATCTTTTTTCAGCCCTTGATAGCTAGCGTTAAATTTTATTTAGATAATTCATTAAAGCACTTTAACTATTAAATCATGATGAGTCATTTTCACGTTTATAAAACAGAATAATATTAAATTAATTGTTTAGATAAGTATCAGTAAAAATGTATGCAAATTATTTGCAGTAACTTTAAATCTGTATGCCTGTAATTTCATAATAAATTCAAATATTTAAAAGTATATTTCAGATACAAAGATAGTAAATAAAATATTACAAAGTATTATGAATTTTAAAGAACCATCAGGTAACATGAGACTTATTTTAAGGTGACACTATAATAAATATATTGTGAAGTAATTGTTTTCTTTTGATAGTTGATTTTTCTCTGGGATGGTTTTAGCAAATATTTCTTCAGGAAAGCCACTTACATGCACATTATAGCTTTGCTTGTTAATGTAGGTGAAGATTTGGGAAGCTATGAATTAAAGGAAAAAAATCAAATGTAAAGCTGTACTGGGTCACATACAACTAATTTTTGCACTCCTTCCTTTCCATCTCTATGAATTATGGAATAGTTTTTATTTAATTCTGCATTTTAATCTATGGTAGATGATTGTACTGGGGAAAAACAGAGTGAAATACTTTGACATTCTATGACTATTATACAATATGCTATGGAAAAGAAGCAAAAAGTACATGTGCCATCTACAGTATTTCCACAAACTATCTTAATTTAGTGTGTATTAGTGAGACAAAATGTTTAAAAGTCTTCTCTCTCAAAAAAATGTGTTGATAGGGCCGGAGATTTAGCTCAGTGGTTCCACTGCGTGCCTCACAAGGGCAACAATGAGTTCAGTCCCTGTTACCAAAAAAAAAAAAAAAAAGTGTTGTTATTTTGTGATGTTAATCATTTTTCTGTGAATCAAAAATATGTCTTCCTCAGCTTGATTTCTCAGTCTGTCTTCTTGTCCAGACTGATGTCTTATTTTTACAGAAAATTTAATAGAAAACATTAAAAATTATGCATGATTTTATTAACTTGTTTTTCATTATATTCTCTTTCATTCAATTCTGCAGTTAACAAAATCTCTAATCAGTTATTAACCCGTGAACAGTATATATCATATCACTGTATATAATTTTATCAAAATTAATAAAAATTAACACTTTTCAAATATATTCATGCTCCTGTCCAATTTTTAAAGAACAAGCTTTGCCAAATGATATGTTTGTCTGATAAAAATCATAAGACATTTCTGTTCTGATAGAGATTATTACATTTAGGATTACAAATGTCAGTGGTATTTCGAGAAGACTTTAAACATGTACTAATGAAATTTCTTAAAAGTGTAAAAATACGGAGGGTTGGTGAATAGAACTTCACTACTAAAGAGAAAGGATGAAAAGATGAAATGATGAAAGATGTGTCATTAGCTAGTAAGTTACTTGATGTTATTGTATTAGCTCTTTATATTTGTTTGAAAGACTTGTCTTTAAAATTTCTTTATTGAATAAATCATCAGTTACCATTAAAGATTATTGGAAAATAGAACACTAACTTTTTTGTTCTGCAATTTCTTCTAGCTTTTTTCCTCCACACAATTAGAGTGATAAAGTTTAGTAATCATATAATAGTAGATAAGTATAAAATTTAATGACCAAGAAATTTAAGATTTGATTACAGCTTAGTATAACTCGTCTCTCATTTTTTTTGAGTACTTACAGCATGTGTAACAGATTTTTTATAATTTTATATATTTACTGGAACAAAGTTATATAAGATTTATACATTGAAAATTTCTTTCCTCGAAGAACTGGAATTCACTAACTTTATGTTCATATCATGAGATCAGCAGAAACTCTTGACTGCAATAAAGCCATAAAATCAGACAAAGTCATCTGTAAGTACAGGAGCTAGAAGTATTAGACATTTAAGCAAAATGCACATGAATAAATGCAATGTGCCTATACTAACAGAAAAAGAAGCTTATTGGCAACCAGTGAGTTTTAAAAATAATCAGTTCTAAGAAAAAATAAAGAAAAAAATAATCAGTTCTTATTGCTATAGCTTTAAGTATTTTCATTATTGTCATTCATCATTTAAAATATCACTAAATTGGTTACTTTGTTCTGTATTATCTCAGTTACTCTCACTGTTAGTAGCTGTCTTCCTTGATAAACTGATTTTCTAAAAACAATTCGATGTAATTTTGTCAAATTAACATTGTTAATTTCCTATGCATGGGGATCTTAAATCAAACTAAAGCCAGGGTTGTGATCATTATATATATTTGGATATTTGTTTTCCTTAATATTTCTTTCTAGTTGACCCCATGTGTTAACAAGTTACCTCTGTGGATGCTCTAACAATATCTGAAAATTCATTCAGGCAAACTGCTAAATGAAAGCTAGGTTTTAAAATAAAGGTAGCACTGTCTCAGAAAACCAGTGCTAGACATAAATTAAGGCAGTACAACCAAATTTTAATCAGGAACCACTACAAAAGGGGGAAAGACAGCTAGGATCCATTCCTACTACAACCAGGACAAGTTTGACTATCCAAAGATAAGTGGAGACTTATACACAAATGGGGTTCAGTGGGTGGAAAATTATTAAGGGGAAACTTCACTGTAAGGGGGATTCTTTCTTAAATGACTCACCTCAATTCCTGCTGAAGAAGTTGAGATAATAAGAGATTAGCAATGAGAAAAAGAAATTTTATCAGATATCAGATGTGAAATATTTTCCTTGAACTGACAAAGCAGTTTTCTTGCTAAACTGAAGAAAATGGACCAAGGACAAAACTCAAGTTCAGGCCCAGGCAAAAGGGTCAAAAAGAGAATCTTGTCATCACCCAAATCCACTACATGACAATAGAAATTAGTGCTCTGTTATCCCAACAATGACTGTTTGTTAAAAATCAGATCAAATGTACTTGCTGTTGTACAGCCTCAGTACTCTTGGTCCTCACAAAAGGATCTCTTGTGAGTTATCCATAAAAAAATTCATTCTTCTGAGGTGATGTCAGATCCCTTTTCCTTCTGGAAAACAAAATAAAACAAAGCAAAAAAAACTCTTCCAAATGATCTATTGCAAAAATAATATATTAATGAGGTTTTACTGAAACCATTATTTTCCACCAAAAATTAAATTCATACAGACTTAATATTGCTTAAATATTTACTGTTTGGGAGATCATGCTTACAATTGTAATACTTTATATCCACTAATCAAGGAAAATTGAAATACAAGATAAATATGAAAAAACCAACAAATTGTCAGAGTAGTTGACACAGAGCAGAAAAATCCAAGAACATACATTTATTTCACAGAAAGTTCCTGAAGAAAATTGATAACATATTATTTTATCCCTTGAAAGAAATAGAGCTTCAAACTATTGTATTGCATTTAATAAATACCTGGATTGAATTGAAGCTAGCGGTACATCTAGTGATAATGTTAACATCTTTGGGGCATTTCCTTTGTTCTGTCCATTATTATCAATTTTTTTTTTGAGTCTCTTCTGTGTTAGGCCATGACAACCTTAAGGGGTGACAAACAGGAAAGCTTCCTCTACTTTCAGCAAAGCACAGAAGGAAATAACATCTGCAGGAAACGTATGTCATAGAAAAGAGGCTTATTTTACTGTACTTTGTGTTAGTGCTTCTGCTATGTAATCAATATTGTCTACAAAGGACACAATTATTTCTAAGATGATGACATTCAAATTGATGTTTTGTGTATAATCAATTATCTTTCCGATTTAAATGGTTTAACTGTATGATTTTTTTTCTTTTTGAATGTAAAAGAAGAATAGTAAGAAAGAGTGAATATGGTCCAGTTTTTGCAATTTACTTTAAATCAAATCAGAATGCATTTATTGATGTTGAATTCCTTATTCTTGAAATATCTTTTTTTAATATTGTCTGTGAATGTCTAATAATGAAAACACTGGGGCAATGAAAAAGATGTTACTTTAAATTATAAAGAAATACAAACAGGAAAACATTTGTATGACTTATTTAACTAATGGACTGTAATCTATTTTTTTAAGATCAGATTTTTCTGTTTCTATTTTATCATATCCCATACTTATTTTATTATATTTTTATAAGCATAATGATAGAATTTGAGACCAATACATATATTCTTACCAAACAAATGACTATGAATTAAATCAAGCATGCAATTTAGAGAAATGATAAGGTTGGCAGAGAAACTATCGACATGCCAAATGTGAAAAATCCTACCACATTCATGACCATGTTTCTCATTTAATAGTGCACACATATGTGTAAAAACATACCTTCACACATATACACAATGCACATTTTCTACAATACAATATATACTTTGGTATAATTAAACAGTGTAGTGATGTGTGGAATGTTTGTGATTTGTGTGATTTTAGAAAAACAAATATCATCTTTGAAGGAGTTGGAGAATTTGTAATATGTACCAGATACTGAATGATATTAATGATTTATTATCCATTTATTTAAGTATAGTTATGATGAAATTTACTTAAAAATAATATTCATTTTCAGTAGAAAATAGGTACAAAGATATATTGATAGCATAACAAAATTTGTCTTAACAAATTTCCAACCAATCAAGCTGTAGTGACAGAAAAGGAAGTTTGTAGAAGGCAGAGATGAAAGAGGAAAATGACAGATGGACCTTAATACTTTTCATACTACTCACAAATACAGATTTCATAAATTCTCAAATAAAAAAGCAAAGAAAATGAGAACCAAAATAACTCATCAATTTGGTAGACCAACTTATAAAGACAAAGATTAATGTGTTGATAAATTTTTTAAATATGAAATGTAAAGCCTAAGATTTAGCCCAGTAGTGCTGCACCTGCCTAGCCTGAATAATGTGCTGTTTAATCCCCAGCACCAGGGAAAGAAAAAAAAAAAAAACAGAGAGAGAGAGAGAGAGAAAAGGAGCATATGTGCTTTCTAACATACTCAATAGATTAAAAATAAATATTTGTTATCTCTTCCTCTTGAATTGTTCCATTCACAAGAATGTAGTGGCCTTCTTTGTATCTTTCAATCAGTTTAGGTTTGAAATTTACTTTGACTGTGAATAAGATTGCTACTCCTGCTTTTTTCTGGGCTCCTGTTGCACAAAGAAGTATTCTGTCTTTTCACTTTCTGTCTATGGGCTTCCTTTTGCACTAGGCATGTCTTGTATACAACATATTATTGGATTTTCCTTCTATTAATCCATTCTGCCAGTCTATTTCTCTTGATTGGTGAATTGAGGCCATTGATATTGATGGTTATAACTGATATGTTCTCACTTATTATGTTTTTTTCACCTTCTCCTTTTAGTTTCTTACCTTGCCTATTTGATTTGCTCTGTTGGGCCTCATTGTGTTGTTAGCTTCATTGTCTTTTTCTAGGATATTGTTTAGAATTCCTTATAGTGTTAATTTGGTATTCATGAAGTTTCTCAGGTGTTCTTTGTCATGGAAGTATCTTATTTCCCTATCAATTTTGAAAGAAAGTTTTGCAGGATACATCAGTCTAGGTTGGAGGTTGTTTTTTTTTAGTACTTGAAATGTCTCATTCCAGGCTCTCCTTAACCTAAGAGTTTGTGTTGAAAAGTTTGCTGTGATTCTGATGGGCTTTCCTTTGCATGTGATTTGTTTCTTTTCTCTTACTGCTTGTAGTATTTTGTTCTTCTGTTGGGTTTCTGGGATCTTGATTATTATATGTCAAGGTGTAGATTTCTTTGATCACGTCTAGTTGGAGTCCTATATGCCTCACTTATCTGTATGTCAAATTCTTCCCCTCTGTTTGGGAAGTTTTCTGTAATTAATTCTGTGAACAGCTTTTTTCAAGTCATTTGCATTTTCTCCTGCTACTTACTGGATTCCTATCAGTCTTATATTATTCTTCTTTGCATTGTCTAAGAGTTGTCAATTTCTCATAATCCCCTACTGTTTTTAAGAGACCTCTCTTTTCATGGTCACTGACTGCAATTTTGTCTTCTATATCTGAGATTCTATCTTCGGACTCTTATTCTGTTGCAAACACTTAAACACTTAAAATATTGGATTCTTATGACTCAGAAATATAATTAAAAAGCATAATAGATAATAAGCAGTTGTCTATTTTAATACCATTATTCTTTTTTCCTAAATTATTTCTTAGTTATTATGGCCTGAACCTCTTTGTTATCTTCACTAAGCATTACAAATACTAAAAAGGAGTTTTTAATCTCCTGGATATCTGCTCAAATGTGCCCTGTGAATTCCATTTCTTTCTTATATTGGGCATTTATTATTTCCAATTCTTTCTTATGCTGGGCATTCATGGCTTCTATTGTGGTCCTAAGCTCATCTATTTTCCTCTCAGTTTCTTTTCTACAGTCTTGAATTATAACTTTCATTTTGCTCGTCATCTCCATGATTATCTGGGAAATTACTTCTGATTTAAATTTCTCTAGAGCCTGATTGATCAATTTTGTTACTTCCTGTGCTTTGATTTCAGGATGTTCTGATGGCTCACTGTCAGAATTTTCATCCTCATTTGCCCCACTGTTTGCCATTGGTAAAATGAAAGTCTTTCCCTGTATCTTGCTCAAGCATTTTCTCATTTGAAGTACTGTTGTTGGGTTGTCCTTAGTTTAACACTAGTTATTACTTAAATCTTCCTGATATAGTTGGGCTTCAGCCCATGGGTCTCCAATGACTCATAGACATTCTCATTTTCATAGTACCAAAGAAAACAGCTCATTGAATCAATCACAGTCCTTTGTCCTAATTGATACAATGATCAGCACAATATGATCAAGCACAACTTGCAAACTGACCACTTGTGGTAGTCATTGGTCTATCACCTTCAAACCATGTGAATTAAATTAAAATCAAGAAGCAATCCAAAATATGTTTGCAGTGAATAAACTTTTCAATAAGGATATTTACCATTTAGGATGGGGGCTTAAAACAGAGTTAGGACTAGAGGAGTAGATAAGTAAAAGAATTAGAGAAGGTTTCACATGAAGCTCGAAGATGTAGAACGACCACACAATCGTCAAGAAACTGTTAAATTCAAAAGGGATAAACAGAATAGAAGTACAATAACCTCTGAGTGAGGTAGAATGACATATGAAAAGAACATAAAGGAAAGAGAAAAAAATATTAAAAGAAATCTGAGTTAGAACAGGAGCAGAAACAAAAAGGGAGATGAGGGATAATATGGTAGAGCAAGAGACTGAGTTGGAGAAAGAGGACAGAAAAAAAAATTTGCAGAGTGGAATGAAAAAAAGAAAGAAACAATGAATTTGAAAGAACTCTTTCAGTCTATATCACTGCTATCATAATATACAACATGCACTGCCATGTACAGAGCCAAGTCCCCTGATATCAGCTAGCTGGTTGGTGGCAGAACCCCACAATGCAGACTGACCTCGGGATGCAAGGCCCAGACTTAGTTCTCCGACGTCCTGAAGGGTGGAACTCAACTCAGTTCTACTACAGGTTTCCCCCTCCCCTTCTTTAAAGATGTTTAAAGTTGGGAGCACTGGAAAATACCCTTTATGACCACCTCTCCCTCTACAGAGTAGGTCTTAAGACTAGCACAAGCACGAGGTCTGAAAGCATGAGAGGGGCGCTCAGGGGTGCCTGCACAGCTACCTTCCTGGAGCTGGAGATGGCGGCTGCGCCTGCAGGGGAGGGCGCGGCCCAGCAGGCCCTCTGGGGCTGGAGATGGGGGGAGGGGCGGCTGGGGAGGGCCCCTATAATCTATTTTTACAATAAAATTTATAAGGTAATAATGATATGGTAGTATTTATTGTTGTTAGCATATTTTACTGTCCTGTTGTTATTTATGCTAAATATGCTGCTGACCTTCCAGTATGTTTTATATACTATATTGTTAATCAGTACAGTATGGATGACTTCACATATTATTATCATGCTTAAATACTTCAGTGGTTAAAATATTGGATTCTTATGACTCCAAAATATAATTAAAAAGCATAATAGATAATAAGCAGTTGTCTATTTTAATGCCATTATTCTTTTTTCCTAAATTATTTCTTAGTTATTATGGCCTGAACTTCTTTGTTATCTTCACTAAGCATTACAAATACTAATTTAGTACATATTGGAAGATTTTTTACCAAATATGAAAGTAACTACAAACAGCATCACATTATCTGTTGCATACAAGAAATTTGATTTTTTGGGGGGGGCTGGGGGTACTGAGGATCGAACTCAGGTCTTTGCACTTGCGAGGCAGGCGGTGGAACCACTGAGCTAAATCCCTAGTCCCATACAGACCCTTTGTTTTAAACAAGTATGAATTGTCTAAAGAAAAGTTACTCAGATACAGAGTGTTTTAATTACTTGTCAATTAAAAATTTAGGTTATACTCATAACTGAAATAATGTTTTTCAAATATTATTCTTTTATTATATAAATATAGATAGAATATAAGCTGCTTTGTAATTAAACCACAAGATGGCTCCCTCCCATTGGTTTGGGATTTGCAAATGTCATTTTTAAAAAGAAACAGACACCGATTACACTGACTAAGGGCAACATTCTGCAGTAAAGTGAAAAAATATGCAACAAGTAAGTATACTTTAATAGCTTCATTAAATGGAGTTTTGTGGATATTCTGTTCTCAGGTAATGAAATGGAGATTAAAAACATAAAGCAATTTTGTTCAGTACCACCTACTACCAATTCTAGTCAATACTGAAGCCATAACTACTCTCTTGGTGATCAAATTGCAGTGAGAAACTACAAGATATATATCAACATCTCCTTATAGTGACAATTTTACTATAAAGTTTGCAAAAACTATGTCATTAAAAATGTAAAAGAATATAAAATATAAACAAACAAAAGGAATTATGAGGTTACAGAAGAAAATCTACCCCTTGTCCATTTTATCTTCCAAGACCACTTCAATTCCATTAGATTTTCTTAGAATAAATGCTTAACTGATTTTGTGATCCATGCTGTTCCCTTAAGCCAATTTTAAGAAGTAAAACTTAGCCAATGCTGAGTATATAAATATTAATTTTGAAGTCAAGAAATCATGTGAAAAGGTCTCATCACCATTTACTTCCTAACAGTAAGTTCATGTTCTACATCTGTTTCATTTTACATCAATTTAGTCTTCCTCAAATGACCTGAATGCCAAAAAGTTAAAAACACAAGAAGTAGATAACGTTATATGAAAAGGGAAGAAGAGACAAAATGACTCTTATTTAATCTGTTCGTCATACCAGCAAATGTAAAATCTCCATCTTAAAATACTGATATAAGAAGCAATTTATTTGACTTAACTGGCCACTAATACCATAGAAAATGTAGAGTAAATGTGTCAAATTACAAGAGAAATAATCATCCATGGAACATGATCAAAGACTTGTTCCAACTATATGTCATGTTATTTGCTTAATTTCACTGTATAGATTTAAAATCTATACCATCTAAATAACAGGTGTCTTAACTGTGCCATTTGTGCTACAAAGTAAATGTGAATTTATGTTTCCTTTGGCCTATTCTGGGTGAGGGACACTTTCAACTTGGCTAATTTTTTTTCTTAATTTCAACTTCCACTTAATAATGAAAATTTTAAAAATTCAATTAGAATTTTAAAATATTCATTTCATCTATGGATATCTAATTTTGCAAAGCATTTGAGTGCAAAGTCTTAATTTATCTCTGCCATTCCTAAGAAAAATATAATACACTATAAAACAACATTTAGTATATGTAGTTAAATAATGATTTAGGGAGAATATTATAATTATTCTGCACTCCAATTTTAAATAACTGATAAACAAGAACTGTCATCAGCTCTTAAGAAACCACGCTGAGTTTCCTAAAATTGTAATACAGAAAAGTATGTATTGGAGAAAGAAAAGAGACATGAAATGATATGAATGAAACAGAATTCAAAAGTTAATCTGGATACTTCTAAGCTATTTATTGTTCACCCACATGTGTTCCTTTAAGTGCATGTTTATTCTTTCATAAGTCAATAGTTTTTATTGTCTATTTGATATTCAATATGAAGTTGAAACTATGAATTTACTTTCAATTTCTGCATATTTACTTTTAGTAGTTTCCTTAAAATGTTGTTGCAGCTCATAAACATTTTAGTAGTCATTACCAAAGCCTGACAAGCAGCAGAAAAGTGAAATAACAGTTATAATTGAAGGAAGTGACAAGAATTTCAATGAATAAAATAATTTATAAGACTCTTCTTGACAAATTAGAATTACAATGAAGTCAATAAGCCAGGAGTTTAACTGAAATGTTCTAAGACAAATACATTGTCTTCCTTTGCCCCTTCTAAATTTATTCCTGTTTTTGTCATCTTCAAGTTTTAGAATTTAGAGATTAGGTTCAGAGTTCATACTGAGTATGTTTAGTAGAACCAGAAAGTAACACTGAGGAAAGAAAACTTCCACATTAAATGAGCCAAGTTAGTCTCCATAAAAACTATGCTCTGGGAGTAGTAGCCCAGCAGTATTCTAGACAGCTCTAACTCAAGTCTGTTTTCTCTATTAATTTCTAGTGAAAAAACATAGGTGCAAAAAACAAATGTTAGAGGCAAAATGTGTAGATTCTCTTTTGTTATAAATGCTAAACATCACTGCCTTCCACTTCCTGTTAGACACACTCTGTCACCGAGATTTTTATCTTTCTGTAGTGTGATTACACATGAAACAATGAGGAAGTGGCCACTCATATACAAGACTAATAGTTTTACAGATTTTCATAAATGAACTGAGTGTAAAATTTAGTAATAAGGATAAGCATAGCTAGAAAAGTCACATATTCACCCTAAATCATATCTTTCTTCCCAATTTATATTTTTAACACCATATGGAAGTAATTCCTCTGTTTATATATCACCAACATAACCAAATGCAAAATACTGGTTATTATAGATTATTGGGACATGCCAGATTTCATGATGAGTATATTGAAGCACCCTCAATTATTTCCTTAAGAAATTGAAATATAAATATTATGACTGTATATAAATATTTATCTAGTTTATGGAACATTAATTTGCCTTATTCCTCAGCCCCTCTATAATGAGTCATACTACCTTTTCAAAATAGAGACAGTAATGTATTTCTGTGGTCACACTCTTCTCTCAGAATTCACGATTCCCACACATACCTTAACCTTAAGAAGTTGACAGGAAAAGAAAATATGAATGCCAATATAACACTTTAGAGTAAGCCTTTAATATGGTTAAAGAGATAAAAAATATAAAACAGGCTTCCTATAAGACAAACTTTGACTCTGATTCCTATTAATCATATTGTTATCAAAATTAACAACTTTTAAATTTGCAATTTCCTAAACTATTTGTTATAATTTATTCTAACTGTTGTTACCATTACAGTTGTTGATCGTGTTTTATTGTTTGGTGTTCTCAAAACTTCATCAATTCAGGTATTTTTAGTTGGTGAAACTATTTCCAATTAATGTGATCCTCTGATTTGTGGCCCTTTCTTTGGAAAAAAAAAAAGGATATTTTCCGAAGCAAATCTGCTTGGATCTCTGTAAAGTTATAATGCATTCATAAACAACAGGGACGGAAGCTGCCAGCAGCAGCCCTCTGTAAAATGGGCTGAGTTCACATACGTGCCATGGAGTCATGAACAGAGCAAGTGAAGTAAGATTTACTAACATTTGCAATATGTTTCCTTGGCAACGGCTTCACACTTGAGCGACTAAATTTGAAAGCCACCTGCAAAATTTTGAACGTTTTAATCCTCTTACACTTATGAATTTTAATAGGACATGAACAACTTTAAACTTTAATCAACATAGCCCAAATAAAGCTACTGGATATATATTGGAAACATCTGTGGTATATTCTGGGACCTTGGTAAATTCTATCAAAATTCAGTATGCTGAAGCAAAAAAGAGATGATAATCATACTCAAGTTGTTTGTGATTTTGTGTGAGTATAATGCTTTGAAATCTATGCCCACCATATTTGTACACTGAGGAGGGAAAGAATGAAGTCAATGCTATGTTGCTTACATATTTTCAAACACAATTTTATACAATAAAATAATGTAAAGATGTATCTTAGACAATAGAGACTTTAACAAGGGCAAAAATTATTAAGGAAAATGTTCTCAATGATATTATGTAACAAACAATGACAGTAATGTGTCAGGAGAATTATTCTAGTCTCTGGAGACTAGTCCTGTTGTATCGATTCACCCATGTGACTCAGAACCCAGAGTGTACAAAAGAATTTTTAATAGATGCATATCCCTCTGAGAATCATTATAATTCATCATTATATTACCTTATATGACATATGGTATATGTGCTTCTGCAAATAGCTGACAGTTCTAGGAAGATTTCAAAGAAAAATCATTATCTTCTGCTATAACCACTAACCAATACCTTATCACTCATCTCATCATACTTTGTTCATTTTGCTGCAAATAGACACGATGATCAATATTAAGAGCTTGAGTGGCTACCTTCATGAGAAATAAAATTATTTAGGAGATACAGACAAGTAGTAAATTATTGAATCATATTAATGTAATTACTGAGAATACAAAGGAAATTCTACAACAATTTTAAAAGGCAGAATAAAAATTGTTTACAACATGAAAAGTGGGATCATACTATGAAATTTAAACATTGGTTGCACTTCTGCTAGTAATAGATACCACCAACTACATCAGGCGAATATTTTTTACTTCTTTTTGCTTTCATTTCTTCTTAATCCACTGATGAGTGTCAGGCTCCCATGATCAAATCACCTCCCCAAAGCCCCACCTCTGAGCCCATGAGGCTTTCGCGCGATATCTAGATATAATCCATAACATTTTACTCTGGCCCCCAAAAGATTCTTGTTGATCAAATTACAAGAGATTGCTTTATATTCAACTCTCTTAAAACACATTACTGAATTCTGGGCGTATATATCCTGGGTGAATAAACATCAAGCGCTATTGTATGTGATCATTCTAAAACAGTACCTTCTAATTGTCATGTACTGAAATTACTTATTTGGTACATAATTTATAAACACACCATAGTTAAAACTCAATCATGCTATCTAATTTAAGTATAGCTATTTTGTTTTTGATATTTTTTAATTTTAAAAACTACGTATTAACATAACAGAATTGTGTTATTGGAAATTTTTCAAAATCTGTTCTTTTATTTTTTTCAAGTATAAACCAGTAAGAAATAAAGTCATATGATTTGAAAGAACGAGAACTGAAATGCTGAAAGGCATCTGTACATAACTTTTGATATGGTCATAAACGTTGAAGTCTATAGGTGGCAAATATAAATGCTTAATTTACATTTCAAAAAACACATTGTACATACAAAGAGGTTATCCAGAAAACCAACCATAGGCCAGAAAAAGAGGAGCTATGGGAATTACTGTAAAACATAGTATAATAATATAATATAATATCATACAATTTTGCTACTCATTCCATGCAATTTACACATTTAGTAAATTAATATTAGAAATGCTTAAAAGTAAAGCTTTAGAATGATTTCCATCAATCAGTATATTATTATCTATATCATATCTAGCTTTATCCTCAGTAATTCCACTTAAATTGCCTCCACAGGCAATGTTATAATCAGCAAACCAAGTGGGTACTTCTGTGTTTTGATTTTTGTGCATATTGCTACAGCAGCTGTATTCAATTTCACTCTCTTCTCATCTCACGATACATGTTATCCTCAGATAATTCATCCCAGCAAAAAGCTTCGTCACCCATGTAATAATAGCTCTCCAATCAATATCAAGAACTCAGATTTCTGTCCTGAGTTCCAAACTCCTCACAGACTGCCTCAAAAACATATTAAGCTAATTTCTAATGTCAAAGTTGATATAACCAAAAATATAACTTTCTATATTCCCTAGCTTTCAAGCACATCACCAGATTGGCTATATATTTTTCAGTTATCTAAAATTTCTCATTTCCATCATGTACCTCTAATTTAATTGATAACTGGGTATTTTATTATCTTGTGTCTATTTCCTCTGCTACTAGTATTGTTCAGATCTTAATCGTTTCTCGTATGGACCCCAAACTGATTTCTTTATCTCAAATTTTACCACTCAATCAGTCTAGATGTCTAGTTCCAAAAAGAAAAATGAAGGTTACATTGTGGTCGTATAACATTGCTACTTAACAAATTCTTTAGCAGAACTCCATTTCTGACAAAATACTTAGAAAACCTTTCATCATCTGGAAACCCTCCTACTTCAGCCCTTTCCTGTGCCTGGATCTACAGCTACCTTTTGTTCTAGATGTATTAATTACTTACAAATTTTAAGCATTTTCTTATTTCTAAGGGTCTTTCATACATAGCATTCTCATCATGTTACAATCTTATAATACTCAATTGCCTTTAGAAAATGTTATCAAATATATTACAGATGTGTAATGAAAATAGAGAACCCAGGCTTTTCCTCTGGGTTGTTTCCTGATTTCCAAGGTTCTTTATATACCTCTACTATAATAATTATTAGTAGACCTATGCCATTATTGCTTTTCTTGACTGTCACTTCAAATTTACTGAGTTACTTGAAATCATACATTAAAACATCAAATAATCCCTAGTGAATATTTAATAAATATATTCCAATAGTTAAAATAATGAACACATTAGAGAGAAGCACAACAGACCTTCAAAAATGGTACTAGTACAATACAAAATGCCAACCTCAATCTCATGGACAATATTATGGAAATTTATTGCAAATGTAGGAAGCAGAAAACCTTTTCATATGTTTGAAGGAATGTGCTTCTTTCTTTGATTCAACACATGAAAACATAAAATAGGCTATATATGTATAAATGTTTTTGTTGACCTTTCTAACAAGATAAGGCAAAATTTAGAGACTATAGTAACAGAATAAACTACAGAACCAGTTTAGGAATGAAATAGCTACAACCACCAACCTTATGGGTAGATATTTATTTTACCTTTATTAGACATACTGCCATCATTAAAACATGGCCAGTGAAGTGCATAAACCTCCAAAGCTCACTACTTTAAGCATGTTGACATTTTGCTATGAAATTAAGTGTCATTCTGGTTTAAACTTTTTTAGGAATATTTTGTGTAAGGTGAGAGTGTCTCATGCAAATAAAAACTCGTGTATCTTAAATGAAGTTGTGACATATTCTTGTTTTAAGTATTTAAAATCAAAGTATTATAACATTCCAAAGTACTCCAGAGATTTTTGTTTTTGAGGTAAGATGATTTTTTCCCTAAAAGCCACAGTACAGTAAATGAATGTAAAGCCATTTGAATTTTAACATATACAGTGGTAACCCTTTATACATAAAAGATATGTTCCAAGAAGATTCAATAAATGTGTGAAATGATAGCTAGTACCAAACCCCATAGGTACCGAACTGTCTTTATTCTCCTTAAATCTAGAACTTTCACCTTTTCACTTAAATGAAAGCATTTTACAGTATACCCAAATTACCAGTATCACCTACTCTCATACTTTGGGACCATTATTTAGTAAAGTATGGATTTCTTGAACATAAGCACTGTGACACTACATCAATCTAACAACAGAAGACTACGAAGTAACTAACAGGTAGGTAGCATATACAATGTGGATGTTTGGACAAAGGACAATTCATTTCTCATGTGAGAGGTAGTAGTACAGGATGAGATTTCATCACCTCCACAGAATGGTATACAACTTAAAACTTGTGAATTGTTTAGTTGTGGAAGTTCACATTGAATATTTTCAAACTATGGTTCACC
Source organism: Fukomys damarensis (assembly GCF_012274545.1). Classification (NCBI taxonomy): domain Eukaryota; kingdom Metazoa; phylum Chordata; class Mammalia; order Rodentia; family Bathyergidae; genus Fukomys; species Fukomys damarensis. The sequence goes on from NW_022900930.1 coordinate 30,222,121, forward strand.
GGTTTGAAATGGTAGAAAACAAAACCATGGATAAGGAGGAGGTTACAGTGTGTACATCTCGAATTTGGGTTTCCACTTGCAAGGTGTGAAAATCTATCCATCTCTGTTCTATAATCTGAGATAAGTAAACACTGAGACAAACTTTCAAGGCTGAAATTGGTACCTAAGGTCAGGTGAACAAGAAATCAATAACTGCATAAACAAGAAAAGGAAGAGGAAGAAGGTGAAGAAAGGGGGGAGGGGGAGAAAGAAGAGGAAAAGAGAGGGGAGGGGAGGGGAGAGGAGGGGAGAGGAGCGGAACGGAGCGGAGCAGGCACTGATAGAAATGTACAATAGACCAGAACCAAATATGAAATGAAATGTCTCCTGGAAGATATGTCAGACACTCAGATATGAAGTGTGTATTAAAATATTCAAGAATACCAAAGGAAGAAACAGAAATGGAAAAATAAGAAATCTACAAAATGAGGAAAGTATATAGCACATACATAATACTATACTGAGAGTTTAATGATTGATAGAGTTTTCTATCTTCCTTCAATCTGACTTGCTCTGCTTGATTCCCACTGAGCTAGACGTCTGTCTCACCTATAATTATTGAATGTACACGCCCTCCCTCAAACCCACGCACACCCCACTATAGCTTACACATACAAGGAAGTCATAAAACAACAAAAGTTGTTTCAGTGAGTAGACAGGAACACTTTAACCTATTTCTCTTGTTTCCTTTGCCATGTAATTTTTGGCGGTGAGTCTTGGCTTCCAGTAATATTTGCCTCTTTTTTGGTTGTCCAACTCTAACCTCTTTACCTTTCTGGAGTTGGACAATTCATAAAGTCCTCCCTGTGAGAAATGAGGTCCCACTTTCCTCCAGTAGCTGGCTCCCCCATCTACTCTGCTTCTAATAATTTCACAGTCATATAAAGAATATAAACAAAATTGAATTCCTGGCACGGAAAATAGTATGTGAATGTTTCCTTAGGTAGAAAATAATTTTATACATTCTAGGAACTAATAACTGCATCACTATTAAGATAAACAATGACCAGTGTACACTAACTCTAAAGAACAAATCAACATTGTACTGCAGTATCTTGCCAATCAAAGTAATAAGTAAAAGAAATAAGGGTTAGCCGGGTAAGAAAAAAATAAACAGAACTGTTATGTGTAAATAATTATCTAAATTGAAAAATCAATATATATATAGATATATGTATATATATCTATATATATATAGGTAATCCATTAAAATAAGTGAGATAACAGAAATTTGACAGAAAAGTTCAAAATGAAGAAGTTTGTGGTGGTTTTAATACACCAGCAACACTCTATGAAAATATATAATAATATGAAAAGATCCCATTTATGATTGTAGAAGCATACTGTTTCTAGCAATAAAATTCACAAAACATATGCAAGACTGCTATACAGAAAATTATCCAGATGTAACATTAAAAAATTGGGGTAACTGGAGAATGTGCGGAAAGATTCAGTATTGTAAATATTTCAGGTTCTTTGTAACACTAAAATCTAACATAATTCCAATCAAAGTATGTGGGGAATTTTACATAAAGCTACATATGTGAATTATAAAGTTCATTTGGAAAAAAACCAGCAGTCCAAAAACAATCAAGATAATCATGAAACCCAGCTAAATTGCTGTTCAAACACTAGCCTACAACTAAGAGGTTCTGAGTTTTGAAGGGTTATGTATGATAACGAAAAATCTCAAGCAGTCTTTCAGAGGTGTTGACTCAGTAAGTACAAACTACAAAATCTTCAAGTGCTCTCTTTGTGCTCAGTCATCTCAGATTCATCGTTATACATTCTCTGAACAGATTTGCCCTTTGGGATTTTTTTATTAAAACTTGGGCACAGGCTGTTGGGCTCAAAATGTCATGTTATATATAATTTGTTTTGTTTTAAATCTGTGTGATATCTTTAGTATTGTCAAAAATCAAATTAAAATTTGTATATACCCATTCCTTCTTTAAAATGTACAAAATCATGCTAAATTAACAATGTGTGCCTTGCAGCCTACCATATCTAGTTAAGTAATACATTTTATTTAATAATTGTCTCCTGTAAGCCACTTCTCAGAAGAAATATAAACAAGTTATTTATTCTATAAATTACAAATGGCCAGAAGTGGCGGCACATACCTGCAATCCCAGCACTCAGGAGGCTGAGTCAGGAGGATCGCAATGAGTTTGAGACCAGCCTGGGCTACATAGTGAGTTCCAGGTCAGTCTCAACTACATAGTGAGACCCTGTCTCAAAAACAAACAAACAAACAACAACAATAACAAAATTACAGATGCAACTAAATACCCAGGAAAGGTGTGGGTAGTCTTTAAAATTTCTTGTATATTATATGCTTTCTTGCCTTCTTCTATTTTCTGGCTTCTTTTTGTGATTAACTCTCTTGTCCTATTTTATAGTAGCAGTTTTCTTGCTAAAATTCTATCCTGTATGTCCCCAGGAGGTTCCATCTCATTATCCTAAGATCGAGATCTTGCAGTGTTGCTCTGCTACTTCCATCCTAATAGCATTAGCAATATATTGTATTTACAGAACAACAGAATATATCTTTTCTCTTTTGTATCTCCTTTTACTAGCTTCATCCTTATTCTAACAAAGGCATTCTCTTGCCTCAAGGTGGCTCAAGATTGCTAATAAAAAATACAAAAGTGAGGAAAGAGTCAATACTCTGGTTTTAAAGTATAAAATAATATGTTAATACTACAATAAGATTATACACTTGAACAAAAAGCTTTATCAAAAAGGTGGATTTTCTTTATGCTCTCAAAAATACAATGAGGCCATATCTGGTCAAACTGACTATTAAGAATCCATTAATCCACTGATGTAAGAAAACGCATGAAGGGCAGCAGAAAATGCACTGCTCCCCAAAATTATATCACTTAAGTACAAGGATTATTTCTGAGCTACAGGCACTTGAAAAGCAGCAGATGCAAAGAAGATATTTTAATCTCCCATTTTCTTCCTGAAAACAAGAGGTTTCCCATGTGAAACATTCTTTTCTTGTACCAGGGGAAAAGAATATTCTTCAACAGGGAGTTATTAAGAAGAGATTTTTATATAAAAAGAACTTGTTAAAATAATTCTTACCTTATTTTATCCTTCCCACATACTTTTCCACAGTAGCATCTTTTTCCCCAATCTAATATAATATCTTTTGGCTTTTTCACATCTTTGGGTTTTTCTCAATCACATAACACTTAGATTAAATTCATGTACATTTTTCCTATTTATCTATGTTTATTTAATTCTCTCACCCAGTTAGCACCCAACGGGATAAATTTCTACCACAAGGAAAATCCTTCAAGTAAAGGAAAAGGTGAAACCCATCCCTTTCTCCCTCAGGGAACTGTGAACGTTTCAGGAAGGCTCGCAGATGGGAATAGACAGGTAATGGTACACATTTCCTCTCTTAGATGAGCTTTCATGCGAGTTTGCACGTTAAAGGAAAAACTGAAAACAATGAGTGTTTTTGTTCTAGGGCCATGTAAAACTGAGCTGTGTACTCTTGTCTGTTGTGCTTCGTGACCTAACACATGCACAGGCTTATGCAGTGAGTAAAATTAAAGCCATGGTATGAAGAAGGGGAATCAAAGGAAATTTGCATCCTTTGCAGTCCTTGACTTCCATATGTTATTAAAGGGATCCACTGTACCCACAGGGGAAAACAAAGAGGTTGAGAGTCAAGAAGCTGCACTGGGAGGTAAGAGGAGTCAGAAGGATAAGCCGGGAAGTCACTCTGTGAAAGGATCTAGACGTCTAGATGCCACACTAGGGAACATGGGTAATACCATGAGTGTGGCAGGAAACAGCTGCACTATTTCTTAATAGAATTTTATATTTTGATCTGCCTTTACCAATTCTCTAAACTCGAGTAGGCCATTTTATCATCCAAATCAATTTTCTATACTTTTCAGGTTATTTTATATTTCTTGTGTGTTCAATTTTATGAAAATGTGTTCCCTTTCTCAGAGGGCCAGTGTTTTCCAATTCTTTGAAGTCCACTTAGATGCTACATCCTTCCAGATACCTACCATGATAATAGCCACTCTCAGCACTTACATCTGATAGTTTGAGATTAAATTTCTCTCATTTGGGTTTGCAAAATTACTGACATTGTTCTCGTGCTGTCTTGCAGAACGTATGGTAATGCGCTGTAATTGTAAGTCCCCTTACCTGTCTGCACTAATTCATCGCCCGAAAGGCATGGCTTCGCTTTTACCTCTGTTCCATCAGCATTTATCTCTATTATTTATTATCCGTCCTTAGTGAATCATCTCCTTACCGTGACCTTTATATGAATAGCTCTAAGATAACACCGGGCACATAGTTAACATTTAATAACGCTTTCTTAAGAAGAATAGCAGGATGCAGACAGGTAGGCAAGCAGCCTTCCCGGAAAATCAGTTTTCCACAGGGGAGGAAGGAGCATGAAATGATTGGACAAAATGGTTAAAAGAAACATTAAGCTGTGTTAGATATGTAGGCCAGTTCCTTAAGATTAATTTTTTCAAGTTAAAGAGTTTGAAATAAGACAAAAATTTTGACTTTTGATCTAGTCTTATACTTTTAAAGATCGTCTATTGCAACAAATTTCTTTTAAAAATACATTATTCATATCTAGGTTTAAAGCTGCCTAAATGCTGATTAATGATTCTGTGACACCTTAAAAATTACTTACATTTAGGTTTAGTGTAATTCCAGGCTTCTGCTTTATTTATTAAGAGACTTTCAATTTCTTCTCATTACAGAGACTTGCACAGTTATACTCATTTCCACTGTTGAAAATAAATTTTGTCACTTTACAGCTCTACGACGTTTGGATTTAATAGGAATCCCTTTGATTAGAAAGCCTTTTTTATGTAAGTTTACAGATTACTCTATCGCACATGGATTCTCTTTCTACTAATTTTGTGCTTCTTTTTTACTTTCGAACCAGAATAAAAAATAAAGATGGTAACTGAGTATCCAAAATATTCAAACTGTCTTCCTCTCCCTTGTTAATCAGTTAAAATTTTCTCATTTCTCACTTCATTAACCTCTTCCCACATGTTAAACATTTGTTCTGACATCTTTGCCACTTTCACAGCTTCTTCTAAGACGGAGTTTTTCAAGATCTGATGGAAACCACACACACATTACTTATGAAAAATTGCAAAAGGCTAATTAACTATTAATTTTAAAGACTTTCCTTTTAAGTAATATAGAATTTTATACAAAAATCTCTTCAGATATAAATTTACATTAATTCCCCCATAGAATACAACATATTTACACCAGAATTTGTATGCATTGTAAATGCTTTTTTAAAATACCTAACGAATATTCTTAGAGATTTTTCTTGTACTCATTTTAAGAATTCAATTCACGTCGAAAAATATTTCTCTGATTCGGATTTATTTAAAGATAACTTCAGGAAACTGGAATACTTATACCACATTAAAATAAAATTTTTAAAGCACAGTTTTAGGTGTGGGGTATAACCTGGTTTTTTAAAAAAATAGAAATGAATTTTTCTTATTTTATTAGGTATTAGAGAATGTTCCCACTTTACTATGAATGGTGACAGGATTTGCCATGGCAAAATATGTATGCCCCTTTGGCATAAGGCTTATTTTGGCAAAACAAAATTTAAAAAACAACAGGCTTTAGGAGGACATTCTAACCTCTTCTTTCCTCCCTAAAAGTAGGAGATTAAGCCCTCATTGGAATAGTTCCTCTCCTACTTCAGGAGGAATAAATATTCTGATCACTCACTGCAAACAGGGAAAGGAATCAAGACTGAGAGAATTGTGCAAAGAAATTAAAATTGTCTTTTGTTTTGTTTTGTTTTGTTTTTGTTGTTGTTGTTGCTTTTTGAGACAGAGTCTCACTATGTAGCCCAGACTGGCATTGAACTTGTCTCCCAAGTGCTAGGATTACAGGCCTGTGCCACCACACCCGCTCTTACCTTCTTTTAATCTTCTCAAATACTGTATTTTATTTTCACAGTTACCTTTCTTTGTTCAACTCAGTATGCAAATTGAATTTTAATTGCTTCTTCATTTTCTTATGACACTTCTATGTATAAATAAAGATTTGTATGCTTTTCTCCTGATAATTCATCTTTATATCCTTTTAATTTTCAGGCCTAGCTGGAAGAGCCCTAAGAGAGTAGAGGTAAGGTTTTGCCCCCTCTAGATAGCTGATGATTCTCTAGAGACAGCAGAGTAATATCCTAATTTCTAAACATGCTTTCAGGGTTCTCTACAACTGACATCAAATTATACTTTTCTTTACTCTGTGATTACACTCTGAAAATAAATTATACCAGGAAATTTGTTAGGAAGTCTATAAAAGATCGCGAGGAAGCAGCAGACACAACATGGATAAGGGTGAAGTGGGCAAAAAAGAGCCTTTGTAAGCCAGGCTTTCCTTCCACTGGTCTTACTTGTCTCCCACCGCCCCTCCTTACTGATGTCAGCCATCTGCAAGTCCTTCTAATCCTAAACCTGAATAACTATTAGGGCAGTGTGTTTATGGTTGAAGGAAAGGTAGGCAGTGACTCAGCTCCTTTGTTTCCAACCATGCTAGGGTCATTAATTCACCTCTAAATACTCCTCCCTTCAAGCAAAAGTATCCCGCCATTCGGCCCACTTTCTAAAGTACAGTAGTTCTTTCATGTTTACAGGACGTGATAAAAAGAATATATGGTTGAATACTGCTGCCAAGTGCCATCCAAGGAAAAACCAAGCTCATAAAAATGCTGCAGTGTGTCCTCGTCTACTTATTCACTGAATCTGTCACCTTGTGACTTCTGACCTCCAAGTCAAAATGACCAAAAAGGTGATCCTTTTTTTTTTTTTTGGTGCCAGAGATCGAACTCAGGGCCTTGTACTTGTGCGGCAGGGGGTGGAAACACTGAGCCAAATCCCTGGCCGCAAGGTGAACATTTTTGAAAAATTCATTCAGGACATTAAGGCAGTAACAGTGCAACTGATAATATTAAAAAATAGGATTTCCAGAACTGCTCAGAAATTAACAAGAGTGAAAGGCTTTCTGAATTCAAGTTGTTGATGGAATGTGGATGGTGGAGCAGTGATCAGAAGCAAAATAGTGCCTAAAATCCAGAACTGACACTCTTGGAAAACAAAACAAGGTAAAGAGAAAGAGAAATTGATTTTCAGGAAACAGGAGGGAGCTGACAGGAAAACTAGAAACTAAAAAGAACCTGGAAAAGCGGAGCACAGTGCAGAGAAAAGAGCAAAGCAGTCTGAAAAGCTCACCTCAGCTATGTTTGTGGAGGAGAACTTGTCTCTACAGGCACAAGGTAAAGCAAGCCCAGAGGGTCAGCAACTCTAAGGAGATAAGGCAGACTAGGCCACAACCATTACCTGGAGAAAAGTCTACTGTTATTGCAAACTGCAGAGTTGGATTTTACTCCTCCAGTGACTCTTCCCCACAGCAGCGTAGAGCTGAAGGAATCCAGGACCGTATCCAGCATATTCGAGAAGGTTGGGTTAGGAGCTGTTTTAAATTGTTTAAGATTGAGCCACAGAACAATTACAAAACACTTTACCACAGTGAGTGGGTGGGAGATGGCCAGGAGAGATAGCCACGAAGAAGGTGAGGGCTAGCCATAGACCCCTGAGAAGTGCAGACTCAGAGCAGAAAGGGTACAGGGCCCTGCCCTCCACTGTAGGAAGCGAGGCTGAACAAGGGTAGCTTTCAGAGGAAACTGGGACTGAAAGTGTTTGAGCCATTGCTTGGTTGCCTAGATCCCACCCAGAGACCAGTGGTCTGATTGCTTACTATCGACCCACTTGAGCAAAGACACACTTTGGCTTGGGTGGTTAACACACCTGGGCTACGTGGGTAGTGCAGAGAACCGCTCTACTGATTATGCCCAAAGCAGATGTGTGCAGCGCAGGCTGTAAAGAGTTAACCCCACAACTGGCTTGTTTATAGCAGTGAGCCCCGCTGAAGCCTAGGGCAGAGGTCAGAGTAACTGGCACCTAAATTCCATTCCCAGAGTTAAAACCTTCTATACTAAAAAGACAAGGTTAATTAGTAACCAAAACTATATTGTGTCTGTTCTTTTCCTAATTCAAGAATGCTTTGTCTCTTCTTTTGCAAGCCTTGCCTGCATTAGCAACAGATCCATAGCAACTCCACGAAGTCTCTTCACCTCCACGTGGCTCCTTTACCTCTGCCTAACTATGATGTCATCAATAAAACTGACAGCTTGGAGCGTTCAGAGCCTTTGCTTGCTCAGCCTTGCTCTCATTGGTCATCCTGGCTGTCTGTATTTCTGTCTCTCTATATCTTCTGCCCTTTTGCTACAGTGTTGAAGAGGAGGTTGGAATCTGCTGTGGTGGTCTTTGATAGCAGACAGGGGCTTTGTTATGGTTTATTTCTAGATTTCCCCTCAAAAGCTCATGTGCTCATAAGTGGAGTTTGAGGGAGGTGATTGGATCTTGGGGGCTCGTTACTCGTCAGTGAATCGGTCCACAGAGGAGGAGGGGTTTAGAACTCAGTGTGATGCTGGGAAGTAAAGCTTTGCTGGAGGACATGTGTCCCTGGCAGCATGGCCTGGAAGGGCGTATCTCCCGTCCTTACTTTCGATCATTCTCTGTTTCCTGCTGTCGAGGCCATGAGCAAGCCCCCTCCGTCATGCCTCCCTGACATGCCTTTCTGCTTTCGAATCAGCTGACTACGAATGGAAATCTCTACAAACTGTGAACCAAAATGAAGCTTCCCTCTGTAAGTTGTGGACATCAGGTATTGTGTCCCAGAGATGAGAAAGAAACGAAGACAGGCCTCCGGAACAGGGGACACCTCACAAGCCCACAGGTCACTAGACTAGGTTGAAAAAAAGCTGCATTCCAAGACCTGCAGAACCTGAAAATAGAACATTCATTCAAAAATTCAGAAGAATTCTTTTAACTCTCGCCCCTCCCCCACTGGTTTCTTGGGCTGTGAGTTTATTCCTTTTTGCTATTTTTTTCTTTTTTATGTTTTTGTTTCTTTTTACACTTTCTTTTTCACTTTTCTTTTTCTTTTTCTTTTTTTCTTCTTTTCTTGTTTGTTCTCTTTTGTTACTGTCATTTGATTTTGATTGATTCATTTTGATACTTAGTTAATTCTATGCTATTTCTCTAGAATTCTTTTCTACTCTTATTTGAAGTATAGTTAATGCATTTCTACATGTTTATTGTACTGAGGTAATAGATCTCTTTTCTATGACTAAGGATGCTACATTATTGGTTTTGATATAACAATACTCAATTTGTCTTTCACTATATTATTTTTGATGATGTTGTTATTGCAAGAAAATGTTGTCATTGCTCTTGTGTTTTTCTCACTATGCTAATTTCACCATTGTCTTTATGTCATTAACAATACTGTGGCAATTCCTGAAGGACTAAATGCTAAGCCAGTTACACTGCACACTCTCCTCTCTAATTAACTGAGGTTCTTGGCTTTGGGGAATAGAAGCAAAGGCCTGGAGTTAGCCATGTGCAGAGTACATCATTGAAAAGCAGACACTAAAGAAACAGATCTCCATAATAGAAAAAATGTCTTTCCACTATAATGGTCCACAAACCTCAGCAGAAAAAGAAAAAAACTAGAAATACAAAAAGACAAGTCAACAAAACGCCTCAAAAAACTCCCACCTCCCTCAGTGCTTATATGTGGGGCACTGAGGGAGAGGAAATAAAAAGCCAGAGAGTTGAATTATTTGAAGTGATAAAGGAAGAGATTAAAACAGATAAATGATGTGCTCAGTGAAAACATAATTATACTGATAATGCATTTAATAAAGGAAACAGTTTCCTCAGTTTAAAGAATACAGTAATAAAATACTAGCTGAGATAGATAAAATGAAACAAAACATAAATTATCAGTTTAGCAAATAACTGGAATTTATGAAAGGGTACCAAATGATCCTTTAGGAGACTAAAATTGCTATCCCAACTATGGATGCCAAAATTGACCAGTGCAAGTACAGAATGCCAGAACTAGAAGATAATGCTGAAGTCAGTGACCAATTACTTACAGATACCTTAGAAACAAGAGAACATGAAATATGGATCCAACAATTGCCAAATGATGTAAAAAAAAAGAGCCACTAATATAAGATTAATCAGAGTGAAAAATTAGAAGATAGCACAAGTGCATTAAAAACCTATTTACAGAAATAATAGTGAAAAGCTTTCCAAAATGGGGAAAGAATTTAACTTATAAATGAGGCACATAGAAATCTAAATAGCCACAATGAGAAACGAACTTCTTCATGATATGTATCATTGTCAAAACTCCAGAAGTGCAATACAAGGGCAAAATCTTAACAGCTGTGAGAGAAAAGCAACAAAACAAAACAAACAGACAAAAAAAAATCAAGCAAAAGAGAAAAAAACCAAAAAAACCTACCACTTATTAAGTTAAACCCATAGAATTATAGGTGGAGGCCCGAAGAGCTTGACTGAAGTGCTTCAAGCTCCTAAAAGAAAACAAGTTTCAATCTACACTTATACATGCGGCCAGTATATGTTTCAAGAAATGAAGAAATAAAGTATTTCCACAGCCAAGTACCTCAGAAAATTTATGACAACTATGTCAGGCAGCCAAAAAATTCTGAATGATATTTTAGCAAAAGACAATGAAGCCAACAATGACAAAATGTCCAATAGAATAAACAAAATGGGCAGAGAGAACAGTTAAACTAAAAGGGGTTCAGAGAGAAAAGCAACATGAAAATAATGCAATGACAGGAATAATTCAGTATCTTTCAGTAATAGCTGTCACTGTGAATGGTCCTCAATTCCACAAATAAAAAACACAGATTAATAGAATGGATCAACCTCAAAGAACCAAGATTAGAGGTTCTATTTGACCCAGCCATCCCTCTGCTGGGTATCTTTCCAAAAGAGTTAAAAGAATCATATCACAGTGATGTATGCGCACTCATGTTTATAGTGGCACACTTTGTAATAGCCAAAACTTGGAAACAGCCCATTTGCCCATCAGTTGGAGACTGGATAAAGAAGATGTGGTTTTTCTATAAAATACTACTCAGCCATAAAGAATGAGAAATTAGAGTTATTCACAGGAAAATGGATGCAAATTGAGGATATACTTTTAAGTGAGATAAATAAGTCACACTTGTAAAGACCGAATAGTTTATCTATCTATAAGATCCTAATGGTATAACTGACCATGTGAAATAGGCAGAAAAGGGCTAAAGGTGTAGGGGAAGTGGGAAGGGTAGGGGAAAGGAAATAAGAAAAAAAATATGAGAAAATGAAAAAAATGGAAATAAAGTATTTGTAATTAGGGAAGGGAGGCAAGGGTGAAGGGAGGGCAGGGGTAAGGGGAAAAAATGATAACCAAGACCTGTCATGTAAAGGTACAGGATCCCAATGATGAATGTAACTGTACTGTATCCCTAGACTGTACCAATAAACTCAATGAGAAAAAAAATTAGAATGGATCAAAAAACAAAACCCAAATGTATGCTGTATATAAGAAATACATTCAGACTAAAAGACATACATAGACTAAAAAACAATGAAAACAGTATTATGCTTAACGAGAACACAAAAATAAGCAGGAGAAGCGATCTTACTTTCAGACAAGGTGGACTTCCAGAGCAAACTGACCAGAAGAGGTGAAGAGGTCACTATATTTTGGAGAAGGGAGCAAGTCATCAGGGAGAGGTAAAATTATAAACATATATGGAGTAAACACTGGCACACTCAACTTCATGAAACACTTACTGGACATAAAAGATAAATCAACACAATTTTACTGGAGGAGCTCAATGCCTCACTCATTGTCACAAATAGACAAATAACAACAAACAAATGTCAGATTTGAACAAAACTTCAAACAATTGAACTTAATAGATATCTGCAGGGTGTTTCACCCAACAACAGAATACACATTCTTCTCAGCAGAATATTGAGCTTTTTCTTAACTAAACCACATACTAGCCCAACAAACATGCCTAAGTATATGCAAAAGAATCAAAATTATCCCCTGCATACCTTCAAATCATGACTCAGACCTATGGAAATAAACCACAGAGATTATGCAAATGTGTAGAAATTAAATAACACTCTCTTGAATAATCAATGGGTCAAAGAGGAAATTAGGGATGAAATTATACCCTTCCAAGAATCTAATAATGCAATCACAAGATACCAGAACTTCTGGGAAACAATGAAAGCAGTCCCAAGATCTATACCTGTGAAAGCCTACCTCATAAAAATAACTGAAAGTTCAAATAAATAACCGAGTTATGCACCTCAAAGACTTAGAAAATGAAGAAAAGAATAATCCAAACCCAAGACCAATAAAAGGAAAGAATTTATGAAGAATAGAACAGGAATTTGTGAAATTGAGAGTGAAAAATTTTAAAGAATCAATGAATCAAAGAACTTATTCATTGAAAGAATAGATAAAATATAAAAATGCTTCGCCAATCACGAAAAGAAAGAAAAAAGAGACACACATCATTGCAATTAGAAATGAAAAAGTTAGAATGAACAGACTCTACTGAAATCTGGTTATTAGTAACTACCTTAAAAACCAGTATTCCAATAAACTGAAGAATCCATAAGAAAAATATGGATCCAAGATATGTGAACCAAAACATATAAAAACATTGAATAATCCATTAACATACAATGTATCTCTCTCTCTCTCTCTCTATATATATATATATACATACATACATACATGTAATATATATTATATAATCACATGTACATATATTGTAGAATGTGTAAGTAAGCAAAACACTGAGTTAGGACTTCCCTTCTTTGTGAACAAAGTCATTACAGAATCTAGTTATATTATTTTTGAAGCCATTTTTGCTGTATTTTTTAGGCAACAACATATAATTCTTATTTTTGTGTCTAAGTCTGCATTAGGGACTTCCTTTTCCATTTTTATAGTATTGATTATATTAGCTGGCCAAGAGCACAGCTCAGCAAAGATTTCTTTTGTTCCTGAAATCACTGAAAATACAAGAATCAGGAGGGGCCACAGTATCTCTGGGATAACATAACTTTAAGCTAAATTCCACATCCTGGATAGGTTTTCTGAATGTTATATTTTCTTTCTTTTTTAAAATTGTAAAAGTATCATTGACCTTGAAATTTTGTTGTAAACATTAAATATATATATATATATATGTGTGTGTGTGTGTGTATATATATATATATATATATATATATACACATACATATATATATATATATATATATATACACATACATAAAGTTTTTGACACATAGGAGGTTGGTAATATATAATATCTGTTATTTTCTGCTTCCTAAATATTAACAAATTTTATACTGCTTGTTTGAGCACCAAAACAAAACACACTCAAATGCTTTTCCATGGCTACATTATATCCTGACTGAGCTACCTTACAAAAATTGCAAATGCATTTTGGCAAAGCAAATATAAGTATGTTGCAGTTAGAAGCAGTTTCTACTTGGATTTTGGAGGTGAAATAGTATTCCTAAATCCTCTGTAACAACGACTTATGTCATAAACATTATGAACCCTGAAAAATATCAAGTTTTAGAATAAGAAATATCAGATTTTAAAAGGATGTGCAGAATATGCTGCAAAATAAAGTCATAGAAATCCTGGAAGAGAAAATACTTTTATAGCCAGTATTTCAAAGTTTGGCAAATCCATAACTAAAAGTTAATTGCACTAATAAAACAAAAGGATAGATCAAAACCATCATAATTATGGACACTTAATGTTTGAAAGTACCATGAAAGAGAAGACAAAAATTACCTATCAATGGATCCTTCAGCTTACCTTAAATAACAATAAAGCAAATTGTTCTCCACAAGTTATGTAGCAATTGCCAAAGATAAATTCACACACTGATGAAGGAGAGTAAAGGCAGATTTAGTGATAACTATTTCTGCAGGGAAAAATGTCCAAGATAAACCAAATTCAACTTCAATTTGTGCAGTTTATAGGGCTTTTCAAGGAGAGGATGAGTAAGGACAGTAAGTAAGTGAAATGCAGCCAGGGAAGTGAAATATTACAAAAAGCCAGGCTGGTCAGTGTCAATGCCATTAGGTCATTCATGCCTGTGAATTGGCACTTATTAAAATGTTAGGAAAATTCCAAGATAAATTATTAAATTTAACCAAGTTTATTTGAGCAATACTAAGGTTTTAAAACCAGGCAGCATTCCAGACTGATGATCGAAAATGGCCTACGTGAGTGCAGGTCATACTTACGACTCCAGAAAAAAGTACTGACACACAAAAACAACCTGAATGGCTGCAGACATTGGCTTTTGAAGGACTTAAAAGTGTGTCATCTCAAAATATGCCAAATTCATTTCAACTACTTCAAGTTGAATTCACTTGAGGATTTCACTTTAGAACGGGTCATTCAGTCTGCCTTTTGTGTACATGCAGTAAGCCAGTGTGTGTATTTAAGGCAGGAGGAAGGGTGCTCTTCATATACCAAGGCTGGAAAATAACCTTAATAACCAGAGACATAACTAGAGAATCAAAAACTTGAAGAAACAAACCCAACCACTACCCCCATATATCTCTTGGTACATTCTAGAATTTACTATTCACTACATCCATTTCTCCTATAATTCCTTCATATATTTATTGTCACAAAATAAATGAAAGCATCACACCTCCATCATTTCTTCAGATTTCATTCCCTTGTGAAGATCTCCATGATGATCCACTTTTTCTTTTTAAATCAGCTATTACATTGATCGAGTTCTGAGATCCAGCCAAAGAGCTCACATAATAACTAAGGGAAAAGTAGAGAAAATGCATCTCTGTCACCTACAATATATATGCGGATAATCTGATCCGAATAGCCTGTGACTGGCAGATGTTTGACTGCTGTGAATAGCTGAGATTTAGCTTCTTGGTTACAATGGTGTACTCCAGGTTAGATTATAAATATGTTTAAACATTAAACTGGGGTAGATTCACTATACATAGAGACTACTTTGGGTCAGATTTCATCATTCAAGTATAGATTTAGGTCATATTAATGTATTATAGTGAGATTTCTACTATCCCACAGAGAATGAGAATCAGAATCCTCTTTTGATCATTGCATTTCCAAGGAATAGCTATTGAGTCTTTGGGGAAAATGCCCTTACCTTGTAAGAGAGGTATATAGCATGAATCTGAAAGGCACAGAGGAAGCACTTTAATTTGTTTCTTAATAATCACCTCAAGAAAGAGAAGTTAGGTGTCTGTGCTCAGCTGTTAACTGGAACAAACGGTAGACTTTTTTGGTAGTTATGAGTTTTTGCAGATGGAAACTCAAGAGGAATGTGTAATCTCGCCATGGTAAGAGTTTGGTCAAGAATAAAATCTTTGTCATGGTTCCCTTAACCATGACACAATAGCACTGTCTGAGGACAGACTGATGAGATCAAGATCTAGTTTTAGATCATATGAGAACCAGCAGGTTTTATTGCATTCTTCAGTACAATTCATTATATAGCAAGTTGCCTATAATTAATAGGAATAAAAAAGGAAATGAGAGGGTAACCATTATAAAATAGAAACAATCTAATCATCCCTATTAAATCATTTGAATTTTGAATACATTCTTATTTTGTGCAAAATTTTTTACTACTGTGGATCATCCAAAGGTAAAGAAGCATAACCCCTGTACTCAAAGGCCTACCATCCAAGGCTAATGGTCAAATTTAATTTAAGCTTTGAAGGCATGGACAGATTTCAGCAGTCAGAGAAGAGAAATTATGGTCGTTAAAATGAGAAGACTCATCATCAAGTCAGAGGAAAGTACAATGGTAACCCAAAATTTGTAGATCAAAAGAGTTTAGAAAGATGTTGTTCTTTATTAATAAGTGTTTTATAACTTGTTAAACAAGGCTTTAAATAGTCAGGTATACTCACCAACTAAATGAATTAAGATAGTGATCCATAATAAAGGGAATTTTTAAATAATATATATTATAATGTTAGGTTGTAAAGAATCCTAGCAAGTCTTAACCCTAAATATGACCTATAGGATAATTAAGTGTAGAAGAAATGTGATTGTGGGAGTGATCTAAACCACTGCAGCCATGACTGGCAAAGCACACATTAAAGCCTCAGCGCTCATTGCTCTTTATTAACATATTTTCCCTCAGACCAGTGAAGAGTAATTCCGATGGAAATACTGAAAAGATAATGAATATTACCAGCTTGGAGAAGTTCCAGGTACTAGGCCAGAGAGCAAGTTACAGGGAGACCCTAATTTCACATTGGACATAGTATTTCGTGAAGAAAGGAAATATGTTTACTTGTCTGTAGGACCTATGAATCTGGAAATTAAGAGTAGTTAAAATTAGAGATACATACTGAAGGACAGTCTGTCTGTAGAAAAGATTACAAGGCCAGAATGAAAAAGATTCCACAAAACCCACATCTCATTCTCATTAAAACAACACTACAGATCAAATTTGACAATACTACTTTAGGAAATATGCAGTTGTGGGTTGGAAAATATCATCAAAACAATTCAACATTATCAATTACTAAGCCTTTAACAAAAATTAAACTCAATGACTATCAAAGAAAAGTGAGGCCAGAGAAAAATTCAAAATAAAGTTACATCTTTAGGTTCCTATAAATGACTTTCTTGACCAGCAACCTTTGACTTTCTATTATACATTGCTACTTTTATTTTTTTAGTTTATACCTTACATTTTCAAATAAAGCCATTATATATTTAATTTTATGAGCGCTTATTGAACTAGTAACACTTCTGAAGTGATGGAGATACAAAGTTAAAAGCATAGCATCTAAACACAAGCTTTTTTTGTTTTAACAACTAGTTTTATTGAATGTGTACTGGTTCCCAGATGCATTCCTGGCATTAGACAGTATGCAACATAGCTGTAAACAAGAGAAGCCCAATTCTTAGGTGCTTACATTCTAACAGGTTCTAAATCTTATTTTTTAATGTATGCTGAATCAGCACAGAAAGATAGGCGTTCTTATGTAATAAGTAATATCACAGTCTGAGTTAAACAGCCTTTCTTCCTTAAAAAGCATATTGTGTAGTGATCTGAATATTAACATCCTGCAAATATAGAAAGGATGAGGCTGTCAGCTAGCCAGTATTATATAATGTTGAAAAATTCATATCAAATATTCACATACTCTCAGACCATGTAAAAACCTTTCTTTGGTTTGTCTTTGAAACTGACATGTTACAATTTCCAATATTATACCTCCAGTCACTTACTATTTTCCCCTCATATTTGTATCTTCCCCTTATACATAGCTTTCAATCTTAGTGCAGCAATTTTCAAAATTCTCTCTGATGATCTAATGTATATAATACTGTTTAATTACTATCTAGTCAATACTTCCTTTGGTAGTCCTTTAATTCTAATTTCAGTATCAGTGTTTTTTCTGGGCAGTCACATAATATTTTGACAAGAGTTTCAGTGAGAAAAAGAAATCACTATTGTAAAATATTTAGCATTTAGTTAAAGATCTTATATTATTCTCCTCTTTCCTTAAAGTCCAACATGGTCAAAGCTAATTATCCCCTTAGAAAGTATAACATATTATCTCAAGACAACAGTCAATCAAAAATTAAGGAATAAGATGTGCAGAGTACTTAAAAGATTAAACACTAAGAAGAGTATTAAAATATGCTAAATAGTAAATGCTTTCAAAATACCCAAACTACACAATAAATTATCATGAGTGACTGGGATCTGATTGCGGCGTTTTGTTTTGTTTTGTTTTGCTTTGTTTTGTTTTCTTAGGTTTTTATTCCAATGGATTCTTCACTCGTTGAGGCTTGTTGGGATACATTTTCTGTTTTGTTTTTTTTTTGTTGTTTTTTTTTTTTCCTAACACTATATGGACTTTTCTTTTTCTCTGCTCCTGTGAGTACTAATGAGATTTACAAGGTTTCTGCTTCAATGCCTCTGCTTTCACACAGCAAAACAAAGTCTAGATTCTTTAGAGGGTTATTTCTCGAGTGGAATAGAAGAGACTGTTTTCTTTGTCATATTTTGTTTTTGGTCTTGCACTACTCCAAAATTTCTCCTTTTGCTTCTTCTTGATAAAAAAGTACTTGTGCTATATGAATCCATTAGTAAGACTTTTATAATTAGAAAAATCTATGCTTAAAAATCATAGTATTTATTGCCTCTAAGCTAAAAGAAGGAGTAGTAACTGTATGAGAAAAACCTTCATGGGAATTTTCCACAGTGATGGGGAATCCTTTTCCTAGTAGTATTGTGGGTTCATGGGGTGTATACATCTATCAAAACTTACAAATCTGCAATGATTTTATGGTCTGGGGATTCCTTATGCTGAAGAAAGAGGTGGGAACTGAATATAATTTGTGTATGCACAATTTGTGTAGTGATTACAAAGCCCCCAAAATAACTAAGATTCTAAGGAAAAGAAATTTTTCATAGAATGGAAATACTATAACTATTATTTGGTCTAGTCCCAAGCATGTGTTGCATACACACAGCATGCTCTTGTGCTGACATATGTTCTTCCAAATAGTTATGATAGAGTTGGTTGGATAAAGAAATATCAGCATGGACCAGCATAATTACATCAAGAAGTGTCTTCCTTAAAATAAAGTCTTATCTTGTACTTTCAAGTTATGACTACCAACCTTAATCAGATGGCTCAGAAATTACTCACGAAACTGATTCCTATTACTTAGGCAGCTCTTATAAAGGGGAAGATAAATGGCAGTTGCTGGGACAATGTCTCCAATCCCACCATGCATTTTTGTTCAGTTGGCACTGGTTTGCCACTAAGTTTCTTAAACTTGTTCAGATGAACAATGGTGGAAACTATAAAACTAAACTATAGCTGGCAGAGAAAGCTAAGAAATGCTGGGTTTAAAAAAAAGAAAAACAATCACAGAATTTAGTCTTACATGCATTGCCCAAATGAAATAAAGTAAGGAAGACAGTGTCCTCATTTGAACAGTCCTATTATACTAGCATTTCCCGAAAACTCGGCATTACATTATGAAAAAGCCAATGCCTAAAGCTGCAACTTGTTTTAGTGGGTAATATTGTTCATGTACTTTTAAATATGTACATTATCTGCTATAAGTTGACAATTTTGTTTTCTTGTATGAAGTAATTTAACAGAAAAATCTGTTTTGTTCAAGGCCCTGCCATGTGTTAAGCAAAGCAATATAACAACAAGCAGTTCTTGAATAGAAACAGCAAGTAATAGGATCCAAGTGTTAGAATTGGTTCCCCAAAAGCAGATGCTAAATGAGGAATCATTTGCAACTGATTCATTAAAGAAGGAATCCCAAGGGAATGGGTAAAGAAGTAGAAGAGGCAGGTCAGAGAAAAGAGGGACATCAATGAAACGCGTTCAGAAGTATGAATCCCACAATAGGCAGCTTTCTATTTGATCCAAGTAGAATCCAAGCCAGAATGTGTATTACACCTCAGATTTATCCCAAGCAGAGGCAAGGAAGCAAGGCTTGAAAACTCTCTCACACTCAATAGTCTTTTTGTTTGTTTGTTTGTTTGTTTGTTTGTTTTTGGTACCGGGGATCAAACATGGGACCTTGCAATTGTGAGGCAGGCTGCGGTATCACTGAGCTAAATCCCTGGCCCTCAATAGTCTTTTCTAAGCACTAGCCTGGGGGAGAAGTATGGGATAGTGATTTCCAGATGTGTATGCTGCTGCACTTGCTGACAATTAGCACCAGTGGACATAGGGTATTCTCAGAAAAGGAGCCTTAGTAGCCACCGACAGAACATTACGGGGCTTATTTCCATCCCTCGGAGGAAGGATGAAAGGTCATCTGAAAAATATGTGTGAAACAGTCCACTAAAATGGATAATACAGGTACATTGGTTCATGAACTTAATTCTTTCCATGATTCTGGTCGTAAAACTGAATTGGACAAGAACCAATTCAAATTCAATGGTTAGTTTCAATACTGACATTCTGGGCAAGTTTGATTCAGTTCTCACCCAATTGTTTGGAAGAATTAGTGTGTGGAAGAATTAAGTTCGTGAATTGATGTATGACTGTATTATAAAGTTTGCCAGGGAAAAATAGTGACTAAGACAATAAATTCTCATCAGTTAGCAACTTCTCTTCTGTGCTAACACTTCACCAAAAAAGTAATATATTCTGTATTCAATATATGTACATATGTAAGTACACATAGTCCTACTTTTTACCTTTTAGTGATTGGAAAGTATTCTATAATGTTTATTGATTTATTTACTCATTCATCTGATGAACGTTTCTATCATTTCATTTTCTTTAAGAAACTATCTTCAATAATATCTTTCATATGTTTTCTTTGTTTTATGCAGCTGAATTTCTCAGACTGATTTTTAGGTTAACTTATGATTAACAGAAATTTATTTCTCACCATTCTGGAGTATGGAAAGTCTACAATCACAGGGTTGGCACCTAATAAGGATTTTTCTTCTTACATAATTTCATCACAGAAGGTGGGAAGGCAAGAGAGGGAGGGAATGAGAGAAAAGGCGTGACAGAGTGAGAGAGCAAGAGAGAGAGAGAGGAAGAGAGGAAGAGATGGAGAGAGACCTACCTCATCCTTTTACAAAGCTAACACTCCCATCATAGCAGAATTAATCCACTCCAGAGGGCAAAGCCATCATGATTTAATCTCTTCTTGAAGTTTCTACTTGTTAATACTGATACAACAATGATAAAGTTTGGTCTGAAGGGCTGGGGTTGTAGCTCAGGTAAAGCACTTGATTAAATGTGCAAAGTCCTGGGTTGTATCCCCAGGACGCCCTCACACATAAACACACACAGGACAAATTTCAACTTTAGTTTGGGATGGAGCTGACATTCAAAGCATCCCACACACAAGGAAAATTGCTAATATGGGGACTAAAGATGGTAGGTAATGCACGTTTCTATGTTCATAGCTATGACCAGATTGTCCACTGGAAACACTGTACCATGTTAGTCTCTATCATCAGTACGTAGCCTCTATCAACAGAGTATCATTAATACCTCACTAGGATTCACCAATTTAAATAGGTCGTCAACCTATGTAACCTTTTCCTGTCTGAAAGCTAAAAATGTTACATTGCTGCTTTAATGTATACTTATTAATGTAGTAGCTTTATATTATATTTATATTAAATATTTATACTTTTATGCTTGTGTTATTGGGCATTTGTACAGTTCTTTTTCTTTGAATATCTTCCTCATGTCCTTTTATCACTCTCTATGATTTCAAAGTCATTCGTTGATTTGGTTCCTATTTCTACATTTTATTTTTCCCAACTCTTCCGTATTCTGTAGAAATAAACAATCTTAATCTCTCTCATTACAAAATGTGTTTTAATTTGTGGCAGGGTTAATATCTACACATAGCTTTTGTACTTCAAATTTTTTTCTGCATATTTTCATAAGTCCGACTTTCTGGGGAGAAACTTAATGCATAAGTAACTGTGATCTTTAATGTTTATCTTTTCTTTTAGAGGAAAACTACAACAGTCCATTTATTAGAGTATATAATTTACAACTCTTGGGGGAGTTTCAAATTTTATTCATAGCTATCCTCATTTCTTCCTAAATATGTATCAATCTCCTATAATTTGCTTTGCCTGGATGAGAAATTTTCTTTCATAAATCATCTGATATTTATGTGTATTAAGAATTTATGATTTTGACATTTAGTAATCTACTAACTTACTGACTTCTGATTTTCAAATATTTTATTTATATTTCCTGAGTTACTACCTTACAAATATTAATGTTTTCCTCCTCTGTGAATGTTTTATACTGTGTGATGATTAAAAATATTTTTGTTTTGACTTCTAAATTTACTTTCTTTTTTTATTAATTTATGAATGTAAATAACACTTCTTACTCCGCAATTTTTCTAAACTTTTTCTTTTAGCATTCTAGCTAAGAAAACAAATAATGTCAGAGTCTTTAATCTGACATAATTACTTTACCAGTATAAAAAAGAAGTGAGGCAAAATTCCCACCCTAACAATCATAGTATTCTATCAGCATTGTATTACAATAAACTACAGTTCAACATCTCGATTTTTATTTGAAGTAATAATAGGCTTCACGCATTTATTAAAGATATAAAGTATAGCTTCCATTTTCTATGAATTGACATCCTATGGTTTTATATTATTAAAACCTCACACAAACTGGGAGTGGTGGTGCACTACTCTAATTCCTGCCCTCAGGAGACTGATGCTAGAGTTTTGCGACCACATTTGAGGCGAGCATAAACTCACAGCAAAACATTTTCCCAAAACAAACCACAAAAACCAAAACCACATACAGTTTAAGATTTTGTGGATCCCTGTTCATTTTAAGCATGGTGCTATATTGTAAATGTTAACAACGCAAGTAATAAATGATCGTAGCTGTGTACAGTTATTTGATAAAAGATTGTTTAAGAGTTTTGAAAGTTAGAAGAAATGATGCAGCAAGAGCTCCCGTCAGTTTCACTCTGTGCCCTCTTTTTGCCTCATATTGCTGTTCCTTCATCTGTGACAGTAGCCCTACTACTTTAGTATTTTTACCATTCATTTCTTTAAATAAATGAACTTACTACCAGTAGTGCAGTTGGATAGGAAGAATAGTTGCTAAGCACAGTAAAAAAATGTATGAATGGGATTAATTGAATATTTCAAAATAGCTAGTAGAAAGGATATTGAAATTTCTTAACACAAAGAAATTATAGGATGGGTATGCTACTTACACACATCTGATTATTACATATTTACCAAATATCATGTACTAAAATATTTCAGTCTATCCATAGATATGTACAACTTCTTCACAACAATTAAAATGAAAATGTATATAAAAGTGAAGGTAGTATATGGCAAGTACTGTTGGTTCCTAGAAACACATGAAAAAATGAACATTTTCTTTACTTATGCTGTTCAGTGTCATGAAGGTGAGAGAAAACAAACTTTCAAAATATACTGCAGCATAATAATGCATAATACTATGACAATAGTTATCTGAAAGAGAAAGAAGAATTAGGAAAACTTTTTCATAGGAGGTCATCCTTGAGAGTGATCCAGAAATTTCTAGCAAAGAAAAAAATATCTTCATGGGCAGTGGGAACAATATGTACAAAAATGCAGGAAATAAAGGACACTAGCAGCAATCACCAAGAACTGAATGAACGTAAGTAGAAGCTTGAAAAAAGTCAACATATGGAACTTGTCCAAGATCTTATCAGACATTCATTTTTAAAAGATCACACTTACCAATTAAAAGCAAAATGTGAACAAATAGTTTCTCTGGTGTGAAAAACTAAAGGTGTAAATAAGATCCAAATGATATAATTGACGATGTAAAATAGGAAGAAAGGGCTAATGGTGTAGGGAAGTGGGAAGGGTAGGGGGAAGGAAATAAGGGAACAGAAAAAATATGAAAAAAAGGTTTTGTAAATAGGAAAGGGAGGAGGGGGTGAAGGGAGAGCAGGGTATAGCGAAAAAATGAGAACCAAGACCTGTCATGTAAAGGTACAAGATCCCTATGATGAATGTAACTGTATGGTATAATAAAAAGTGCCAGTAAACTCAATGAGAAAAAAATATGAACAAAAATCATTTCTCAAAATGTACTGAGAAAATGCATTTAGAGTTTGTATTTTGGTCTCTCTTAACTTTTCAGGAAGAGATTTAAATGTGTAGGGTTACTGCATTTCTGAAAGAATTAATTATGATATACACAGTGAGTTTTTTTTTCTTAGAGTAGCTATTCCATAAAATTGTATAAAATACAGGGGTACTTAGCACTAAGAGAAACACTGCACAAAATCACCCACCTTAACATTACTGTAGGAGTGATTTCTTTGTCTTAGTATCCAAATGGTGTTCTATAATTACAAGGTGTGATTGTATCAAGAGAAAAAAATCCCTCACATTTAATCTCTGTGCCCAGAGCACTTTTCATTAGTCTTTGAGTACTCATGGGCCAATCATCTAGGCAAATTCATCTGACAAAGAACTATTACCATCCTTCAGTCAGTACCGTTTCCAATTACAGTGCTGAAGTCTGTCCGTCCCTCTCCCTTTTACATACACACAGACTACAGTGCGACTCACTGGAGGAACTGCTCAAAACTACCTAACATGACAACAATACCACTTGACACAGGTGAAACAGGTAGCAGGAAATGTGCAGAAATGACTGGTTTCAGGCTGCCGAAGTGCACATTGTTCAATTAATACAGACTAGAAGTTGGGAAAATTCCACACACGATCAAAATGCATATAAAAAGTTGACTTTATGCATGGCTGTGGGTGCTTGGTAGCCGTGGGATTTTTTGTGGGCTCATTGTCTCCATTGCAGATTGGGAAGTGTGAGCGACAGAATAGTTATCAACTAATGAATCATGACTCTCTGATGCCTAGCTCCATGGTGGTCATGTGCCAAAAATAAAAAGCAAAAGCTAACTTAGTGGTGGCCACAGCCCCTCATCCAAGCAAATCCGAGTCATTGTGAGGAATGTCCCTTGCTAAGCTCCAGTTAGAGCCTTAATCCTCTGTGTGCCAGGATTCTCTTGAGTAACTTGAATAATAGGCTACTAAAACTCAGTACATTTCTATCATTAAAATAATAAAAGATTACAACCCCAAGAAATCTGAATAGAGAAGATATTTATAAGCTCATGATCTTACTTAAAATCCTCATTGTGCTCATTTGTCTCTTAAGTTGTTTATGGCTTTTTTCTCATTTAAATGGTTGCTTTTTATTCAATTCTCTCCCTTTATAATTGCGTGCAACCTCTTTAATATTATACTTCTGTATAATTGTAAAGTAAATTATACTTGAGGCCTTTATGTGTATCACAATTTCCTTGTTAAGCAAATATAATCCAAAAAACATATAGCACAGCTGCACCAAATATTTTAAATATTATCAAAAAAGTATAGGGGCCGGGGATTTAGCTCAGCAGTTCGGTGGCCTGCCTTGCAAGCGCAAGAACCCGAGTTCGATCCCCGGTACCAAAAAAAAAAAAAAAAAAAAAAAGTATATGTACATTCTTGAAAAGAAACCTCAAGGCTCCTCCCCAAAATTAGATACCATACTATTTTTGTAAGGTTCCCAAAAGTAGTACTGGCAATACACAATTTTACCATTGAGAATGCTTGTGATTCCAAGTACTAAAAACAAAGAAGCAGGCCTAAAAATTCTAGAGAATTTATTAATTTATGTCAGCAAAGCCCAAGGAGGATGACCTTCAAACATCGTTTGGTCAGAGTTCTTACTCTTCGTGCTTGTAGTTGTCTACGAGCTCCACATACTTCTCCATATGCCAGTTTCACCCTCTTAATTTTGACACGGGTCTTGTGAAGTTACCCAGCCTGTCCCTGAGGTTGCAATCCTCCTTCCTCCATCTCCTATATACTATAACTGCAGGTGTGTGCCTGGTTTTGTGAACTCCTTCTTCTGTGGAAGAATATAGCACTCCTTGATATATTCTATCTCAATCACATCAAAGGCAAGACTGGATGAGATGATTCTTAGCATCATCTCCAAAAAGTTTCGAGCTCAGTCCCAATTGATGCCTTCTTCGTGATATGCTTACCTCTGAACTAATTCCTGGAAGCCACTTGTAGATTGCTTAGCTATCTAGGAAAAGGTTCACTGCCTTAATTATATGTAGGATTGCTCTTACTACCTTTGAACAGTCAACACTCTCCTCCAGAGTTGGAAAGAGGTTGTTGGGAATTCAATCCCATTGCAGCTGCATTCCTAATAGAGGAAGGACAGAATGGATGTTGGATGGCATAACTTGGTTAGACTCATCAAAGCACAGAAGTCAACCGAATGGGATTATTTTTAAAACGAACCTACGAAAAAGCATAAAATGTTTATTAAGATTTTTTATTTATTGATGTTGTTTGCACATTTTAGGTGTACAATATGATGACATTCATTACTGGGAATTTGTACTTTTACATACTACGTCTTGATTTTATTTATTTCTCCGTTTCCCGGCCCTCCCTTCAACCCCTCCACCACTCCCTATTTACAAAGACTTTGTTTCCATTTTCTCCTTTTATTGCTTTTCCTTCCTTCCTTTCCCCAACCCCTCCCAATTCCCCTTCTGCTTTAGAACTTGTCTTCCTATTTCACTATGCATTTTGATCCTTATTTATACTTTCAATTTCTCACACCAGAGACACTATTCAATAGTTACATATGCCTGTTCTATTTATTTCACTTAAGTGTATGGCCTCAATGTACATCCACTTAGCTATAAATATCTCTAGTTTCTCCTTCTTTATGGCTGAGTAGTACCCCATTTCATTGTAAAACACGCACATACACATTTTCTTTATCCAGTCTTCAGATGATGTGTAATGGGGCTGTTTCCAAGTTTTAGCTATTACAAACTGTGCTGCTACAAACATTGGTGCACATATATTGCTGTGGTATAACTCTTTTAATTATTTTGGGAAGATACCCAGCAGGGGAATAGCTGGGTCAAATGGGGCCTCTAATCCTAGATTTTTGAGGTTTCTCCATAGTGTTTTCCACAATGGTTGCACCAGTCTACACTCCTACCAACAACTCCTTTACCACACAACACTGCCAGCCTTTGTTATTGGTTTGTTTCTTGAGAGCAGGCATTCTTTTTAGGGTGGGAGAGGTGGAATTTCCGCACTGTTTTTATTTGTATCTCTTGAATGAGTGGTGATGTTGAACATTTTTTCATATGTTTTCTATTTCTGCTTCTTTGTCTGAGAAGCATCTGTTCATTTCAGATCCCCATTTTTTGATTAGAGCTTTAAATTTGGGAGGTCTGAGTTTTTTAAAGTTCTTTATATGGTCTAGATAGTAGACCTTTATCTGAGGAATAGCTGGTGACATTTTTTTTTACTATATTGTGGGTCATTTCTTCATGCCCTTGGTGGTTTTGCTTATTTTGAAGAATCTTTTTAATAAGATGAAATCCCAGTTGTTGATTCTTTGTGATAGTTCACATGAAACTGAGGTTTTGTTCATGAAATTTTTTCCTACACCAATGTCTTCAAAGGTGCTGCCTAACCTCTCTTCCAGCAGTTTCTGTTTTAATATTTAGATCTTTGATCCATTTTGATTTTAGTTTAGTGCATGGTGAGAGATATAGGTCTGGTTTCAATCTTTGGAAAATTGAAACCCAGTTTTTCCAGCACCATTTAATAAAGAGGCTATCTTTTCTCCAATGAGGGTATTTGGCTCCTTTGTCAAAAATAAGTTGGCTGAATATATCTGGAGTTCTTTCTATATCTTCTAATCTGTTCCACTGGTTCTTGAGTCTGTTTCTTTCCCAGTACCATGCTGTTTTGATCACAATAGCTTTGTAGTATAGTTTCAAGTTGGGGATTGTGGTACCATCTGCCTTGTCTTTGTTGCCTAGAACTGCTTTTGCTATTCTAGGTCTCTTCATGTTCCAAAAGACTTTTTGGATTGTTTCCTCAAGCTCTGTGAAGTATGGTGTTGGAATTTCAATTGGGATCTCATTGAATCTATATAGCAGTTTTGGAAGTATGGCCATTTTCACTATATTGGGTCTCCCTACCCAGAACAAGGGATATCTTTCCTTTTTCTGATATTCTCTTCGACTGTAGTTTTCAGAGTAGAGGTCTCTGATTTCTTTCATTAGTTGGATTGCTAGGTATTT
Organism: Fukomys damarensis; assembly: GCF_012274545.1. Lineage (NCBI taxonomy): Eukaryota > Metazoa > Chordata > Mammalia > Rodentia > Bathyergidae > Fukomys > Fukomys damarensis. The sequence goes on from NW_022900930.1 coordinate 30,249,844, forward strand.
CTTTTTCTTTTCTTTTTTTGATACTTGTGTGAAAGGAGTTGTTTCTCCAGTTCCACGGTGAATCTGCTTTTTGTGTGCTGGAAGGCTACTACTGACTTTTGAGTTGATCTTGAACCCAGCTACTCTACTGAATTTGGTTATCAAGTCCAGAAGACTTTTGGTGGAGTTCTTGAGGTCTTCTATATTAAGTAGCATGTCATCTGCAAATAATGACCATTTAACTTCTTCATTTCCTATCTTTATTCCTTTTACTTCTTTCTCTGGTCCAATTGCTGTGGCTAATGTTTCCCAAATTATATTGAACAGGAGTGGTGATAGTGGACATTCTTGTCTTGCTCTGATTTTAGTTTGAAGGATTTCAATTTTTGATGATTTTTAGTATGATTATTGGCTGTTTATTTTTTATAGACTACTTTAATCAGGTTGAGATAGAGACCATCTATGACAATTTTCTGTAGTGTTTTTATAATGAATGGGTGTTGCTCTCTCTGTTTTCCTAATATGGCTAATCATTGCTATGCATTTCCCTCATAAGTCTGCTTTCATTTTGCCCCATAGATTTCCAATATGTTGCATTGGCTTTGAAATTTAACTATAGAAACTCTCTGATTGCTTTATTTCCTCTGTGAACCAACTGGTTATTCAGAAGTATGTTGTTCAGTTTCTATGTGTTTATAAGATTCTTGCAGTTTCTTGTGCTATTCATCTCCAATTTCATCACGCTATGATCTGTTGATCTACAGGGAATAACTTCAGTTTCTTTGCACTGACTTAAACATGTTCTATGATCTCATACGTAGTATATTTTGAAGAAAAAATGTGTATGCAGCTAAAAAGAATATGTATTTGATTTTGTGGGATGGAATACTCTGTAAACATCTCAAGTCAATTTGTTTAAGAGTTTGACTAAGTTCCAGCATTTTGTTATTTTCTTGTCTAGTTGTTCTATGTTTGTGACAGTGTTGTATTGAGGTCCCCAATACTACTATATTAGTGCTTATTTGATTTTTCAGGTCTGCTAGTATTTGTTTTATGTAGGTGGGTGCACTAGTATTTGGTGGGCTAATATTTTTTCTTGTCATTTCTTCCTCTTGGATTTTTCCCTTTACCAAGATGTAGTGGCCTTCTTTGTCTCTCTTAATTAGTATTAGTTTGAAATCCATTTGATCTGCAAAAAGTAGAGTTACTCTTGTTTTTATTCAGGTTAGTGTCACATAGAGTATGGTTTGACACCCTTTAATTTCAGTCTATGACTTTCTTTTTTAATTGTGTGTGTTTTGTATGCAGCATATTGTTGGATCTTGCTTCTTGACCCATTGTGTGTATCTATTTCTTTTGATTGATGAATTGAGATCATTAACATTGATGGTTATAATTGTTATGTATTTTCCTATCCATGTTATGACCTTTTCCTGTCTTTGGATTCTCTGCCTTTGCATTTAATTTCTTGTCTTGCCTGATAGATTTATTCTGCTGGGTTTTATGGGGCTGTGACCCTCTTTGTCTTTTCCTAGGATATTGCTTAAAAATTTTTGGAATGCTGTTTTTGTATAAATGGAGTTCCTCAGGTATTCTTTGTCATGAAGAGCATCTTATTTCTCCATTAATTTTGAAAGATAGTTTTGCAGGGTACATGAGTCTGGGTTGGAGGTTGTTTTCTTTTAGGGCTTGAAATACTTCACTCCAGGCTCTTTTTGACTTGAGAGTTTGTGGTGAGAAGTCTACTGTGATTCTCATGGGCTTTCCTTTGTTTGTGATTTGTTTTTGTTTTTGTTTTTGTTTTTTCTCTAACTGCTTGCAGTATTTTGTTCTTCTGTTGGGTTTCTGGAATCCTATTATATGCTGAGATGCGAGTTTGTTTTTTGTTTTTGATTTTTTTGTTGTTGGTGGTTTGTTGTTGTTGTTTGGTTGGTTGGTTGGTATTGGTTTTTTTGAGACAGAGTTTCACTTTGTAGTTGAGACTGACCTGGAACTCACTATGTAGTTCAGGCTGGTCTCAAACTTACAACGATCCTGCTGTCTCAGCCTCCCAAGTGCTGGGATTACAGGCATGTGCCACCACACCTGGCCTGTTGTTTTTTTATTGTTTTGTGGGTTTTTTGTTTTTGTTTTTTGTTTTTGTTGTTGTTTTGTTTTGTTTGTTTTTGGGGTTTTTTGGTTTTTTGGGGTTTTCGGGGGTTTCTTGAGACAGAGTCTCACTGTATAGTTGAGACTGACCTGGAACTCACTATGTTCCAGCCCAGGCTGGTCTCGAACTCACAGCAATCCTCCTACCTCACCCTCCCGAGTGCTGAGGTTACAGGTGTGAGCCATCACGCCTGGTCTGTTGTTTTTTGTTTTAATCATAGATAGTTGGAATCGTATATGCCTCAGTTATATGTATGTAAATTCTTTTCCCCTACTTAGGAAGTTTTCTGCCATTTAGTCTGTGAACAGCTTTTCTTTTATGTTCTTTGCACTATTTCTTCTTTCTTCATTGACTTTGATCAGTCCTATTATTCTTCTTTATATCATCTAGCAGCTGGTGGACTGATTTCTCATAGTCCTTTATTATTTTTAGGGAACGTTTCCTTTCCTTGTACTCCTGTCTTCTATATTTGATATTATTTCCTCACATTGACTCATTTTGCTGCATAAACTTTCAGTGGAGTCTGTAATTTCCCAGATATCTGTTTCCATCTGCTTTATGGATTCCATTTTTGTTTCTTATGTTGGGATTACATCATGTTCCTCAACTCCTCTAATTTTTTATCTGGGTGTGCTCTAAAGTTATTAATCATGTCTTTCACTAAGGACACAATTTCTGTTGTTACCTGAGAAATTATTTCTGATTTTATTTTTTCCATATCCTTTTCCATTGCCGGTTCAGGGAGTCCTGGTAGTTGAGTACCAAATTTTTGCATCTCTTTGCCCCTTGAGGTTGCCTTAGGAGATTTGATAGTCTGGTTTTGAGTCTTGTTTACATGTCATCTCATTTCAACAGATGCAGTCTGCTGTGCCTTTGTTGAGATAACTCTTGGCTTGCCCAGTGGGCTTCAATTCTCAGCAAGCCTCTGTCTGCTGTGCCAATTTCTGAGTTCAGAGTGATGGCCTTCTGGATCCCTGGGTGGGGTTCTGGCTGTGACCTGTGCACATTTAGCAATGGTATCTGGGCAGGCCTCTGGCTGGGGCCTGCATGCCTAGGTGGCTGGGGATGACATATGTGTGCCACTAGTGTCAGGTGGGTTTCTGACCAATATATCCTATTAATATTAATAGATGAAAACCTAACATGTCACACAAGATCTAGTTATTTTCTCCTGTATAAAAAAAAAAGTGGGTTATAGTGGAAAGGTGTAAAAACAAACAACAACAACAAGAAACAAACAAACAAAAAAAAGAACTTGAGTCATTTTTAGGAAAATGGATATAATTTGAGACCATAATGTTAAATGAAATAAATCAGACACACAAGAATAAATACCACATGATTTGTCTTAAATGAAAAACCCAAAATTTAAATGAATTTTGGAGCAAAATAAAAGACATGAGCCAGGTATTTAGCTGAGTGGTCCTACCACCTGCTTTGCAAGTGCAAGGTCCCAAGTTAGATCCCTGGTACAAAAAAAATAAATAAATAAATGGAAAACAAGGAGATAAGTCTTTTTCAAAAGAGAGGGAGAGAAAGAGATGAAGGGCAGGGGGAGATAAAGAAAAAGAATTGAGATGTGTAATGTACACAAGCCAACACCCAGAATGAACATGATCATTATGTACTGAAAACACATGCTAATAAAGTGAAAAAATCAAATTCAATTAACCAATGCTCAAGCAATATATTTTCCATTGTTCTTTTCATGCTGCTTGTCAAAGTATTCAAATTCAGATCTTTCATGTCTTAATGACTCAACTAAATCTCAAATCTGAGCCCCCGTCCCAAAAAACCCTCTGGAAATTCCTATTACAAAAGGATATCTAAGAATTAAATTTCCTTATGGAACAATCTAAATACAAATAGGACATAACATTAATATTAACAGTGTGACTCTTTGTTGCCATTTTCTGTATCATGCCATTTGACTCCTCCCCAGATTTCATGAGGATTATTTCACATATACCACCTTCCTCTACCTCACACAGTCATAGCTCCCACTGCAAATCCATATAAGAATGATAGCCTCCTTGGCAACACAGTCATGCGGCATGCTTAGGGAATATAGCACCTTTTCAAAAGTATAACATCCCAGATTTATAAAGCAGCAAGATCCCCAAGGGCGAAGTGCAAAATAATGCATTTGGCCTTCCAAAGCTTGGTACAATTAGAAGTACAAGTTCTGGACTTTGAAACAAACTCTGGTTCAAAACAGTGCCTTTCTATTTGTTAATTGTGTAAGAGCTGGAAATTGTGCAGTCCCCTAAGCCTCTATCTCATCTACAAAATGTAAAATGGATACTGATTAAATGATATGTTACTATCAAAATGCTTAGCACAGTACCTGGCACATAGCAAATAACTGATAAATAGTACTATTGTCCTAAGAAAGGATGTGGGAGAGAAGTCTGTTCCTTTCACTGTAGGGCTAGGCTAAAGATAAAATACTATACTTGCCTCTTCATTATCTCTTCTTAGATAGTTTTTTAAGTTATCTTATGTATTATAGTCTTTGGAGATATGTACAGCTTTCAGGCATACTTGACTATATTATGATTTCTGTTTAAGCTAGTCATTACCAGTCTGTAGTTCTAAATTTTGGAAAACCACAGAAAAAGCCAGGTTATTTTAAAATCTTTGTGACAAACTACCAAAGAGTTATGACTATCAGAACATGTTGGTTTAGAGCTTGACTATCTAAAGTTGAGACAAGATATTAGGATGTGGCGAAACTGGTTGGGGTGGTAGGCGTGACCTGTTAAATATAAAACCCCAGGACATACGCACAGAACAGATTTCAAAGCCATATATGTGGACTTCTTGTGGGAACTTGAGAAATTTTTCCATAGGATGGCCTTGACCTGACATCAGCCTGAGGACTGGGTGATACAAAAAGGATGTCCAAACTGAGTTTTGATCATTGTGTTCCTTCTTGCAAGGCAGCCGCCTTCACTCTGTAGGGTGTACTTTTTTTCCTACTTTTACATGGCCCAAACTCCCTCTGAAAAGCCTGTTTCTTTTCCTACCTTTAATAAAACTGTGCTAATGTTTCTGCTTATGTTGACCAATTCTTTCTTAGGACAGAAAGAACCTTGAAAGGAGCTCCAGAGGGAGATTCCAGCACCCCAAAATCGAATAAGAGGTTCACATCTCAATCTTGCTACATATCATCCATGTAACTTTGAATATATTACTTAAACTTCTTTGTACATAGCCTTTCACTATTTCTATAAATCAATAGTAATGTTCTAGATATGCAATAAATAACATAACAGCTTACATGCTTATATACTCCTAACTTAATAAGATATAGGTTATATGATTACCTGTGTTGATTTATAAAACATTCAATGACAAAGTCTGTTATATCTAGGAAATATATAAGCCTACCAATGCCTTCTTTGTGTCTCTTTAAAAACACATTCTTGCTCATAATTTTATCCTATTATCCAAGGATAAAAAATATTTAAAAAGCTTCATTGAACATCTTCACACTGGCCTTTGACTGACCGTCAGTGCCAAAACAGAGGACAGGTACCCAAATCACTAACTGTTCCTCTCCTGTGAGAACCCTGAGCACCAGAGCAAGGACAAGAGGGTTTCCTTTGATGTACTGGCATTCCACTTCCTGCAGTTACATGAAAGACACAGGGAAAACTTGAAGCCAATTCAATTCAAACTGCTTGCTAAATCACCATAATACTTCTCCTATAAAGATCAAATTAAAATTTGGAGCAACTCATTGAGTTGGATTCAAATGCTTTGTCTGCTTCATCGATTGACTACAAAAGATTTCTGTCTAGTCTTTCTCAATAGAAAATATTGTAGTCAAAAGACTGAAGAGGGCCAGGGATTTAGTTCAGTGGTGTTGCCGCCTGCCTCAAAAGTAAAAGGTCCCAATTTCCATTTCCCGTACCAAAAAAAAAGACCAATTAGGTAACAAAGTGATATTATTTGGTATTATATTGCATAATGCTACTTTATTCAGCACAAAAATCATAAAAAAGAATAAGTATACCCACCAACAATGAAAAATGGTTCCTTTCTCCCCACAACCCTGGCAACATTTGTTATTGTTTGATTTTTTGATAGCAGCCATTCTTTGTGACGTGAGGTGGAATCTCAGTGTTGTTTTCATCTGCATCTCGTGAATGACCAGTGATGTGGAACATTTTTCCATATATTTACTTGATGTTTTTACTTCTTTGTCTAAGAAATGCCTGTTTATTTCAGATGCCCATTTTTGAATCAGGTCTTTATATCTGAGGGGGGCTGACTGTTTTGAGTTTTTTATATATTCTAGATAGTAGTCCTTTATCTGAGGAGCAACTGGTAAAAATTTTTCCCACATTGCAGGTTGTCTCTTAGTTCTGTTGGTGGTTTCTTTTGCAGTGCAGAAGCTTTTTAATAAGATGAGATCCCAGTTGTTGATTCTTTCTGCTGGTTCCCATGCTACTGAGGATTTGTTCATAAAATCTTTTCCTATGCCAATGTCTTCAAGAGTTCTGCCTAACATCCTCCAGCAAATTTACTGTTTTTGTTTTAATATTTAGATCTTTAATCCACTTGGATTTTAGTTTAGTGCATGGTGAAAGATAAGGGTCTAGTTTTAATCTTTGGCAGGTTGAGATACAGTTTTTCTATCACCATTTATTAAAGAGGCTATCTTTCTTCCACTGAGGATGATCAGCTTCTTTATCAAAGATGGGGTAGCTGAGTAAATCTGGATTTGTTTTTGTGTCTTTCAATCTGTTCCACTGATCCTCAGATCTGTTTTTTTGCCAGTACCATGCTGTTTTTATCACAGGAGCTTTATAGTATAGTTTCAAATTGGTGGGAGTGCAGACTGGTGCAACCACTATGGAAATCAATACGGAGATACCTCAAAGAGCTGGGACTAGAGGTTCTACCTGACCCAGCCATCCCTCTGCTGGGTATCTTTCCAAAAGAATTAAAAGAATCATATCACAGAGATATATGCTCACCCATGTTTATAGCGGCACAGTTTGTAGTAGCTAAAACTTGGAAACAGCCCATTTGCCCATCAGTTGGAGACTAGATAAAGATGTGGTTTTTCTTTAAAATGAAATACTACTCAGCCATAAAGAATGAGAAATTAGACTCATTCATAGGAAAATGAATACATATTGAGGATATACTCCTAAGTGAAATAAATAAGTCACACATGTGTAAATACTGAATAGTTTCTCTGGTCTGACTAAAGTATAATAGTGCATAAGGTCCTAATGATATAACGGACAATGTGAAATAGGAAGAAAGGGGCTAAAAGTGTAGGGAAAGTGGGAAGGGTAGGGGAAAGCTAATAAGGGAAAAGAAAAAAAATATGAGAAAATGAAGAAATGGAAATGAAGTCTTTGTAAAGAGGGAGGGAGGAGGGGTGAAGGGAGGTCAGGGACAAGGGGAAAAATTGAGAACCAAGACCTGCCATGTAAAGGTACAAGATCCCAATAATGAATGTAACTGTGCTGAATACCTAAAATGTACCAATAAACTCAATGAGGCAGAAAAAAAAAAGGAACAAGTATAAAACTGACAATTGAGTAACAAATACTGTGAGAACTCAAGTTTTATCTGATTTGGGATGTTAAAGATAAAGCAAAACTCTGGAATGCTCCATTCAAAATTAGTTTTCTATGGCTGCTGTTTGTTTTCTTTGTGATGATAATGTTATTTAGTTTTTGGAATACATGGCAAATACCAAGGTATGAGAGGTCACACTAAGTTTCAATTTTTGTTTTGAAAAGACTCAAGAGAGAATCTGGAAGGATATCTCAATAATGTCCTACTTTTGAGAGCACATTTAAGTTTATTTTTAAAAATCCATGGAAACACTTCTTGAAAAATTCTAACCACTGAATTCAAATTATCTTTCACATATATTCAATTATTGGAATTAAAAATCTGTCAACTACGTGAATACTATAAATAAGATCACACTGAAGTTAAATGAAATTATCTGTTTATATTTATCATAAAGTTAAAATTGATCAATAAAATCATTAAAATATTTTGGCAGCTTGATTCAGGTTGAGCTAATGATGAACTAGCAAAAGTAAATTTTGTTGGTCCTGGGTTACTACAAAAAGGCCAAATGTTTGTTTTAAATAGTCCCTACTGAACTAAAATGGATTTTCCTTAGATTTAGACAAAATACACTTCCTTTCCACACCCGCAACACTTCAATAGCAGTAGGAGATGTTAAAATGCAGCCAATAACATATTTTTCCTTTTTTTCTTTTTATTTCCTTTAGTATTATTCTGATCATGAAATCTTAGAGTCTGAAGGAAATACTCATAGAATTTGTTTTTCTTGCCTCAGGCTCTCTCTACTTTCCCTGGAATTTTTTGGTTTTGTTTATTTAGGTTTTCCTTCCCCACTTATATTGAATTCAATCAATTTAAAATATCCTTCCCTCAAACATCCACTATTTTCAGAGTGTATCTCTGCCATGTTTTCATTTCTGTATTAGCCTTTTACCACATTTACCTGGGCCCACGGTGATAGTGAACCTATGGCATGGGTGTTATTGTGCTTTTCTTTTCAGAAAAAAAAAATGTCAGTGTAGAGTTGTTTTTCCTAAACTAAAAAACTTCAGTATTCAGGTTTAAATGCATTTTTGGCACTATACAGTAAATAAGAGGGATTTTGGCTGCAGTTTGGCACAAAGTTTCCCCCTCATTGACCTAGGGTATTCTACTGGCAAATAAGAAACTGTGCAGACTCAGAAGTTGTGGCCAGGAAGTATAGCAACCCTGCAGTGCCTTCCTGTTACTTTCCCATCATTCTTTCAAACACTTAAAAAAGAAAGGACCAGTTCCACCTAAGCAACTCTGGCTAATTTAATTTGACTAATTTGATTGCTGTTTTAATGAATTCCAAGCTACAAGCCTTATTCTCATTTTTCATTTTGGGTAACATCAAAAACTAAGTTTGAAATGAATAAATGTATCTGTAGAAGCGTTGCATCTGATGGGGGGAATGAAAGCCTTGTTTTCTAACGAGGAACAATTAATTAGCAAGGTATAGTAGTTCATGCTTGTAATCACAGTTACACAGGAGGCTAGTGGTGTAGTCAGTATTTGCAAGAGAACCAGATTTAATACAGGACACAGACATTTACAAGATTAGCTGACAGTATCCACCCACAGAATCAAATATATAATAGCACAAGAGATCTGTCCACATGCTAGAGATGCTAAGAATCCAGCTGAAGGCCTGGAGCCCATGGCAATGTCCTGTGCAAGCCCATATCAGAAAGCCAAGGAATCTGTGCTAGAAAGCCCAAGGACCAGTGCTAGAGGCTAGAGAGTCTGTGCTGGCAGGCTGAAAGGCCAGTGATAGACAAAAGATAACGCCCAAGGCAAAAGTAAAGACCAGAGCTCCTCCAAAGTGAACAGCAGCCATCGTTTATAAAGGCAAAGACCAGAGCTGAAGAGAACAGGTGAATCCAGTCCAAGGAAAAGCAGTCAGGACAAAGCTCTCCCAAGGAAAACCAGTTGAAATCCTTCCTCATTTTCCTTTTTGTACCATACAGCCAACAATCCTCCCTAAGGTGGGTCTTCCACACCCACTGATTCAATTCAACTGGACATTGCCACTCAAGCTGACAATCAATCAACCACCACACTGAGAAAGGAGTACCTTAAATTCAAGCACTGACTGGCAATTTAGGGATACTCTGTCTCAAAATTTTAAAAGTAAACTGATGGATAATCAAGAGTTGGCTCAGTGGCAGTCTTACCTAGCATGCTTGAGGCCCTGGGCTCAATCCCAAGTATCAAAAATAAAGCCCCAAACTGTAATACATAATTTTGTGGAATATATATTGTATGTGCTATATTATATATGCAACATACAGTAATAAGGGATAGAGTATCATTTTTAAAAGATTTATATAAAATATTAAGTAATAATTTTGAAAATATTAAAATGAAAAATTAAATTTTCATCGAGATTATAGTTTTATATGATGGAAATAAACAAAACACCAATAGATTACTTTCTGCAGATTTTAAAATCATTTTAAGCATTCTGCGTTGTTTGACCATAAATCAGCCAATGAATATGGCAAAACATAGCTCAATTTTAATATTTATATATCAAATATAATCAAACGGTGGATAATCTCACTTAAAACCACTGATCAGTCACATAGCTTTGTGTGAGTGGAATGTATTTGATTATTTGTTTCACATTAACAACTGGTATTCAAGCTTGACATGAAAATTCTTGCATTCAACATTTCTTGATTCTACTTCAGGCTACCAGGACTCAGAGGATTTCCAATCCTGGGTAGAATTTCCAATTAGAGCCCAACTTTTTAAAATTATATAGGTTAGCACTCACAACATGCAATGCAGAGGAAAAATAGTCTTTTGACTTTAAAATTTGCTCTTTTTCTCAGTCTGATTTTTGGACAGTGATAAAATCTGACCTGCTTTTTATGTGCTGCACTGTGAAACATGTAACATCCACACTTTTTAATTGGTTAGTAGTTAAAATAAATCAGTAATTCACTCTGTCAAACACCTGCTATGTAACTGTTAAAATATTTTTATCATGCTTGTTATGTTTTAATGTACAGAGATCAAGTGTTAGGAAATAATAATTTAATAAGAAAAGATTTCTATATAACATGCTAAAAATAAGCTTTGTGAAACAATTATACTACTATTTTTTTTTATGTTATTTTCACGTTGTTATCCTCATTTTGCCAACTGCGGACATGTGAATTAGTATCTCTACAAACAGCCTTCTTCATAGAAATGAAAAAAGTAGAAAACTATATGTGTTGTTTCAAATGTAAAAAAAAAAGGAGCATTGCAGATCACACAACAATTTTACTATTAGCATAGATTTAAATATAAAAATTTTAAGTAAAAAATGGATAATGACAGCTACAAAGTTCATATATTTTTATCCCTGTTCACCTCCCACTTTCATGCTAACAAAACCAAAGCAGAAGATGTGATGATCACATAGCAGACGGTGCACAAATCATCCTTTCAGAAGAGACCCTGGACAACACAAATCTAAATATGTGCAAAAAAATTGTCTGTTCATTTCCAAAATCTGCTTATATCTATTTACATACCACATTTCTTTTATGAAACATTTTATGCTATAATTTCCTGTTTTTATTTGAAGAATTGTTTTTCATATTCTCTTTCCAGCATGTTTGTATAAGTGTGTAAATTCTATTTCTACATGGTTGAATATAAACAGTTTCTGGGCAACAGTACCCTCTGGAGTTCTTCATTCAGTGTGCTCTATTTTCTGTTATTTTCTTAGTGAAGGACATGACTTTTGTCAATTATCAAAGCAAAACATTATGTATCCTGCTTTTCAGGGCTGTGGCTTCAAATCCCTTCCCAGGATGGCAAGCGTTAGCTAATTCCGTTACCAGCATCTAGTTCACCAATGCACCAAAATACTGTGCGCGATGCAACATCATTGGGCTGGAAAGTGCACAATGTTAAAGTGGTGAATTCATACACTTACCTGCTTAGGTCCTGATCAAAAATACCCTTTACCATTTGCTTTTCTACAAATTCTCACAGCATTTTGGACACTGGGATAGAATAAGACTAGATCTGAGAAAACCTTGAAAAACAGAAAGTCGGGAACATCAGTTTTATAAATGAATAAAGTACCATTTTATTTGAAATTAATAACCCTCCATTAGAAAAATGATTTAGATTTTTGGAATCCCAAGTTATAGAATTCTCTGAACCAATGATTTTTTGAAACCCATTCTTCTACTTTGGATTCTCCCTAAAACTTAGGTTTTCAGTCATTTCTTCATCCACAAATCCTCAAATTTTAACAATTTCTTTCAAAGTGGATGAAAAACATCTTGTCCTATAAAAGAGCCTTATTTTTAGTATTACTGTTTTTATCGTTCAACTTTAAAAGGTATTATACTATGATATCGTACATATTTGAATCAAGGAAATGTGAACCTCACTCAAAATTTCCTACACGTAAATAAATATAAAATTTCGGGCCCTCTTTCGTAATGGGTATTAGATATGTCAGTATATTCATACTTCTACATTCATCAATTTAGGTGCACTGGAAGTCATTCAAGAGAGAGAAAATTTATTGATCATTAAAATAGGAAATGAGCTTGGTATAGTGGTACAGGTTTGTAATTCTGCAGTCCGGAAGGATGAGCCAGGAAGACGACGAGTTTGGGTCCAGCCTGGGTAACACTGAAACTTAGTAAAATGCCATCATAAAATAAAAAATTTTTAAAAATGGCCGAGGATCTAGCTCAGTGTGAAGGCCCTGGTTTCCATCCCCAGAACCTTGATAAAATCGATTTAATAATAATAACAATAACTATAAAACAATTCAGGTCACAAAAAAATAAAAAGGAAATTCAAAAGTATTGTGAGGAGCAGTAATTACAGGAAATAGCTAATATCTTCAGAACTAGGGAAGCAAAGACAACAAGCTGAGATTATTAAAACTAGCCCTACAGCTGGGGAGGCCCAGAACAAAGAATCTCAGACTCCCCAGCAGACACTTGCTCCTCAGCCAACAATGGTACTCGTGACCTCGCCGAGGGTTTCTTGAGCTTAACACTTCCGTGCTGCTTGGTGCCAAAATCTCTGAGATGGGATACAATGCGGCAGATCCTGCCAGTGTTGAGAAAGCTACAAACTGAGTTCATCTGCTATGAGGAAGTGTGGGTGTCCCTAAGCTAGAATGGTCATTAGGGTGGTACTCACCAGAAAGGCTGGAGTTGATTCCACAGGGAACAGATATAGGGCAGTGGACACCAGGGCCAAAATCGTAGGTAGAGAGTACTTTAATTGCACACTAAATATATGAAGTCAAGGGCACAAAGTTTTCAAACACAAATCATAGTTTATATTATTTGCATCCAGCTATCCAGACACCAATCCACCATTACAGCTAATAAAGAAGAAAATTAACCATTAGAAAAAATGTTTATTAAATAACTGATTCTTAGTAAAGCAGTTGAAGACTGAATAACTGATTAATCCAGACTTTCATGTACTGAATATGAAAACCAATTAAAAGCTATAATTAGCAGATAAATACAAAATGCAAATAATGAAAGACCATCTTCACAGTTATTTAAATTTTAAAAAACAACACTCCAACTAGTAGAGCTTGATAATACCCACATAAATTGCTAACGGAATCTAAATTGTTGAGAGAAAATAAATTGTAAAGGAAATTCACAATGTTTAAATCCTTTAATTTTTATTCAGTTGGTATGGGCTTATATCATAAAACAATATCTTTATACACTGATTTATGTATAAAGAAAATTGTTAAGGTATTATAACGAAACTTGAGAATCACATAAATTTTCAAAGCCAGAACCATAAGTGATTTTTCTTCAGTCATTAAAATATATTTGCTGTGTCTTCAATTAGTTTACGTACATGCCAAAGTACAATACTAAATAAAATTCAGGATAAATTACAGATATAAAATATAGTATCTTTGCTTTAAGTCTCAGACTTTAGACTTGGACTTTTCACCAGTGCTTCAGTGACTCTTAGGGTTGGAAGAAATGGATCTTTCATAATGAGATGGACAAGAGTCTTCTAGGGGACAGGGACAAAATGTTATGGCTTAGATCCATACTGCTCCCCCTCATAGGTGGGGCTTTTGAAAAATCACTGACTCATGGAGGCACTGTACCCAAAGTGGGCTGTGCACTGATGTGCTCACAGATGTATGTGCAGTCAGGAGGTGGGGCCCCCAGAAGAGGCGCCTTATTGAGGGCATGACCTGGAAAGGCACATCTTGTCCCAGGCTCCTCACTTGTCTTTCTGCTTCCTGGCTGCCAAGATTGAGCAGTTTACCTCTGCAAGGTCCCTTTGCCAGGCCGTTTCTGCCCTGCAGCCGGTTGACCATAGACTGAAGTCACTAAAACTCCATAAGCCCAATAAATTCTCTTCCTTTAATGTATGGGTGTTGGGTATTTTGTCCTAGTAATGAAAATGTGAGTAAGACCAGTCCACATAAATACGATAACATGAATAGAAAAACAAGATCTTCAACATTTAAAAATGAAGAGAAATAAAACAGCACATACAAAATTGATATATCATGGATATCTTTTTTTTTGTATAGGGAATCAAACTTGGGACCTTGCACTTGCGAGGCAGGCAGCAGAACCACTGAGTTAAACTCCTGGCCTGTGGCCATCTTTATATTAGTATCAGAAGCAGTATTTTCAGATGGTTATGTCTATAAAAGCAAATAAATTATGATACATCCATTAGCTACTGAAAATTAGTTATAAGATCTTTCTGCTATGGATGACATAGGACCTTCTTTAGATTTCTTTGTTTTTAATGTCACATAATATTTTAATACTAACAACATACCTTGGTTCACTTACTCTCAGCTGAGCCTCTATAGCATAGAATAAAGAATTTCAATTACTCAAAGATCCTAAGGACAAGTTTCAACATCTATTTGGAATTTACTAATAGCAAAAATAAGTCCCATGGATCCCTAATGAATTATTATATTTAAAAAGCCTTAATGGATTTCTTTAGAGCAACAGTTTTCAGGGAAGTGTTCCTTATAGGTCCCTTCCCATCTTTGAAATGTCAAAGATAAACACTGTCAGAGAGTAGTTAAACTGATAAGGACAGATTGTAACAGTAATAACTATTGCAAAAGAAAAGTCCAGAGAAAACTGAACTCCACATTGCACAGAGGTGAATGAGTGTTTTACAGGAGAATGAAGCAGAAAGGAAGAGGCAAGCAAGGCCTTACAAAGTCAAGGAAGTGGAAAATAACAAAGAATTAGTCACTGTAAATGTGACTAGGGCAGCTGTGTCTGCTAGCTGGCAGTTACCAAAATTAAGAGTCTATTCTCTCACAGAAACAAAGACCTATCCTCATGTGTTGCTTGGAAAAAACATGAAATATTTTTGGCAGATATATGTGTTGCTTTTACTGTAACAAATATCTGAGAGAAGCTAATTTTCTAAAGAAAATAAAGTTCTACAAATTACTGAAATAAAGTGATTAATTTACTAAGGTGGGAGGTGCACAGGCATGGTCCTAGCACTGGCTCGGTTCTGGTGATGGCCCTGCTGGTGGAGAAATGAGGCAGCGCAGGGCACCACGTGGCAGGAGACAGGGAGCAATGTGTTTATGGCTTATCTCAGTCCCTCTTCTTATAAAACCACAAGGACTTAATCACAGATATTTCCGTCTGGTGACTTCCTTAAACCTAATGGCTTTATAAGCCCCCTCTTCTAGAACAGACAGATTAAGACTTTACCTTCTTAATAATGATAACATATGACTCTAGTGATTAAACCCATACATAAGTATGCAGGTAAATCATATTTAAACCATAGCAGTGGACTTTTCTGAGGCAGGGACTTTAAGGGAGGCTAAGGTTGTCTTGGTCTGTTGCTCCGAGCTATTGAAAATTTAGTAACTTATACACCAAGGTTGAGGCTTAGTCAAAAAGAGGGCTCAGAGAAGCCTGCTTAAAGTTCATCACCAAACTCTCATACTGTTTGAACTATTACTGGGAAATAGTATTGTAATCTCTGGTATTTGAGGAATGCTGGATCTAGTACCTAATTCATGCTTACAAGTTTAGGGTGTAAAACTTTACTAGAGAACCTGTGACACAGAGCTTAAGAGTGCTTTGAACTAGCCTGATCTTCTACAGCTGCCAGTCATGTTTCCTGTAAACCTGGAAGAGAACCAGATAAAATAATCCAAGTTTAACCTACCTTCAAAAGGAGCCACCCAAAAACAATGGAATTAAGAGACCAAACAGTGAGACTCACTGTGGAGTGTCTTTCAGAGGTTAAGGACAGAAGCCATATTCATAAAAGTCTAGCTGAGATACATATTGCCAATACCCTGGTACTGCCAATAGGGTTTTCCAACAGAACTTTGAAGAATTTACAAGAGAAATCACCTGAATTTGGAATCTTCCAAGTGGATTCCAGTATGAGAGAAGTGCCCTAGTCAATAAGAAGTGTGTATTCCTTAATGCACCTTTGTTATTCAAACCTCACTCACATCCAATCATTAAAAGGGCAGAAGTTCACTGGTAAACAGAATGGAAAATTAAAACAAAGAGACAAGAAATTACTGTGCATAAGTATCCTTCTTCCCACATCAGGTTTTCCTGCACAGGAATAAGCTGGAAAAGAGAAATTTAAATCTAATGAGAATTTAACAATTTTCTATCAGGCTGTACTTTCTATCCTCTGATAAAAAAATGGCAATATTTGTTAATTCCTGAGAATGGCTGAGAAAGCTGTACCATCCTTAGAAGAAAAAAGAACAATTTGACAGATCAAGTTGAAAGAAGCATTTAAAGAGAAGTTTCTTTAGGGTGAGGTCTATTCGAGTCTTGCTGGTGCAATAAACTGATTACAAAAGCATCATAAACAACAATGAAACTGTTTCAAGTTATGGGAATGACCAAAAGAGAGAAAAGAATATTATGCGTCAAAAGATTAGGCAGAATTTTTTCCAGAGTATTTTTGGTAAAATATTACAAAATTTCATCAAAGATGTATTTTGAGAAAATGTACTTAGTTATAAGAAAATATTTATTTATAGTGCTACTGTTTCCATTGAGTATACACGTATATAAATGATAGAGAAGATAAGGCTTGGTCATTAAAAAAGCAAAGATTCATAAACAACTTAAACTTAGTCATATAAAATAAACCACTTGTACATCTGACTTAAAATGTCAGAGGAATTTTACACTGGATGACTGAATAGCACTGTCAGCACTTACTTCTTTCCTCTGTCATCTGTAACTGGAAGGATAAATAGGTTACTTAAATATGATACAATTCTCTTAAAGCAGGCATAGAAAAGCTGAATATCGAAGAGCAGAGGCTTTTCCAGCTCTCCCGAGGAGCATACTGCGTCAATTGTGTAACTGCTGCAGGTTAGGGAAGAGGGAAAGACATGCTGCACACTGGAAAACCTTGACTTTCAGAAAGCAGGGAGATGAGGGAACCTGAAGCTCAGAGGAGCAGACTCATATCTTTCCCCGAATTTCAGCCTGAGTCTCCCAGGCTCTTAAAGAGAAGAACATGTCTGTATTTGACTGTGAGATATGCAAAGCTTCTGAATGATACATAACTAAAACGGTGATCATAGTACCACTGGTAGTAGTAGTATTAATAATCTTTTTGAGCATGTGCTAAAGAACTTAAATGCACTGTCTTATTCTTCATTACAGACTTGACAGTATTTCCGTCTGACAGACTAGGAACCTGAGCATTGGGGTCAACTGAATCAAATTTCTAATATCATATGGTTAGTAAGTGGTGAATCATCGTTCTAGGCCTGTTCAGTCATATACCAAAATTCATAATTATACACTGTATGTGTCATTATTGCATTCATTTTAACTCATTTAACAAAACTTATTATATATTTCTAATGTCTGTTTCCATCTCAGAGAGGGAGCAAAAAGATTGCAACTGTAAAAAGTGAGGCTACACTTAGGAGGTTTGAACTATGCTATATTAGTAAAATTCATGAAAAGAACTGGGAAAGAACTTACAAGTTTATCCTACTCTTAAGGTTTAGCTTGCTCTGACTTGAATTGTCTTCCTCCCAGTAATGCTCCTTTTTCTGCCATGTGATCTATCTGTAGTATTTCTCATCATTGTATTCTCTGAGGCTTCTTCATGTTTCATCATAGGATTCAAAGACTATTAGTATTGATGGTTTATAATAATGATAAATATATCTAATTTCAATAGAAACTTTTTACTTCTGCATTCTGAAATAAAATGACCTTATGGTTATATAGCTAAATGGTATAGTCACTTCTCTGTACTATAATACTTTTAGCTTTATCTGAATCCAAAAACAAACACAAGATTGAGACAAGGTACGGATTCTGTCCAGATAATTCGATGTTTTCACAAGCATGAAGCATAAAGCAATGATATACAAAGAGGAAACATTTAATCTGTAAAGCAAAGCCAAATCCCAGGAAAGTCTAGCAGTATTAGCAGATTAACAAAGGACACAAATTGGAGATAATCTATCAGGCAGGAAATGTTTAAAATAGAGTTAAAAAGACCAATAAAATTCCCAGAGCCTGTTAAACAGTCAGTCTCAATAGTCTGACATACAACTGACAATTTTCTCAGAACAGTAACTTTTATTTTTCCTCCTCCAGATGTTACAGAAAGAAGGTCCAGACCCTCTGCTTCTGAGCATAGACAGCCACAGGTGCCATAATGTGTAGCAGTTCAGCTCCAATATGTAGTCATGATAAAATCACTTATCATGTATATCACAAATAATTCTCCATATCGCAAATCAGATTACGACATTTGTGAATAATCTATTTCTTTAAACAAAATATATTCGGTGTGAGGAGTGGACAATGAGGATTAAACACAAGTCCTAATGAATGCCAGGAAAGCAGACTACCATTAAGCTACATCTCCAGTCTTTAAACAACCCTTTCCTCATATTAATATTACAAATGTACACACAGAAAAAGCTTAAAATGTAATTTTCGAAAATGAATCTACCCATGCAACCAATACCCAAATCAAGAAATGAAACATCTGGGTGTGGGGATGTGGCTCAGTGATACTGCACCCACCTGGCAAGTACGAGGTCCTGACTTCCACCCCCAGAACTGGAAAGAAGAGGAGGAAGGAGGGGGCGGGGAGGAGGAAGACATGAAGCATCAGCAAAACTCTGTCAGTTACTATCTTCCCCATGATGATCATTACATCAACTTCCAATATTGTGAATTGATTACTTGTCTTTCAACTGTGTAGAAATGGAGCCATATAAACTGGACTATTTGGGGCCTAACTTTTTCCACTCTACATTATGTTTCAAAGTATTACTAGTGGTCATAGTAATTGTTTATTCTTTGTAATTGGTATTTCATATTCTACTCTATGATTATACCATAATTTACCTAGTCATTGCATTGTTAATGGTCTTCTTTTTAGCAATTTTAATATAAATCAGTGCTTTAGAATCCATTCCTATATATACCTTTTTTTTGTTTTGTTTTTGTTTTTTTTGCTACTGGGGATCAAACTCATGTACTTGCGCTTGCGAGGCAGTCGTCAGAACCACTGAGCTAAATCCCTGGCCCTGGTATATATATATACCTTTTAATATCTTCTTTAGAGAGGAATTGTTGAGCTCAACTTTAATGAGCACTACTAAATAGTACTCTGAAGTGGTTCTGTACAACCTTCCACTCCAGCAATAACTGAAAACTCCACTTGGTCCATATCACCACCAATGTTTGTTACTTCTAGTCATTTCAATTTCAGTGTTTTTGCTTCATGATATCAGATAAAATAAAGGATGTCCAACCACATTTGAAGTATTTGGAACATCATCATACTGAAAGTTCATTCGCTGGTCTATCTGAAATTCAAATATAGTATATCAAAAGCCAACTATTTTATTTGCTAAATTTGTCAACTCTATTTTAGTACTTGTTGAGAGATGTCTCACTGTGGTTTTAATATGCATTTCCTTGAAGATAAGTAAGGTGAAAAAATATATGAATATTTTGGTCAGTTATATATCCTCTTATGACTTGTTCATTTCTTTGGCCCACTTTGTTTTGTTTGTTTGTTTTTGCCCACTTTTCTATTAGGGCATTTAATCTTTTTGTACTGATTTCTAACAATTCTTTCAATATTCTCTATTTAAATTCTTTTAAGATAAAGAAGTTGCAAATCTTTTCTCCCATTCTGTTCTTCTCTGTGCAACCTCATCACATTATCTTTTGATGAACAAACTTTATGCTTTCAATATAGTAAAATTTCTCAGTATTTTCCTTTGGAGATAATGTTTTATGCCTTGTATAAGAAATCTTGTTGCCGGGGATTAAGCTCAGGAGTTCGGTGGCCTGCCTCACAAGCGCAGTTCGATCCCCAGTGCCACACACACACACACACACACACACACACACACACACACACAAGAAATCTTTTTCTTTCCTAGGAACAAACTGTTTGGATGTGAACTGATCAACAGAAGGTTTTCGAAGGAGGAACTCCAGTGAGAAGGTAGTATAACTAAAATATAATGTGATATGTTGGAACTGTTGGTAAATTTATGGATATATATTAGACATCAGGGAAAATATTAAACACATCTAAGAAGATATTAGAGATTAGTATGTTGAAAACCAAGCCTGGATGAAGTGAGGCATGAAGTCCAGGTCTTATGAAATGAGAATGAAAAACTCTGTCATTCTCTCTCTTTCTCTGCTTCTGCTTACATACATATAAGTACACACATATGGTACATCTAAAAATATCAGTAGCACTATAATAGGCATGAAAGTGAAAGAAAATGCTTTAAAAGGGGCTAAAATATTTGTCAATGGACTCCTCTGAGAAACAGATCTAGACACAGAAACTATTAGGACAAGAGACCATGCACATGTATCACTTTGACTAATTCAGATTAATATTTAAAAACAAAAACCCCAGTGATTGTCTAAATTTGTATAACATTTCTTATTTTAAAATGTCACAGCCAAATGTCATCTTATTTTTTGACTTTTCCTTTAAATGTCATTGAAAAAAATTCTATTGTGTTCACCCTGATTAAACAAAACTTTTCTAGATTTTATTTATTTTTATTAGTACAGATTTGTAGTACAAAATCAGTACATTTATTATGAAGAGACAGCATGTGTACATACCACATCTTAATTATTTTTTCATCCTCTTCTCCTTCTTCTCTTCCCCCTTTTTACCCCCTCCCTCCATCTCTTGCTCCTCTTTCTCTTTTGCAAAGATCTATCTCTCTGTTATCTATTCTTCTAGATTGTGAATTAAATATATTTCCCTGTGCTCTTGTGTTGCTGATCTTTAGGGTTTGTGTCTCTGTGGTCATGGGTGGAGTTTTTCAGAGGTGCCTGGATCTGGAGCGTGTGACTCTGGGATCAAGGGAGTGTGATTACTAAATTAGCCTACTGGTTAGTTTGGCATAGTTCTGAGTAGGATTAAGATCGCCCCATCTTGGGTGTGAGTGCTATCTATCCTAATGGTAGGTAGGTGAATAAGACAGAAGGGACAGATAGAGGGTTTATTTTGCTTGTTGGTCATTTGCTGCTTGCTGCCTTCTGCCTGCCATGAACTCTTTCTTCTCTGTGATGCCCCTCTGCCATGCCACCCTGCCTTGGAGCCAACTAATAATGGACTGAAAACTATAAATTGTGAGCTAAATAAACCTTCCTCCTTTAACTTTGGTTGATTGGTATGCTGTCTCAGCAATGAGAAAAAAGTAACGAACACTGGGATAAAAGTTAACCCTTCATTTTGATCATTCTTCAAAATGTGTAATAGCCTAGAGGTACAGGGGTGATAGAGAATGTGTGAAGATGATAAGGATCCTGATTGCTTTAAATTATCCCTCATCAATCTTTTTTTTTTTTTTTTTTTTTTTTTTCCGGGGTTT